>NC_140080.1:28248182-28593860 GCF_964194135.1 Talpa europaea
AGGCCTTCCTGATTTGGGGGGGAGGGGTGCGGGAGGGGGAGCGATTCACTGAACAAAGTCAGGGTGAGCTCAGAGGTCAAAGAATATCGAATGAGTATCACGTCCGACCCCTCGAGCACGCTGCCCCCTCACTCCACCCCGGTGTTCGGCTGGTATTGATGCAGATGTAGTCTCAGACCTGCATGCTTCTGACAAGGAGGATTGATTTCTCTGGGAAAAGAGAAAGAGGACATTGAGCAAATACTCTCTTATGCAACAAGATAAGACTCTTTACATCACTCTGAGGGGCCAAGAGAAGAAAAACCAGGGGAAAAAACCTAAGTTTGTAGGCTCTTCTAGAGCTGTTTCCCTCCACAGCTGAAGGCTTGTGCCACCCCAAGTCCTGCCTCCTGCACACAGATTGGCCACGTCTCCGTGGAGACATCCTCAAGCAGAAGGTCATCTGCAGTGATCCAGCGCTGGCCAGGGCAGGAGACACAAGCACAGCAGGCGGCCCTGCAGGGCTTGAGGGTCAGGACTCTCCTCAAGGCCTGACAAGCACGTCAGTGTCCACCCCCCCCCCACCCCCCGAGCAGGAAAGAGCCTCCAAAAAGCAGAGGTGCTTCCTGGGTAGCACAGTCACAGAGAGAAATCAGGGGCCAGTCAGCCCAATGCCTGTCCCGTGTGGCCCCCAGTGGGCACAGGGCACATGAGGAGGGGGACGGGGCTCAGCTTCCAGTTACGCTGCTGTGTGCTAACAGCATCCCTCGGGGAGGGTGATGGCGGGGAGCTGACAGGTCAGTGGGCCTCCTGGGGAACCGAAGACACTGTGGCTGTGAGGCTAAAGAGCAAATCCACTTTGGTTGCTTTCTTGAAAAAATTACCAGCACACATGTAGGAGGCACGAACATGCACACACCTTGAAGAGTCCTTCAAAGGTCTCATGCTGAAGTGTCGCCATTTCATCCTCAAAGGTGAGGTTTGGGGTCTGGTTTTCACTATGCTTTGTCTCTAGCTCCCAAATCTTCTACAATGCACACCGTGTTACTTTTACAACGGGGAAAATGTTCCATTTTGCAAACTGCACAAATGTGAAGGCTTGGCGATCTTAATTCTCCATCCCTGCAACCACTCTTTAGGAGCAAACTGTAACAGCCTGTGTCTAATTAGATTGGAGGAAAACTGACTCACCCCCTCGGCCGATCACACACGGGGTTCCTTGAGCACTCTGATCTGCCCAGACCAAGGGAACACCGCACCCTCAGTTCTGTGCTCCTGAAAATACCAGAACTCCAGGGCTACTGTTTATCCCATTTAGAAATAACCAGAAGAACCAAATAGATTTCATAAATCACTTAGTCTTCACAGCTTTCTCCTCGAGGACATGCAGGAAGGCTTCTAGCAAAGATGACGCAAAATAACAAGACAGATGTAGTAACTAATACAAAGTGTTTGCTTCACTAAACAAAGAGCTTTTGATGCTGTAACTCAATTTACACTGGTGTAATAGGATCTGAGTGGGGCTAAGAGGACCCATATACAACAAAAGGCAGCCCTGATGTCAAAGGGGGTCGTGGGGCGCAGCAGGCTTGTGGCACCGCTCCCCGCACAGACCACTCACCTGGGACCGCTGAAGCGCTACCCCTCCAGAGACCTAGAATTTTTCACTTCCTCCAAGAAAAGACTCAGAAGCACTTCTTGGTTGTTTCTGGTACCAAAGACCAAATTCAACAACTCTTTCTTCTGCGCAGTCCTCCCCCGTCATTCATTTATTCAGCACCTACTATCTACTGAGCACCTACTGTGCCACCAAGATGAGTATGGAGAGAATGGGAGCGGGCGCTCACAGCTGGTGGATACACTCCTGCTGTTGCCGAAGGGCCAGTGGTTCTGCTGTCCCTGCAGACCCTGGGAGATAGGTGGGAGCAAAAATTGCTGGCTTCCCAAGTCCCAGCCTGGGGAATAGTGGAAGAACCTCGTGCTTGTTCATTGTCCAGTCTGGTCTCCTCAGAGACCATTTCTAGAGCTTCACTGCCAGGCTCAGGGAAGCCTTCCAGAGGCCCTTTCTGGAGCTAGCTGCAGGCCACAGCCATGGTCACTGCCCAGGGAAGCAGCTCACCTTTGTGATAAGACCTACAAGGTCTGGAGCTTCAGTGACTTCCTGGGAGGCCTTGGGCAAGACCCTCGCCCTCTCTGAGGGGAGGCGGGGCGGCTGATGTTAGCTGAGAGTGGCCTGGATGGACACTAGGGGATGACCAGCTTTAAGGGACTTCCTGACATGGAAGCAGGTTCCTATGACAAAATCCACAAGTTGGTGCCCACTTCTGCAGGACCAATGAGCTAATACGATCACCAAAGTCCTAATACAGTACAACAGGCTTCCTCCTGAGCTCAGGCTGTGTTTTAAAAGTGGGGCATGGGACTAGGAGAGATGAATCCCTGCTTGACCACTGACCACGGGACCCTGGCAAAACATATTACGGCTGAGCCACAGGTTCCCCAGCTGTAAAGTGGCAGGCTGAGTGGGCTAAATAGCCCCTGAGGCCTTCCCAGGGCAACCCTCTACAACTCCAGGGGTATCAGGACAGTGTAGTGCCTGCAGAGTGCTAAAAGACACAGGCTGGACCCTCAGAAAGTGGGAGTCAAGCCTATTTCTACCCTGTCAGACATAATGAAGTGACATAACATGGCATCCACACTCTTGTTGAGAAGACAGGATAGACCAGCCCATGAGCCAAGGCCATGCACAACAGATCATTTTAAGCCTCTTGGTGCTTTCTCAGGCCCAAGGAAGGGTATATCTGGACAGGCCATGAAGGGACTGGCAAATAGGGGGAGCACAACAGCAGAGATCTGGAGAGAGCAGAGGGCCCCTGGGATCATGGATAGGGACAGCGGCCCTGCCCTGCTAACTCAGGGAAGACAAGGGCCCTGCATTTTGAGATTACCAAATTCCTTTTAATGACTCTTAAGTGCTTCCTTGCAACTTTCTATAAATCCACCAGCTCATCTCCATCCCAGAACTCCACACACAACCTCATTAGGAAGCAGTAAGTGGTGGGAAATATTGATATTGCTGGCTAATCGCGTTATTAATACCATTACCATTCATATCACCTCGTAAACAACTCTTATAGGACATTTAGCATGGTGAAGTCCAAATGAAGATAATACTATTGCTAATTATATCTCTATAAACTTACTTTATGGCAGGGAACAAGGGCTCTTATATCCTCTGATTACTCAGTTGCCAGAACCGTAAGGAAGCAGAAAAGACTTCGTGAAGACGTGGCCTCTGGGGATGATTCATTACAAGTACTTGTGGTTTGCAGAAGCACAAGAGCTTTCAGGGGATTGTTAAAAAGAAAGAAATTATAATTTGTAAGGGAGCGAGCAGGGAGGAAATCTCTTAGGCTGCTGGAACAGAACAACTCAGGCCAACTCACTGGTCTCAGTTTGCTCACGCTCTTGGGTCTGTGTGTTCGAAGCAGCAGAAACTGACCTGAGCAGGGCATGACGGGACAGCTTGCTTGTGGTCTACATGCACCCAGGACAGTGACCTTGGGGCCCCAGGGAGAAAAGCTAAGTCTGTGCCTTGATCGCCTGAGGGAGTTCTAAATCCAGCAATCCCAAGATCACTCTTTGAAATTAATCCCATTTCTTTTTTTCTTAGCACTTTCCTTAGTGTCTATGGACTTGCGTGGGGCTTGTCTGAAACTGGTGGAGGGGCTCTGCTGTCTGCCCAAGCAAAGTTGCCTAGTTCCCCTCTGGCATGTTTGAGAAACTTCACTCCCAGATAAGGGTCAAAAACACTCACTCTAAAGGAAGCTGAGAATAGGAAAACAAATGCTTTTTTCTTTTTCTAGCTGAGTTCAGACAATTTACAGTATTAAATGTCCCTTTGTACTCCGGAGAACTGGAATTGATTTTTTTCTTAAAATTGCTCGTTGGGTTGCTTATAAATTTCTCTAGTTGTTGTTATCAAGTTGTAAATTGCAGTTATGAGAATAATCACGAATCGATTGACGTCGGTTCTGAGTGAGGGCTGGGTCTGGAGGACCATCGGCAATTCGGGCTTTGACAGACATTTATACTAAATGATCCTTAGTTCAGTTCCAATTAATTAAGAATCAGTGAGCTCTCAGGAGAGGCTGGGTAGTTCACCTCCCCTCAATCTATGGGGTGGTGACTAGTGCCATTTGCTAAATATTTCCAGTTCTCTTCCCTACATGAGTTTCTCCATCTCATTTTAGCAAATGAAATGTATCATGTATCAGCTCCCACTGGGCACTTTAAAACAGAGGTCAGCAAATTTTCTCCATAAAAGGCCAAAGAGTCTGTAATTTAGGCTTTGAGAGACACAAGGTCACGTTCATACTACTCTGCCCTTGTGACACAAAAGCAGCCACAGATAATATGTAGCGACGTGGGTGGGACAGTGGCCCAATAAAACAAATTTGAACTTCACATGATGTTTATGTGTCACCAAAAACTTGTCCCTTGATTTTTTTTTTAACTATTTGAAAAGGTAAAAATTATTTCTACCTTACAGAATGTACAAAAACAGATGATAGGTCAGATTTGGTCCAAAGTCCATAGTTTGCCAACCCCTTTCTTAAAAGAATCAGTGGGTGATTTGCTTGGCTGTTGCCCTGCTATCCATTGTGACTCTGATGAGCTGAGCACACCCCCCCAGGTAGTACCCACTGGGCAGGCAGATGAGCAGGAGATGCACTACTGTTGTTTAAGTCACAAGATTAGGGGGTTTATTTGTTGTTGTAGAAGACTTAAGACTTCTGAAATAGTCTAGGTAGAATTTTTCTAAGTGATTTAATGAGGTTAACAAAATCATAATATAAAAGTTTGATTAAGGAAAGAAAGGCTTGTTCAAGCACACTTTACATATCTTTCATATTATGCATTTTCATTAAAGTCATAAATTATGCATAAATGATTTTTATCTGTTCATTAAAGCAAATCCTGAATGTGCAGAAACGGGACAACAACTCCTAAGTCTACCTAGAATCAGAGCTTTTTAGAGTCATTTTCTTTTCAGGGAGACTCACACTCAGAATAGGCTTTCTTACCCTCAGGCCCCATTCAGCCTGACTGACGGTTTGGGAATCTCAGCCTCATACTAAATATTTCTGTCTTCAGCTCAAGAGCTGGGTAGGGGATAGCGGAAGTTTCCAGACAGAATGAGCCACTCCAAATATCCCATTTTAACAATACATAATTGAGAAAGAGAGTGGCAAGGCAGTGACTCTGGACATGCCCCTGTCCTCTCTGAGCGCCTCCCATCTGGATAACTGGGGGAGAGACTCGATCTCCCCTGTGAGCTCTTCCAGCTCAGACATTGTAAGACTAGATATTATTTTCAAAAGACAACTTAAAATGAGCCCATTTGAATCTGACCAACAAGTAAAATCAAAAAGGATTCTGGACAAACTCAGTCTAGAATTACGTGTGAGCACCTTCACCTAAAGATGTCAGACATGTCCCTATTTTTGAGACCATGGAATCCATCTACAATGACGATGAAATCAACAAAAGAAGGAATACCAAAAGAAAAACAAGAATGTCCAACCTCACTAGAAAGACAAATAACGCTGGTTTAAAGATCAAGAGTCCCTTTTCCTGGCTCTGCAGAGATTCCCAAGGAGGATCCCGTGCCGCACTGTAAGAACAGGGAGTGAAGAGGCCCCGGGCTGACTGGAATAGACTTTGGGACTGCCTTTCAGAAGCTGCCTTCTGTTCTACGAGATATTAATATGACTCGAAAACCATAAACATGGACATACCCTCTGACCAAGCAATTAAACTTCAATAATTTTTTCTAGACAACCCGGATAAGGGCCCACAAGATCTAGGTTACCCAACTGATGACCGCAGTGCTGTTTCCAATAGCAGTACAGGTGACCAAAAGTAAAGAACTGTCTAAATATAAAATGACACATTGATATAGTGGAGTATGCATCAGCCATAAAAAGTAACACTGCTCTGCATAAGCCTAATTTTGTTTTGAAGAAGCAAGAACAGAAAAAAAAAAAATAAAACTGGGAAACCTTCACCAAAAAAAAGAAGTAGCCGTTACCTCCAGAGATGTTAATTTACTTAATTCTACTTTTTTGTATCTTCTGCATTTTTAGTCAGAAAAAAAATTAAAGGGTACTAAAAATAAAAAGTATAAATCTGTATCTGTTGAGTCTAAAAGGTATTCTTGACATCATTCAGAAGTTGGTTTTGTTTTGTTTTTTCCTAAGTAAGTCATCAAATGGTATGTAGCTTGAGCCTATTTCAAAAAATAGGAAAGTGATTGGAAGGAAATGCAATAAAAAATTAAGTTATCTCTAGGGGTAAGGTTATGAATAATGCTTTTCTTCTTCTTGCTTATCTCTGTTCTGATTACTCTACTCTGAACATAAATTGTTTGCATAAAGTAATAAAAAGGAAAGCCGCTTCTACAAAATAAAGGAATAAACTGAGAAGGATCCAAGGGATTCAGGCAGGCTGACTACAGGAAAGCACCTAGACCAGCTCCCCCTTCCAAAAACAGATGGCCTCCTGGTGCTCCCCTTCACCTCTGCCAGCCAGAGGCAGGTGGGAACACCAGTAACCCAAGGCTCAGGGAGCTGAGTCTCCACTCCACTAGCTCTCAAGGGTCCTGGTTAGGTCACTTCTGTATCTCTATTTGGGCATCTCACGGCCATTACCCACCAGTCCATAGCTGCTGTGTGTGAATCTTAATAGTGGGGACTCTGATAGAATGTATGAGGAAGGAGAATTTGGTGTCCAAAATGCACCTATGACCATTGGTGGGAATGAAAGCTGGCACAGCCTTTATGGAAAACAACCTAGACTTAACTTAAAAATCTTAAAATGGAAATACCATACAACCTGGCAATCCTACTCTGGGCGTCTATCCAAAGAACATAAAACCATAAACACAAAAAAACTCTGCTCTACAGCGTTTATTGCAGCACTATTTGTAATTATGAAGACATGGAAGCAGCCTAAAGGCCCATCAATAGGCGAATGGACCAAGAAGATGTGGTGTATCCACACCATGGAATACTAGTCAGCCACAGGGAAAGACGAAACGCAGCCATTTTCAGCAACGTGGACGGAGTTTGAGAGACTCATGTCTAGTCAAGCAAGTAAGAATGACAAAAACAATTACTGGACATTTACATAGCAGGTGATAATGTAAAATAGTTATTGGACATTAATAACTAATGGACATTAATAAACACTGTGAAGCCTCTGAGGTTAAGGGCAGGAGGAGGGGGAAAGGATAGGAGATGGAGGGGATGTGGAGGGAAGACTAAGTGCTGGTCCTGAGTGCTGTTCAGTGTTGTTCAGGTAGTTAGGCCTTAGGAAGCAGTGTGCCCGCCGCCCAGCACCTGGCAGCGTGGAGTCCCGGATGGACCGCATGAGCCAGGACCTCCTTCAGGAGTCCATCGCCTTGTGCACGCCAGCTGGCAAGCAAAGCCAAGCCCGCTGGATTTCCTCTCCATACTATTTGTTTTTCTTCATTTACTTTGCTGTCTGCTGGGCTTGCAAGGTAAGAAGTCTCAGGCCAGAGATGGACGGAAAAACTTATGAGGAAAAACTTAAAAGCTGTGAAAATTCTCTCCATTAACTCAATCTCCCACCATAATTATAAATGTCTGTTTTTATGTCTAAAAAAATTTGAGCAGAACTGAGGTGACAAAGCAGGGAGGAGAGTTGGGATTGGGGGTAGGGGTCACAGGGGGTCCAGTGAATGGCCGTGCAGGGGGCGGGGTTCTAGTTTAAAAGAGCTAAGCACAGAATTAATATTTCCAAAATTATCATTTTTAAAAAACAGAAAAACTTTTTTTTAGAAATGGGAAAAGTTAAATTTTTTATTTTATATATTGTGAAGCTACATTATTAAGTGACTAAACTTGGGTTTTTTTAATAGTGTCCTGGTACACTGATTCCTTCATAATCAAGAAATGATTACTTTGCCTTTGATAATGATTATTGCCTTTAACAATCTTGCTACTACTGGCAAAGCCACGGCCTCCCTCTTTTGGTTGAGGTTTGCCTGGTATAATTTTCTGCCCCTTCCCCTTCAATCTCTGTGTCCTTACACATAAGATTTGTCTCTAGCAGAGTTCAGCTTTGATTTGACCCAAGTTAACAATCTTGATTGTTAATTACGGTATTTAGCCTATATACATTTATGTAATTATGGACATGTTGAAGTTTAAATATACACTATCATTTTTTTTTTGAGGCTTTCTCTTTGTATTATTTCTTTCATCCTTTTTTTTTCACTCATCATTTCATTTCTATTTGTTCTGCCAATTTTTTGCTCCTTTTTAATTTTATTACTTAACTTTTTCTGGATTCATCAAGAGTTTTAATTATTTCATTTTCTTCTCTGTTAGCTTCTTATAGCACAAATGTTAAATTAAGTGCATTCTCGATTTAAGGCCTCAAATACTTCTGTATTTTGTATTACCTTCTAAACAATACCAGAAATCTAAAACACTGGTTTTCACTGACTCCTACCCCACTGCCTTTATGCTTTTTGTTG
This sequence comes from Talpa europaea, assembly GCF_964194135.1. Classification (NCBI taxonomy): domain Eukaryota; kingdom Metazoa; phylum Chordata; class Mammalia; order Eulipotyphla; family Talpidae; genus Talpa; species Talpa europaea. The sequence continues at coordinate 28,256,728 of NC_140080.1, forward strand.
TATATTTTAATTCTGTATTTTTTATTCCCGGGGAATATAATATTTTAATTTTTATTACATATATATACCCTTTCCACTGCTCTTCATTCATGCCTCCATTTCCATGTTTCCTGGGATCAATATCCTTCTATCCTAAGAATTTCCTTTATTATTTGCATTAGGTTAGATCTGTTGATATAATTTTTCACAATTTTTTTGTCTGAAAATGTATTTCTTTTTTCTTTTTACATCTTTGTTCCTTTTTTTATTTTTTTTATTATTTTTATTTTTTTTTACATCCTTGTTCATTCTTAAACAATATTTGCTTCCCCCCAACCCCATCAGGTGTAGTCCCCATAGAGTTTGCTTCACCAATGCACCAGTGCACCATCACCACAGAGCCCTGTGCTCCTCCCTCCCTCCCTCTGATCCTGCTCCCTCCTCCTCCCCTGCAGGATGTCTCTGATTTATAATTGTCCATTTTTGCTCTGTTGTGCTTTGTACTATTTTTTTACACTGATGTCTTATTTGGTTCCCCTATATTCCTGCTATAAGTGAAACCATCCAATATTTTTTTTTCCTTCTGGCTTATTTCACTGAGCATAATGAAAATGTATTTCTAAAGTTAATTTAGATATAGAATTCTAGGTTGGAGTTGTTAGGAATTAAATGCCTATCCACTGAATTCCTAAAATGAAGCCAAGCCCTCCCCTCCTTTCAAACCCTCCCCACAACTTGCACTATGGTGTAATGGTATTTGGAGGCAGACCTTCAGGCAAGACAGTTAGGTTTAGATGAGCTCATGTGGGTGGAGCTATTATGATCGGATTAGTGCTCTTATATGAAGAGGTATCCTGGCCTTCCTAGGCTCCATAAACTATAAGAAATAAATCTGGTTTAAGCCTCCCAGTCTATGGTATTTTGCTACTGCAGCCTCAGCTGACACTGGGTTGGTTTGTCTTCCACCATGAATAAAAGCGTGCTATTGCCTTCAAGTTGAGTTGTTTCCACAGAAGTCACTGCCATGCTATTATTGCTCTTAGAAGGTTATTTGTCCTTTATTCCTCTGAAACCCTTATGTTTCTCTTGCTGCTTTTCAGCAGTTTTACTGTGAGTACCTAGGTATATATTCATTTTAATTAAGTCTACTTAGGGTTCATAGAGATTCTTGAACATGAGGTTTAATGTTTTCCTGAGTTCAGGGTAATTCTTGACCATCATGATCTAATTCTCCACAGATCTGGGACTTGGTCTAGGGGACTCAAGTGTCTGGGAACTGGACTCCTCAGGCATGTCTCACTATCTCTAGACAACCTCTCCATGTCCTATATATCTCTTAGGTCCTTTGCTGCATTTTTTTTCCTCCTAGCCTAAGGGGAAATTTTTTACTTATCTTTCTTACCAGTTCACTGATCTGGTCTTCCACTGTGTCTAATATGTTGTTAAATCACTCTACTGAAGCCTTGGTTTTTGATTTCTCAAGTCTCAAATTTCCATTTGATTATATTTTATAGTTTCCAAATCTCCACAAAAAATTTATGCTGCCATTCATATTCCTAAGCATTTTAATCTCAGTTGGTTTAAAGTCCACGTCTGATACCTCCAATTGCCAGATTTCCTTTAAGTCTATTCTACTATGTGTCCTTCCTTGGTTTTGAGTCAGTTCTATCTTCATGCACAACCAATTATTTTTTAATTAATTCCAGATAGTGTGGAAATAACAAGTCTCTGGATAATGTTGACTTGCTCAAGGGAAGATTCATTTTTGTTTTGAAAGAGTAGGGACAGGTGACCTTAATCCAGTCAGCGGTTGAGCTTGCTTAAAGGAAGGCTTCAGTTTTTGTGAGGACTGACCTATTCAAACTCAACTTTACTCTTGGTTACAAGTTGCAACTGAAAGACGAGAGGATTTACCAGGACCCTTCCAACACGGGAGGGTCCAAATCCCAGTTTTTCACACAGTCCCATGAAAATGCTTACAAGTGTGCTCAACTTCTGCTCATTTAACAACCCCTTTCTGCTCAGATTCTCAGTCTCTCAGCTGTTACAAATGAGCTCACAAATAAAGTAAAAGTGGCACCAAATGTCTGATTCTGCTCTTGGGGTTTCTTTTCAAGAATCTTGGCCTCTTATGCCAAGCTTTAGTGGCTTTGATAGCTTTCCAAAAATCTCCATCATATGTTTAATTTTGTGTAGCTGTATTCCAGCTATTATGCCAACACAACTAATTCACCTAAAACTTAGTGACTTCAAACAACATCACTCTTTCATTATCTCTCTCCATCACTATGGCCAAGAATTCAGAATCGTTTAGATGATTACGGCCTGGGATCATTCCTGAAAATGCCAGTCAGAGGGTGGCTTTGGCTGGGGTCATTGCAAAGACATCTTCACTCACATGTCTAGTACCTGGTCCAGGAAGACTCAACCGGCTGGCAATCAGTTCCTCAAGTATCTCTTACTATCTCTATATACTGTCCCCAAGTGACTGCTACACTCAGAAACTTCAGATTCATCAGACTTCTTACGAGTCGTCTTAGGGCTCCCAAGGCATATGTCCCAGGGGAGAAAAGGAGAAGCAGGTGGATATTTTATGACATAGTCTTAGAAGTCATGCAGCTTCACTTATACCACATTCCACTGACCAGGAATGTCCATTACTCAAGGGGAAGGAAGCAAAACCTATCCTCTCTTTGCAGGAGTGTCCATGTCATACTCTAAGAGGACATGACAGGCATGGGCCTGTGGTATGGGACAGATGTTGATGTGGCCATCAGAAAAATGCAATCTGCCACAACTTCTCTAGTCATTCTCTGAGGCAGGTTTGTCTAAAGTAAGTTAGGATACCACTTCCAAGACAGAAATTCCCCTCTCCACTTTAGTTTTCTTTAATTAAGACTGCCATGCCTGTGTTTTGGTGAGGGACATCTTTATTTGGGAGTTCTTGCTTTAGCTTAGCTGACCCCACCTTCCTGTTAGGCAGGACTTAAGGAGTCAGTATTGAGCAAACCTTCACAGAGGCCCACTGGGAGTTCAAGGATCCGGCGAGCAAGGCTTTGGCCTCCCTGCTGACACAGTTTGACTCTCCTGCTACCTCAATCAGACTCGCTCATAAGGCTGGTTTCTCCAAGCCCAATGCAGCAAAGAAAATTCAGGCAATTTCTCATGATCTATGCTCCCTTTGCTTTAGTCCCTCAGTCCTGTACCTCCCAAAGATTATTCTATAAAAACTCTGATCCTGCAAGCAAGGTGTGAGTTCTGTTTTTAAAATATATCAGAGAACTTCACATATTATTTATTATTTCCCTCTTCCAGGTTCATAATGCACTTCATTTTTTTTCTCATTTTCAGGCCAGATCATTCATTCTTTTTTTTTTTTCAATTCTGCATTTATTTATTTATATTAATTTTTTACATCATTGTTCATTTTTAAACAATATTTGCTTCCCCCCACCCCGTGTAGTCCCCACAGAGTTTCCTTCCCCAAGGCACCCGTGCACCATCACCTCAGTCCCCTGTGCTCCTCCCTCCCTCCCTCTGATCCCTCTCCCGCCTCCTCCCCTGCAGTGTGTCTCTGGTTTATAATTGTCTGTTTTTGCTTTGTTGTGTTTTGTACTGTTATTATTTTTTTACACTGATGTCTTATTTGGTTCCCCTATATTCCTGCTATAAGTGAAACCATCCAATATTTTTCTTTTTCCTTCTGGCTTATTTCACTGAGCATAATTCCTTCTACTTCCACCCATGTTGCTGTGAATGACATGAGTTTATCTTTTTGATTGCTGAATGACATTCCATTGTGTATATGTACCACATCTTCTTGATCCAGTCATCTATTTTTGGGCATTTGGGTTGCTTCCAGGTTTTACCTATTGTAAATAGTGCTGCTATAAACATAGGGGCGCAGGTGTTCTTTTGAATCAATGTTTTTGTGTCCGTTGGGTAGATCCCTAGGAGTGGAATTACCGGGTCATATGGTAGCTCCATTTTTAGTAGACTGAGGAGCCTCCAGACAGTTTTCCATAGTGGTTGGACCAGTTTGCACTCCCACCAGCAGTGCAGGAGAGTTCCTTTTTCACCACATCCTCGCCAACACTTGTTGTTGCTTGTTTTTTTGATACGTGCCATTCTCACTGGTGTAAGGTGGTATCTCTATGTGGTTTTAATTTGCACATAATGCACTTTAACGTACAGTCAACAGTCCTACAACAAATCAATTTCACCCCCATGTTTCAGGAATGTATTTAATAGTGGGAAGCAGATTTGGGAGGAGTTATTGTCTTATGAATAGGATACCAATTAGCTTCCCCATCAACACTGTACAGAACATTGTAAAGAACACCCTAAAATTTGACTCACTCACTGCTCTTGTGGAACCAAGTTGCTCACAAAGAAAGAATTCTATCTCATATTGCCTTATGAGAGCAAGGTCAAGGCTGACCACTCTTTTTCTCAAGGGGATGCATTTCTGGATGTTCCAAGGCAAAGAGGGGCCTTAAACCATTTTCCAAATTAGACTGATGACTGCATCAACCTTTTCCACCTGCCAGTAACACAACAAGAAGTTTTTAAAAGGCTTGTGTTTACTGTCTGCCAATACACATGGGGCCATTAGGCAGTTGGCAAGCCTGGTGCAAGCTTTGTTTCTGCCAGCTTGCAGCAAGCTGCCCACTCCCTAGCTGAGAGCCACGATCAATGCCCCTTCAATGCTAAAGGGCTTCAGGGGTGAGGGATGGGGAGAAAGTTAGCTGGATGAGGGAATGAACAACAGGGAGAAAGAGACAAAGCCTGCTTCTAACCTCCACATTAGAGTCCTCCCACTCGAAGACTCATACCAGGCATCAATGCCTGTCTGTTCTAGCAATCTCCTGATAATTTAGATGTGTTTCCAATTGAGAGCTGTGTTGTTTAATAAAGCAAAGACAATCGACTCTTCCTCAGTGTTATAATAGCCTCTGTGTGTGTTTACTTGAGAACAAATGCTGTTATAATTTCTTTGGGGAATCAATATCTTCCAGTGCATATGCACAGCCCTATTGGAGGTTCAGATTGTGTAAGGAGAGAAGGGGAAATTTATTGCCTTGTAAATGCCGGCAGAAGGTAGTAGGTTTAGTGAGAGCTGTAATTAAAGTTTTGCTGATAATAAAAAATGGAGGCAATAAACAATCACACAGATTTTCCAGTCCTCAGCCCTAGAACAGCTAAACCATCACCAGGTCCTGACCACTTGCTGGTCTCTGCACAATTAGCTGCTGAAAGAGAAGGTGGTCCCTTGGCCCCAAAGGTTGCAGCTCTGGACCCTGGAGACACCTCCACATGCTCACAGGCCCAGAAAACTCACTCACTTTTCATTCTGCTCTCTCCAACTTGAGGGGCAGCAGGCAACAGGGTAACCTTTGTTTTATTGACAGTTTCCCAGGGTGGGAAACTGCCAGGCCAGCCTTTGCCACAGGATTCAAGATAGAAGAGCACCATCTGCAAGCAGAGACCTACACCCCGAAAAGAACTGAAGGTAAAGGGAAGTGAGTCACTTCCTGTCAATTCACCTGCATGGGACACCCCCACCCCAGAATCCAGTTCAAGTTCCCCAGAGCAGCTCTTGAAGATTTCCCCATATCTTATCTCTCAACTGATCACTTGTGATGTAGTTTTGTGTCTTCTAGGCTTGACAGAGGCAGAGAACTGCATAATTGGAGGTGGGTGTGGTGGCTCTGGAGTGTCCGAGAGGCCAGAAGAAGCTAAGAAATGTTGATTGTGTCCACAAGGTGGCCCGGACTCTGGCCACTAGACTACAGAGGTGTGCACTGTCTTTCCCAGGTGGGATGAAACCACAGTCACCTTTTTTCCCTGGCCTCCCTTGTCAAAAGAATGCCAAGCATCTTCAAGGCTTCAGATACCAAAGTATCTATTCCTTGCACCAGACACCAAAGTAAGATCAGCCAGCCTGAGGACCCAGGAGGTTTCTCCACTCACCAGCTGCACCCGAGGTTAAATTCCTTAAGGGGAACTCATCTCTGTTATCATCCGCTCTATAAATCATCACCAAGCACCAACTATTTGCCACTGACAATGTCATCAACCCCCAGCACCAAACATTTGCAGAAAGTATGAACAAGTGAGCAAATTAGCCTCGCTACCAGCAAGGAGAACAAAGCATCGAGTCCTTCTAGAAATAACATACTCTGTACTGAGCATTGACTGTGTCCCCCACAGCATACCAAGCCGAGTAGATGACTATTGTCTCATTTGGTCCTGACCACCACTCCTCAGGCCTCAGAGATGGTGGTGGTCTTCGGGTGCTGAGGTCACTGAGGCTCAGGGGTGATGAGCAACAGGCCTGGGAGGCAGGGCCAGGGGGAGTGCCAAAGCCTGTGTTCTCTCTCTGTGCTGTGCTCCCTGTCAACTGCATCCTCTGAGCCCCTACCCTGCCCTCACACACCGTCCACCTCCCGGAGTCTACTGCAGGGTCAGATGAGGGCCCTTGAGAAGGCCTAGAGAGAAGGGCTGACTGGTTAGTGGAGGACCACAGAGAAGCCACGAGAGAGCTGGACTGGAACCCTAGGAGGCTCACAGGTCCCGGGAGCCTGGCCTGGCTCCAGCATCACTGGACTCTGGGGCTTTCTCTCCTGTCATATTCTATCCTCTATCCCTCCTCTAAGACGTTCAGAGACTAAGAGCCTGCATTGCAGGCCCCTTGCCGGAACACACACTCATCCCCAAGGAGACTACAGCCCCCAGCAACTCCCACCCAGTGTCCTTAGCTGAGGGCTCCTCCAGTCAGGAGCAGGCACACCCATCCGCTCCAAGGATGGACCACTGCAGCATGCTCAGCTGGACACTAAGGGACAGAGCACTGAGGGGCTGCAGAGGCTGGCTGTCCCTGGAATGCAAGTCTCTCCAGGGTGTGGCCCTGTTGGGGGGCTCCCCTTAGTGTGGGAGGGGGGCCCTGCAGCAACTCGGATGCTCTCCCTGTAATACCCTCCCCAGAACTTGCACTGACTTCATGCTGCTCATCTCCAGAAGAGGAAACGACTCACCTAACTCCTATCAGCCATCGAGATGTGCCCATAAGGAGCAGCAGACCCAAGTCCTACCTCAGACCCATGAACCTACAGCTCCTGAGGAAAGTTCCCACAAGGTACCCGCACTTGCAACTTCCCAGCCCTGCGCTGGGTCCCCATGGAATCCCGTGGCCTTGGATGGGGAGGGTTCCAGAGCTTAGGTTGCAGTGGGGACACTGGGCTGCTGATTATCCAATAAAATTACCAGCAGGCATTAAATCTATCCTCAGTTAACCCAGTGTCTTTAATAATAAAAAAGATTTTGCACTGGGGATAAATACCGTGTCTCATTTTCTCACTCTCTCTGGTCTCCTGTCACTGTGCACTTATTAATACGATAGCTAATATATGGCTCCCAATCAGCCACTAAAAAGCTGCTGTTATTCCTACTAATTCGACAATAAAATGTGGCTGTGCCAGGCCATAAAAAGTGGACTGTCATATGGTGGAGGGCTCTCTGGGAGGTGAGCCATGAGGTCCAGGGGTCTATAAGTGAGATATGGAGTCACCAGGGCCACAGGGCAAGCTCTATCCAGGCCACAGTCCAGTCTGCAGGCCCTGGCAGAACCACCCGACACTCAGACAAAGGGGTCCCCAGTGAATTACTATGTATTGTGGCACACTAAATTATCACAAACAGGGGCTTAAAATGACAGTCACAACCTAGCTCATAGTTGTGCAGGCACATCTTGCCTGCAATCTCAGGACCTCACAGGGCACCAATCAAGGCAGGGGCTGGGCTGCATTCTCAGCAGAGGCTTGACTGGGGAAGGATTCATTTCCAACCATTCAGGCTGTTGGCAGAACCCCTGTACTTGTAGAAATGAAGTCCCCGTTTTCTTCCTGGTTGTCAGCAAGGAGCCACTCTTAGTTCTTAGAGGGCACCATCAGGTTCCAGCCACTAGGACCCCCCCAATATGGCAACTCACTCCTTCAAAGTCAGCAGGAGAATCTCTCTCCAATCGCCGAGTGCTGCCCACAGTATTTGCAGGTCCCCTCGACTCCAGGACAGGGGACTGTGCAAGGCCTGGGCAATCTTGGGGGCCATCTTGGAGGTCTGTGTGAAAGTGGTCCACCTGTCTGTCTACAGGCAGTGGGTCCAACCGCAAGCCCCTTGCCCCAAAACCCGGAAGGTCTTCTGGTGGCATTTTCCAGACCAGGGCTCCCCTCCCAGCCAAGTGGAGAAACAGGTCTGAAAACAGCTGGCTCGGGTGCCCCATGCTCTGTGCAAGAGGGGAAGCAGCCCCTCACTATGCAGCACAGTGGAAAACAGACATGTTCACATGCAGAGTCTTGTCTGAGTGGCAACAACGCAATCCAATCAAAAAGAGGTCTTTTCCTTGAGCCTTCTCTCAGTCTCTCCTCAAAACCTCCTCTTTCTTCTATTCTCTCCCCAAAATACTGAAATAAAGCAAGCCCCCTTTCCTCCACTCTCTTATACCCCTTATTTCCTTACCCTAGTTTTGGACACCTCTGGGGCTGCTATTCTTGAGGATGCTAGGAGGGAGGGAGGACTGGGGAGTGGGATGGGGGAACACGCACACCCCAGGCCCCACCCTCAGGTCAGTGGGCTCAGAGCACAGATCACCTTTGTGATGCTCCAGGCCTGAGCTGCTGCCCAGGGAGTGCAGAGGCAGATGAGGCCAGGGCCCCGCCCTTCCTCCAATAGCTTCCAAAGCGCTCTTTGAGCCCCTGGAAGAACTCGGTGAATTCATATTTGTTTTTAGGGGTCAGATCTATATATAAATACAGCCAACAGAGTTAAATCACCACCCTACTGTCAAAAAGACAAGACACAACAAGGGTTGGGTGAGGACATGGAGAAACAGGGAGCTCATATACTGTGGGTGGAAAACTGGTGCATCCATTACAGAATATGGAGATTCCTCAAACAATAAGAACAGAAACTCCGCATTATCAGCTATTCCATTTCTGAGTATTTACTCTAAAAACATGAATGCACTCATCTCATCTGAAGAGATGCACGCACCCCCATGTTCTGCAGCGTCATTCACAACAGCCTCGGTGCCCATCAGCAAATGATGTGATAAAGAGAACACGGTATATGCACCCATGGAACACTGCTTGACTTTAAAAAAAAAAAAAAAGGATGAAATTCTGCAATTTGTAACAATATGGATGGGCCTCCAGTGAAATAAACCACAGGGAGAAAGACAAATACCATACACTTTCATACATACATGTTAGATAAAGAGACAAAACAAATCAAAAACAAACGCTTAGACTTCAAGAACAAAATCATGGTTACCAGAGGGAAGGGGGAAGCAGGGTGGGTAAATCAGGCATAAGGGGTCCATTATAGGGGGAAAGACAGAGACTAGACTTCTAGGGACGAGTGTAAATTAGTATATACAGATGTAGCTGTGTAAGTCTGTCCACCTGAAACCCACATACTGTTATAGATGAGCCCATCTCAACCCCAATCATACACATTGCATGGGCTCAACAGCCACACATAGGTAGTGGCAACGTTACTGGACATCACAGCTCCCCAGGGTAGGAGGAAAAGGGAAGGTAGATGGAGGAAAGAAGAAAAATGGAGAGCAAGACGGGGGCTGGCCCATCCTAGGCCCAAGGACCAAGAGACTGCCTTCAGGAGAAGTGGGGGCTAGCGTGAGCCCTGCCTGTGACTCACTATGTGATCTGAAGAGAGTCAGGCAAACTTACAACCTCCAACTTTTCACCTGTAAAATGGGAACAGCATCAGAGACAGAAGCAAGGGGGTGAAGACAAGCGACCTGGGAGCATGGTCACTGCCAGCTCAAGAGTGAGGTGACCCCAAGGAACTGCATAAGCGGGAAGAGGAGGAGGAGCATCACACGGGTCCACTCTCTGCAGTCACATAGTCGGTAACGCAGCCCCCAAGTACCTTTACCCGCCACAGCCACGAGGAGTCCCTGGGCCGTGTGAAGGCCTGCGACAGGCACTGCAGCCTGGAGCTGGGCACTGAGGAGACATGGATGGAGGTCCCCAGGAGCGGCAAGGACAAGAAGTGTGGGGACTGGGGCATCATGGTCGTGCAGAACCCCTTCACCCCTGTGAAATGGGGGATCCTCCCCCATCATCAGAACCCACTTCATCATCCTGTAAAGACCCTTCTTATGGGAACAATAAAAAACACAACACAACGCAATGCCTGTCCACCACTAGCCCCAGATTCCAGGCAGGACAACATTCCCAACATATGCAGCTCACCAACTTGGGGATTCTGCAGAATGGAAAACTCAAGAGACCCTCCAGGCCCTCTGCCCGGCTCCCCTGGGTGGGGTCACAGCCTTCCCACAAGCACAAATATTTTTTTTGCTCACCTCCCGGGCATGGGCAGGCAGCCTGCCCACTCTGCCCACTTATCCTGATCCCAAAGCCACTGCAAACAGTTTGGCCCTATCTGGGAAGGGCGCCTTGCTGTCGCTCTGACTCAAAATGCAGGCAGATAAAATAGCGCTGCCCACCCATCCCAACTGTCAGAGGAGCTATTTTAAGGCCCTTGCTATTGAGTCCATCTTCGTATTCTTTGCTCTTTTTTCTGTGCTTCAAGAGCTGAGTCGCCAGAGAGACAGGCCACGGTGCACATTCTAGATCCCAGAGCCCTGAGCTGGGGCTGGGCAAGCGGCCTGTGCGGAGTCCAGGGGCAGGCTGGTGGGCAGGGTTCACAACACTGGCTTGTGCTGGAAAGCACTAAATGTCACATATCCCAGTTACTCACATTTCAATTTGAAAAAGCTGAGGAAGAAGAAAAAGGTAAAAGCAGGCTGGCCCCTGGGGTTTCCAAGACCTGAGGCTGTGATGCTGCCACACCAAGAGGCCCAGAGAGCCACCCCCAAGCTACCCCCCAGCTCCCCCTTGGGCACGAAAGCACCACACACACCACTCAGGGGCCTGGCTCTCTGAGGGGACATGGACGGGCCACCAGCACCCGGGGGCTTCCAGACACTAGGCCGAGTAGTATCTTATTTCAGTCACGCTCCACAGAGCCTGGCCACGACACTCGTGGTCTCCCCGGCCAGGAGTCAAGCACCCCAGGCACAGGAAGGGGCCGCTTTTAGGTTACACAAGGGCAAGGAAAGAACCTGGACTCCTGGGCATGGTCTGCAAAGAAAAGCAGTTCTGACGACCAGGGTGCCTTCCCCCAGCTCCTGACTGCAGCTCTGAGACCCACCATGACCCCTAGATGAGGGTCTTGGCAGGAGAGATGCTTTGAGGTCCAAGGTGCCCCCCCATCATTTTTTGGCTGACTCCTCCTTACTGGGGAACATAACACCTACTGCTTTTTTCCCAAACTATTTTATTCCTGTTAGTGTAGGGTCTAAAAATAAGGATCACTCCCGCCCGCCCCCCCCCAGCCTGAGATAACACCCTCATTCCTGGCAGACCCGGGTGCCCGCAGTCCTTGCCATCACCTCCACAGTCCTTTGAGGTGCATGTGTCTGGGCAGGTCCCCATCTCGCAACACTCCCATCAAGGTGCCAGGTGTGCACGTGGCCAGCCTGGTGCCCCATGCTGCTCTGCTGGAAGACAGAAGCAGGGTCCCTATGAAGAGGTCAGTGACCCCTGCTTACCCTTCCAAGTTCAAGCCAAACATCACTGCCTCCAGGAAGCCTTCCCCAACTGGAGCAGTTGCCTCTCCTCTGAGCTTCCCCAAGCCCAGCCCCCGTACTTTTCCCTTCCCAGGACTGATCACCCCACCAAGCTGGAGGGGGACCTGGCATCTTTTAAGACCAGTGACTGGTGGGCCTCCCCGGTGGTGCAGCGGTTGAGCGCTGGGTTGCGAAGCTGCCCGTGGCCTCTGCGGTGCCGGTTCGATCCCCGGCTGCTTTCCGGCCACCGGAGGAGGGTCCCACATGGCGTGCAGACCTCTCCTGCCACCCGCTGCTCCCCTCAGCAGTGTACTTCGGTCCTTCTGCCTGCTCTGCTCCCTGCTCTGGTGAATTCTCTCACCCTCCCGCGCTTCTGACTGTACCCAGTGCATGTATAAACAAAGAAACAAACAAACAAACAAACAAATAAATAAAACATGCCTCTATAAAAAAAAAAATAAAAGATTTATTTTAAAAAAAAAAAGACCAGTGACTGGTGGGCCTCCCCGGTGGTGCAGCAGTTGAGCGCTGGGTTGCAAAGCTGCCCGTGGCCTCTGCAGCGCTGGTTCGATCCCCGGCTGCTCCCCAGCCACTGGAGGAGGGTCCCACATGGTGCGCAGACCTCTCCTGCCGCCCGCTGCTCCCCTCAGCAGTGTACTTTGGTCCTTCTGCCTGCTCTGCTCCCTGCTCTGGTGAATTCAAAAAGACCAGTGACTGGTATGCAATTGTCGCTCCACAGATTCTGGTGCATAGAGAGAGCGTGCTTCTCACCACACCCAGCCAACCCCATGGCCCTGGGGAACCAACTCACGAATACTGACAAACTCAGCAAACACACCCTCCTGGATCATTACTGCAAAGATCCTGCTGAGAGAGTCTTTGAAGATGAGAGAATGCTGGGCCCTGGGGGGCCTCAGGCCTTGATGGGGGCCAGCTGGCATCAACAGCCCCCCTGCCAGTGTCACCCCTCCCCACCTCTCCCGCCCCAAGAAATATACACAGCAGTGTCAAGAGGACAGAAAAGCCAGCAAACACAGCAGCTGCCTCCCTGGCCAAGCAGACCCCTGCCGTGTTTTAATGGAATTAAAATCATCTCACTCTGTTGTCCCAACGCCAGACAGACACAGCCAGGAGAGAACAGCCCACTCGCAACTTCTTTGAAGAGGCAGAGACTCTTGCACCCAAAGCTATTTGTCCTCCATAAATGGGATTTCAGAAACAGAGCTAAAGGGGGAGGCGATGGCCTCAAGAGCCCAAGTTTGTATCATACATTAGATAGATATTTAAAAATAAATAGCGATTAAAAGGAAAGCCACCAATGACTGCAGAGAGCTCCAGACCCTCCAAGGCCTTCATGCAAATGTCTCACTGCTCTCAGTGTCAGAAACCAGGGCCAAACTGGAATCACTTCTGAGAGTTAGAACAAGTCGTCGTGTGGCTGCTCTGAGGGGCTCCGCGGGCCTCCAGGCGGTGGGGAAGGGGAAGCCCCGCGGAGTCCTGTGCGCAGGCACACTGCTCTCCTCCCAGGCCTTAGCAGCTGGGCCGGGGAGGACCCCTCATCCCTGCCCCGGGCCAGGTGGGTGTCCGCGTTCCCTAACACGCATCGCACCATCATGCCCTGTGCAGGGGCCTGTTTCCTCATTCCCACCGCCAAGCTGTGACGCCACAGCTCCACCTCTCCACCCCCGCCCTGTAGCCTGCAGGTACTGCGTTGGCTGTAAGATTTACTGAGGGCCAGCCTGCCCACCAAACACAATCTAAGCGGCATGCCAGGAAGGCCAAAGCCAGGGCCAACAGGTACCTGCCCCAGTCAGCCCACACCGCCGTCAAGGTTATTACCATTGGCATTATTAGCATCAGCAATGGTTGGAACTTCAGCCTTTAACTAAAGACTTCAATCACTGTGAATAACCCCCTGAAACGACCATATGCTCCCCTTTCCCAGCCGCAGCCTTTTCAGAGAAAATGAGCCTAGATTATTGATTTTCACCTGATGTCCTTTTCTTGTTCCCATCCAGGATATCACTTTATATTTAGTCATCTTTTCAGTCTCCTCTTAGCTGTGAGAGTTTCTCTGGCCTTGTTGGTTTCTGATGACCTTGACAGTTTGGGGAAGTAATGGCCAGGTATTTTGTAGGCTGCAGCTCACTGTTATTTCTCTCATGTTTTTCTCATGGTTCAACTTGGGGGAGGAAGACCACAGAAATAAAGGTATGTATTCCAGAGTATATGATTGTCCAGAGTATATGATTTCTAAATCAACATGATTTATCACCCATGATGTTGACCTTGGTCACCTGGCTGAGGTTTTCAGGTTTCCTTAGATTTTTTCCATTGAAATTCTGCCTCTTGCCCAAAAGGCTAGGGGAAAAATCACCTCCTCTCAGAAGCCTTCCCAGACAACACATATACTATGTATTTCTCTCAGTACTAAGCCTAACTCCAGGTATAACCATGAATTTGCCTCCTCATTTTGATAGCATGTTCTGAGGACAGTGACAATGCCCAACAGCATCTAGCCCATAAAAAAAAGTGAAAAAAGTGACCACTGACTTAGTCCTCATAGAGTACCAGCATCTCACGGGCACAGTCTGTCTACATATCAACAAGGGAAGAATTTTTGTTAAAGCCATGAAGAACTCGGGATCCATTACTGCCAGAAGCCAGCAGAGCTTGGGCCTGTCTGCTTGGCTCTGTAGCCTATTCCTTTATCCCTCTGCTCTGCACCCCCTACACAGGTATTTCAGTGTTCAACGTACACTCAACAACTGCTTCAAGGACAAGCTGTGACAATGAAAGCAGAAACAGTGGTGGACTGAGAAGCACTCTGGGGCCTTCAACTACAGCACCAAAGACATGACCCTTGCCCTCTCTGACCTTGACCCAGGTTCTGCCCCAATCCCAACTCCCCCCCCCACTCCAAGTCTTCCATTTCTGACACGCAGGGACAGGGCAGCCGAGCTGTGCACCAAACATGCTGCATCAGCAAGAAGCCGAATGAGATGTAGAGCTGGAACATCTCCCACAAATTTTGTTTTATGAAATTTTAAACTTTAATAAAACACCGACACATTTCAAGTGCCAACCCTGGACTCCTCCATCCACAGCAGCCCACCATCCTCAGGCTCACCAAGACCCCTCTTGTGGCAGGGTCTTTAGAGGATGGAGTCTTTCTTGGGGTGCTGACATCTGATATCTGGGTCCTGGACAAGAGAAGCAGAAGACAGGGGGTTATGGGGGGGCAGGTCCAGAGCCCCACCCAGACCCAGGTGGTATGCAGGCTGGGCATGAGGCCAGCCACCCAATTCAAGAATTTTCTGGTGATCAAGACAGGAGAGAACTGCCATCATCAGCTCTGGTTGGGATGAAGCTCGGGGCACCATGGGCTTCTTGCAGGGTACCCCCATCTCACGCTTCCTGACTCAACTCCTGTCTTCCCTTCACTCACCCTGCCCCAGCCCCAAATCTCTCCCAACCCCGTGCCACTTTACCCACCACCAGCCATCTTCCCAGACACCCCCACCTCACATGGAATGTCTTTTTGAAGACCCCTGCCCAATTCCCAGAGTCCAGAATGCTTCTTCACACAAAGTCTACTGTGACTCCCAGTTCCCACCACTGCTGTGTAGAGCCACAGAAAGCCCCTCCTGAGACACTCTCCTCCTCTGCTGGGAGCGTGGTCAGCGGCAGATACGTCGCACCTTCTTTGCTAATCAGCTGGGTCCTGATCATGAGGGACAGTCTCTTCATGACTCTGCAACCTCCTACAAATAAGGCAGGGCCCAGGCAGTACAAGGCACCCAAGACAACTGACGAGGAGCAGAGGAGAGGGCTCACAGGGAGGCAAGGACAAGTTCATGAGAAGTGTGCAAGAGCCACGTGGTAGGGTTAAACAGACAGAACAGACAGATGGACAAGGCCCCAGGGCGATTCCCCCTTTCTCTCCATCAGCCAGACCAGAATAGCAGATCCTTCCTCCTGGGCCCTCCCCCTCCCTTCCTTCACATCCAGATGAAAAACAGGGGCAGCAGAATCACTAGTACCCAGAATCCACTTGGTCAAGACTCTTCTCCAAGCTTCAGTCCTCCCGTGTGGGCCCTGATCTGGGGAGGTGTCACACCAGTCCCCCCGCCCCCACCATCACTCTTCAGCAAAGGAAGAGCGCGAGGTGAGGGTGGGAATCTTCAGTCCCCTTGTCACATAGCAACAGCCTCGAGGACCCCACTTCCTGACCCCCAAGCCCACCATTGACTCTCAGTGGATTATCAAGCTTCTAAAATCAGTCTTCTGTAGAAATGCCTTTGGAAAAAAGTTACAAAGCAAATCGGTGAGTGTGTGTGCAGAGCTGAGATCCGTGTGTAAGAAGCCTGCCAAGTCTCCTAAGGCCGTGCCCAAGCCTCCCGAGTGCCACCACCCTCGCTTTGCATGAAACTCCTGCAAGGCTCCACAGAAGGTCGGCCTCGTCAACTTGTCAAGGCTGACTCCAGTCATCATCTAATCTGCTATCTCAGAACTAAATCCCTTGTTACTCCAATGGCACCCCCATCAAACTTTTAAAGCTTGCCCCATGAAACAGCCGCAGGTACCAGGGCAGCAACCCCAGGAATCCTCTAAGCTGGCACAGAGACCCCTCCTCATGGATGTCTGATTCATGGCACCTCAGGATTGCAGGCTCAAGACTAGCAGCTTCCAGCCTGACTTGCAAAGCCAGCCAGCCCCTTCTGCTTGCTTCCATCCTCGGTGCCCTGCAAGGATTAATATGTTTCCTTGAAATGAAGAAATGTTCTCTGCTGCTTTCTACCCCAAAGGGTGAGAACGGTTTACACTGGGGAGAATGGGGGAAATGGTTCAATTAGTTAGAAGACGTAAGCCCGCCAAAGCCCATTTTGTAATTAAAAGTAATGAACTTTAATAAAAAAAAAAAAAAAAGAGCACAGCCCCTTCAGCATCCGACTAGATGCCACTGAAACTCATCTGAACGCTGTCTTTCAGGGTTCCCTCCACAGGGCGCTGGGAGGTGTGCAAGCTGTGGGGAAAAGGAGAGACTAATAGTCCTGGCTCCTGGCCATCAGCCTCATCAGGAAGAGGATTCCAGGCTGGCCCCTGCCTGCCAAGACCTTCCCCAGGATCTGCGGAGGGACACACGCACACGCGCATGCACACACACGCACCTGTGCACACAGACACACACGCGCACACACACGTCACCCGGGCTGGTCCTGAGAAAGAGCACTCAATTCAGGCTTAGGATGATTGAAGGGCCCCTTCTGGCAGGTTCCCTCTCTGCACCAACTGGGGTCCCTCAGTCAACTGACAGGAAGTTCCTGGTCCTCCCCAGGCTCAGAACGCTCAGTCCAGTCCATGCCCTCACAAGCATTTCAAGGAGAAAGATTCGCCAATTCACTCCTTGTAAGCACCCATGGGACCAGCACCTCAGCACAACTCAACAGAACCTTCCAGCAGGCTGTTTTGCTTCCACTCCAAACAACCATTCTGCCTGACTTCCCTAGTCTTCTTCTCAACATTTTTATTACAAAAGTAATGGATGTTCATTATAGAAAACTCTGAAACTATAGATATGCAATAAGAAGAAAATGAAAATCATAACATCACCGCTCAGAAATCACATTAACATGTGGTTTATCACCTTCTGCACATTTTTCTGTTCCTAAGAAGATAGGTCCTTGTTTTAGTTTTGTGGGTTTTTTTTTTTTGGAGGGTGGGGGTTCCTGACAAGAATGGGATCAGATGTGTTCCCTCCACAACAGATCCTCGGTCACACACACTCAAAAGCTATGACTCCCCACTCACCCAGGACCCACCCAGGGCCTCACGGCAAATGGCTCCACTGGCCCCACTGGCCCCCTTATCTGTATTCCCACAACCAAGTCCAGCTTCCACCCTTGGGCTAGACTGTCATGCACCTCTCACTGGTCTCTCCCTCAAAGTGAGGGGAAGAGAGTAGAAGAGGGAGGGAAGGCAGTGGACAGAGGACAAGGAAGGCGAAGGGAGAGGGACGAGGGACAGGTTCCCTGGCTGTGCCCATCCTCTGTCTGTACAGTGTTCACAGAAAACATCAGCGCAGCCCCAGGACAGGTTCAATTATGGTACATTCCAACAGTGGAATACAATACAATCATCAACAACTTGGTCAATGTTTAAGACATGGAGAAATGTTTAAAAAGCAGTATTTGCACTTGAAAAAAGAAAGCAAACTTTGTAATGAAATGATGTAAAATATAAATTAACTAAAAAAAATAGTATTTTGTAGCCCCTGGAGAAAAAAACAGTATACAAGGCAATATTTTATATATCAGTCACAATTTTATAAAACATTATGTATCTTTATAAACACACACATAGACATGTAACAATGAGGTGATGTGCAACTGTAAGTTAATACTCATCTCGAGGTCATTTAAATTTCTTTCTATTAACTTCCTAGATTTTGCACCACTATCATATAGTGAAGATTTTTACTTTGGGAACTTTGTATTTTAAGGAATGCAAGAACGCAGAGTTTTGGTTTTGTTTTGCTGTTGTTGCTGTTGCTGCTGTTTTTTCAGGCTTAGAGAGCAGTGGTTCTCAGTGTTTTTCATGCATCAGAGTCAACTGGCCAGTTTATTAAAACACAGATGACCGGGCCCAGCTCCAGAGTTTCTGACTCAGAAGGGCTGAGGAGGGTCCCGCATGGCGCGCAGACCTCTCCTGCCGCCCGCTGCTCCCCTCAGCAGTGTACTTTGGTCCTTCTGCCTGCTCTGCTCCCTGCTGTGGCTCTGGGGAATTCTCTCACTCTCCTGCGCTTCTGACTGTACCCAGTGCTTGTCTAAATAAATAAATAAATCTTTAAAAAAAAAAAAAAAAGAAGGGCTAAGCATTTGCATTTCTAGCAGGCCCCAGGCAATGCTTCCACGCTTAGAGAATCCTTGGCCTAGAGGTTCCCACCAATGGCATTAAGGAAGAGCTGCACAGGGGGCGCTGGAGCAGGGAGAGCCAGGGTCCCTCACTACGGACCGCCTAGGGATCCCTGAGCATTGCCCCACTCCCACCTGCCCCCCAAAAGGAAGGAGGAAGGAGGCGCCTAAAAGCACCGTGGACACAGCTGTACTCCCTACATGTTCTCCATTCCCGAAACGGGCCCTTGGGCCACTGCCCCTTCCTCCCACTGTGCTGTGGTCCACAGAGATGGTGTCAGAGAGACAAAGGGCTGGTATAGGGGGTGCTGGGGCCCCGCACAGACAGCACCAAACAGAAAGCAGATGTCCATGCAGTGCTCCCCATCATAGAAGGACGCTTCGTCCTGCAGCCTGTGTTCTTTCTTTGAGCCCATCCTTTCATTCCTGACTTCATTCCAAAGGTCTCCCGCCTTGCGCCTGGCACAACCTCCCACGGAGTAAGACAATCAACCGAGCACAGCAGTGGGGAGAGGGTCACACTAGCACCGAGGTGCTAGGGAGGGCCGTGGCAGGCCAAGGAGGACATGAAACTGCAGCTATTTAGAGGCCATGGGCTGCAAAAGCCAGAGGGCATGAAGCTTCAGAGCCGGTCACATGCCAGCCGTCTTGGGCCTCTGGACTTCAGTCCTGCTCCTAGCAAAGAGGTGTGGTGGGCAGCTCCTAACAATGCTCTCCACCCCCCCATGCTCTCCACCCCCCTAGTCACACCCATTGTCATCCTGTCCCCTTGAGGGTGGCTGGTTCTGGGCGCCTGCTTCTAATAAAGAGGACGAGGTGGAAGTGACAGGATACCCATCCCCTCTCTCTTTCTCTCTCCTCTCCCTGCTTCTCCCCCCAACTCCTCTCATTCTTTCTCACTCCAAGTAAACAGGCTGCCGTGCTGTGAGTGCCCAATGGAGAAAGAACTGAAGGCTCCAGCCAACAGTCAGTGTCAGAGGGCACCCACATCCTGTGAGTGAGTCACAAAGTGGACACCTCAATCAAGCCAGAAAGAACTATAGCCCCAGTTAATGCCTTGAAGCAGTCCCCCAGATCCTGAGCCAGAACCTCCCAGTTAGGCTTCCCCCAGACTCTTGAATCATGGAAACTGAGATCATCAGTGGTCACTGCTTTAAGCACTAATTGTTATAGTTACACAGATAACACAGCATGGGCAGCAGTGGTGCCTGGCTGTGGGCTGGCACAGGTACAACAAGTAGCAGAGAGCACGGCGCACAGTGAGTACTTACAAATGTTACCTTTGTGGTTGTGGGCCACCCTGGTGGCACAAGGGGTCAAGACGTAGCACTATGAAGCTATCTGCAGCCACTGCAACACGAGTTCGATCCCCGGCTGGCCAGGGAGCGACCCATATGGCGCAGCAGACCTCTCCTGTCTTGTCCACTGCTCCCCTCAGCAGTGTATTTCAGTCAATCTGCCTGTTCTGCTCCCCACTCTGTCTCTGGTGAATCCTCTCACCTCCACACCTCTGGCCTGTACCCCAGCTCTTGTATGCATAAATAAACACGTTTTCCAAAAAAATGTTATCTATGTGATAAGGAGCATCGCTTCCCACAGGGCCTCCAAGTAGCTCTGATGTGGTTTGTTGAGGCACAAGTTGCAGGGGAGTCAGCAGGGCGTGCACCAGCTTCCTACTGCTGCTGTAACAACTGCCACAGATTCAGCGGTTTAAAACAGCACAAGTTTCGTATCTTACAGCTCAGGTTGTCAGAAACCTAAAATGGATTCCACAAAACTAATAAAGCAAAGTGTCGCCAAAGCTTTATTCCTTTGGGAGATTCTAGAGCAGAACTGACCCGCTGCCTCTCCAGCTTCTGCCCGGATGCCCTGGCCCAGGGTGGCGCCGCCCCAGGCCCAGCTCTGCCATCACACCTCCACGTCTGACCTGCAAACTGCGTCTTCTCTCCTAAAGGGACCCTGGTGGCATGTCTGGATGTACCTGGAAAATCCAGGCTGCCCTCCTCATCCCAGGTGCCTTGACATATCACACCCACTAGGTCCCTTCTGCCATGGAAGGGATCCTCTTCATGAGCTCTGGAATAGGACGGGAAGATGTTGGGGGGCCATGAGTCAGCTGACCATAGCAGGGGCCCCCTTACTCTCTGAGTCCCCTCTCCTCCTGGAGAAGCAACCCCCATTTCATCAGCTGTTCCTGACACCAAAGGCTTCGCCCCTCTCCTCGCAACGCCCTGCATGTCCCTGTCACCTGATTCTTTAAAAATCAGGTTCAGATGGAAAATCTCGACACTGTATTCCCACAGGACTGAATTTAATAAGTGAAGACTTTGGTTCTCACACATTTTGCAACACTTCAGGAAAACAAACAACATCTCCTCCCCTCCCCTGCTAACACTGTTATCAGCATGAAAATCCCTGCTTCCTATTCCAGCCACCGCAAAGTGGCTCACATGAGAAAAAGTGAATTATTCAGTGCGGCGTTTAACTGGCATTTAATATTTGATCAATTAGCATTCTTTGATCTGTGTTCTAACAGTAGGATGCTCCTGGCTCTGTGCTGGATAAGCCAGGCTGGCTGCTCTGTGCGTGCACAAGGGGGAAGGAGGCTCAGATGCCCCTGCGCTGTACACCTCGGGGCACAAACAGCCTGTGCTGCAGAAAGAGAGAGAAAGAGAGAGAGAGAGAGAGAGAGAGAGAGAGAGAGAGAGAGAGAGAGAGAGAGAGAGAGAGAGAGTGTTGGGGGGATCAGGGTGAGATTTGAAGGAGAGCTCAGTTCTGAGTTAGCAAAGTGGCCTTCATCCTGGGTATCCCCCGCCCAAGCTCTGAGTGCGACATGAACTCCATCATCAGGCACCACTGCTGCCATAGCACTGGCACCATCACACGGCCCCCCTCCCAGCAGATAAGCCACAAAGAAACAAACACTCCAAGTTTGGGAGCTGCAAGGGCACCTCTACCTCCAGATCCCCAGGGGGTCTGGACACAGTCGAGGGCCTTGCCCTCTAGGTCCAGCCCAGCAAGGCCTGTGGGCAGCTGAAGACGCTATGTAGATTTTTCTTTGTCCTAAAGAGGGACTCATTAATCACCCTCACATGGAGTGTCTTTTGCTTTGCCAATTTGTCACTTGTAGAAACTAGACTCCTGCATTGTTGGTTTCTGAAATGGGATTATAGCACAAAGAGGGATGTTACATCCTGACTCATTAGGGAGAAGCCTGTGTGTGACACACAGACAGATGGGTGCACACTCTCCCCTCTCTCTCTCTCTCTCTGTCTCCCTCTCTCCCCCTGCTCCCCACCCCAAGAATCTCACCTGGGCCTCACTGGTGGCGCAGCGGTTGAGCACTGGGTTGCAAAGGTGCCCACAGCCTCTGCGGCGCCGGTTCGATCCCCGGCTGCTCCCCGGCCACCGGAGGAGGGTCCCACATGGCGCGCAGACCTCTCCTGCCGCCCGCTGCTCCCCTCAGCAGTGTACTTCGGTCCTTCTGCCTGCTCTGCTCCCCGCTCTGGCTCTGGTGAATTCTCTCACCCTCCTGCGCTTCTCACTGTACCCAGTGCTTGTATAAATAAATAAAAATAAATCTTAAAAAAAAAAAAAAAAGAATCTTTCCAGTAAAGGACAGCCTCTCTGATCCCTGCCAGCCAGCTGGTGGACTAAAACAGGCTTGCTCACGGGCACCCCCAGCCCAGTTCAAGCCTCCTGGGGGTGTGGGGTAGGGGGAAACCTCTAAGCAGATGTGGCCACATTTCCACCTCCCCTAGTTTCTGAACACCATCACATGCCGAATGTGCTACTTGACAAACCAAAAGTGGTACTTCCCCCATCAGAAAGGGGCTGAGTCTGCACGCCGCTCCCTGTGACGTGATTTCTGTGCACCCATCACCTGTCCCAAACTGGGAAAGAGCCGAGGCTTCTGTGGGTCCGGTGTTATTAACCACAGTCATCAGCCACCTCCCGCAACTGTCATTGATTGAGATAAATGATATTGCTTTTTTTCTTTCCAAAAAAGTCTATGGCTAATGAAGTCTCATTCGTGCCACAATCTCAGCAGTAGAGATAAATGAGAAACAATTTCTTGGTATCCATTATTTTAGATTACAGATATCAACCCTGATACTGTTTTCAAGGTTTATTGAATTTTCATAGGCTATCATCAGCTTCTGCATTCTACACGTGTAATAGAAACCTGAACTCAGAGAGGTTTTATGGCCTCCTTTTAAGCCTCAATGAGAACGGGCTCCATTGCCCAGTCTCCCCAAAAAAAACCTTCCAGAAAGTTCCAGCCTCTCTCGGCCAGACCAGGAGAGAAAGCAGAGGGAGCAGAGAAATTGGTAGAAGGGACACAGAAGAGGAAGAGCAGAAACAGCAAGAGGGCTTCTGGCCCAAGTCTGCTCACTGAACCAGGAGCCCCACGGCCTGGCACAGCGGTGTTCGTCTCCTCTGCCTCCCCACAACAGAGCGGGGCCACGGCGGGGCTGCTTCATTTCTTTGTACCTGACTGCCCACTTGACTCCCTTCAAGCCCCTACATCCCTCTACAGACACCAAATCCCCTAGACAAGCAGGCCTAGGCTGCCCTGAGTGAATGCTCAGGGAGAAGGTGATTTGATTCAATAACCCACCACGGCCACCCACTGCCCCTCACCTCCCCGCTGCTCAACACGTCCCTCCAGATGCCAGTGGCCTTCCTGCAGTGGCCACGGTCCTCCTGGCACATCCCACACATTCTGCACTGAGAGCCCCAGTGCAGACCAGGGCACCCCCAGCTCATGGGCCACCAAGGAAGGTGGTCACAGAGGCCTTACCACTCTCCCCGAAATGAAGCCCAGAGGGCGGGGGGCACACAGCAGGGACCCCGGCCTTCAGGGGTGGGCATGTATGTGTGCGTGTGCACGTGTGTCTGCATGTGTGCATGTGTGTACTTGAGCGTAGGTGTGTGCTTTCACTTACTAGAAGGTAAGCCCCAGGGGTTCAGCAATTAAGCTGACAGCGCTAGTCTCCACGGAGCACGTGGCCTAGCGGGGGAGAGGAACAACACGTGTGTATAGTAACAGGAAAAGGCATAGGAGAACTGGCAGGGAAGCAGGCACCGTGAAGGTGCGGGCAGTGGCTCAAGGAGGGAGCAGTAACTAACCTAGGTCTAAAGGCTGGGAGTGAGAGATCACTAGACTACGAAAGGGTAGCTGCATGGAGAGCCCCACCTGGCAGGAGCGGAGGCCTGCAGCAAGGGGACATAACCTACTCAGGGAGACCCATCAAGGAAGGTGCCAAAAAATTAAAATGTCCATCTCGCTCTGCCCCCATCCTCCGATCTGCTGCCTGCAACCCATTGCATGACTCAACTGGAAGCCAGAGCAAAGGAAAGGCAGCACGGATGCCACCCACACAGGACAGCTCCCGGCACAGAGAAGGGGGCAGGTGCAGGCAACGTGTGGCCCTTGCTATGGAAAGATGGACCCCATGACTGGAAGGAAGGCTGGGGTACAGTAAAAAGAGGAACAAGCCAAAGGGCTGGAAGATCTTTCTGAAAAGTGACATTTTGAAGGGCAGAGAGGGCTAAGGGGTGACCCCAGAGCTCAGAGGGCTGAGGTGTGCGAGGAAGCTCAAGGGTCCAGGGAAGGCTGGAGGCCGACCAATACCCACGGGCCCCAGAGAAGGTGGTAAGAGCTTGGGCATCACTCTAAATGTGATCAGAGTCCACTGATGGAGTTCACGGGAGTGACAGTCGCTGAGAACACCCACAAAATTGTAAACAGAGGAGGAGACAAAAAGTATCGAGATTTGGGGAACTGGAAAGCAAATGGGTGAAGAGTTGCTGACCCACAGAACAGAGCTGCAGGCCGCCGCAGGGAAACACGAAAGTGCTCGCTTTGCACCTCCTCGACCCCACACAGGCCTGGAGCCAGAGGTCCTGCTCCCTCTGAGTGGCGCGGAGGTGTCGGTCCACCGGGTGGTTGCCTGACCATCTACATGAGAAGCGCTAAGACCCACTGCCCCCTCCCCACTCCCTGCACAGCTGAGAGCTGCACCCACACACACGGGCAGAAGCTGGGGTTTCCGAGGGGCTGCTCTCAGGGACCCTAGTCCCACCTGAGCACAGAGCCCATGCTGAAATGGATGAAGATGACGTCTACCTGCCACATGGCAAGAACCCCCTTCTGCCTGCCTGGTTCTGGAAACCTTGGTAACCGGGCTCTTAGGACAAGCACAACATGGAGAAGAGAGTCACGGGCCTGCACAGAACAGAGGGGCCTGCTCTGCAATGGGCTGAATAGTCTCCCAACATCCCCACCAGCCAGAAACTCACAAGGTGAGCTCATTTGGTAATAGGGTCTTTGCAGCTGCAGTTAAGGTAAGAATTGCGGCGAGGCCATTAAAGTAGGCATTAAGGTGGGCCGTAAGTCCAGTGACAGTCCTTAAAAAGAGAGAAAAGGGGCTTCCCTGGTGGCACAAGGGGTTAAGCACAGCACTATGAAGCTGTCCGCAGCCACTGCAGCACGAGTTCCATCCCTGGCAGGGAGGTGGCCAACGTGGCGCAGCAGACCCCTCCTGTCTCTCCCGCGGCTCCCCTCAGCAGTGCATTTCAGTCAAGTCTGCCTGTTCTGTTCCCCGCTCTGTCTCTGGTGAATCCTCTCACCTCCTGTATCTCTGGCTTGCCTCCAGTCCTTGTATGCATAAATAAAAAAAATCTTTAAAAAGAACAAAGACAGGAAAGGACACAGAGAAGGAAGAGGGCCAGGTGAAGGCAGAGACTGGAATTGTGCAGCCACAAGCCAGGAACACCAGGTGCCTCCAGAAGCTGAAGAAGCCAGGAAGGGCCTTCCCCCGGAGCCTGCAGAGATCGTTTGCCTGCAAACACCTAAATTTCAGGCTCCTGGACTCCAGAACGCTCTGTGGTAATATACTACAGCACCCTCAGAAAAGTACTCTTTCTCTCAATTCCAGTTACCTCAGTAAAACCGGCCTCTCGGCATCTCCACCCCTCCCGTTCACTCATAAACATGTGCACAGCTCAATGGGTTCTCTGGCCATGGGGCCTGACTCTCATTTGCCTCCGTCTAGATCACCAGGGTACCTCTCCC
Source organism: Talpa europaea (assembly GCF_964194135.1). Taxonomy (NCBI): domain Eukaryota; kingdom Metazoa; phylum Chordata; class Mammalia; order Eulipotyphla; family Talpidae; genus Talpa; species Talpa europaea. Next base: position 28,282,361 of record NC_140080.1, read on the forward strand.
CAAGGGAACAGGGCTCTCTGTCCCAGCAGCTCAGAGGCCTCCTTCCTCACTGCTAAGTCGCTGCCTGGGCTCTGCTCCTTTCCGCCCCAGGAAGGGGGGAGAGCCTGAATAAACATGGGTCGATTTCCCCTGCCTGCCTCTCCCCCACCTTCTGAGCTGGGTCAGATGCCCTCAGAGCCCAGCTAATCGTGGCAACCCACCCAATGGGCATCTCACTAGGCAGAGCACAGCACCCCAGGGCACAGCACCCCAAAAGCATCACAGCAGAATTGAAGCAGGGCTGCACTAAGGGCTCAGCCTTTGGGATCTGAGGGGACCCCTGGGGTATCTGTCCTTACCCATCACTTAACTCTCTGCAACCACATGTTCCCCTCCACCTCCACACACACCCTCTGGGCCCTGCAGAAAGGGTTTGGGGCAGTAGAGATTTAGAGAAACCCACAGCACCCAAGGCCTAGGGGGGAGGTCAAGGGCCTGAGGATTCTCCCCAACTTACTCCATTTACAGATGGAGAAAGAGCCATCACATACATTTGCAATGTACTCATTTCGATCAGTCATTCATTTAGTTAACAAGCATTTACTGGACTCCTATTGTTTGCCAAGTCCCAAACTAGAGAGAGAAAGAATAAAATGTGCCCTCACAAGCCCAACGTCACCACATGAGAGAAAGCCAAATGGCAGCAAGTCAAATCTCCGCAGACACTCAGCCCTCCAGAGAGCTGACATTAGCTCTGAGCATCCACACTCAGGGCTAACACCCCTGCACAGCACCTCCAACTTCAGGATCCACAAACCGTCAAAATACACCCTTTCCTACCTCGTTTATCATAACCCAAACATCATTTCAGGCCCCAGGCAAGACCCCCGGAGCTACAAAGACAAAAGTGACATCCCCACCCTCAAGGATCCAAGCATCATGAAGGGAGGGGGCAAGCGGCCCGGTGGGCTCCGGGTCCAGGAGGGACGCCCAGGTCCCTCCACTCTGCAGAGCCAGGGATGGTTTCCCGCCCCAGCAGGACTTAGTGACAGGCAAGGGTATTGGGGGCAGAGAAAAGACCAAGCCTATGCCCAACTGAGGGAAAGGAGGGACCTGAGGTCCCCTGGCCCTGCCCGGAGACTGACATTAGACCCCCATTCATCACTCCTCCTTCCAGAAGGTTTGCATTCTTTTTAACTGACCACAGAGTGAGAGACCAGTTCTCTGCCTGGCATCAAACTTCAGCCCCTGTCCTCCAAGCAGTTCTTGAGGTCTTGCTCAGCCAGTTGGGTGGGAGGGTGGAGCAGGGGGTGCACAGCAGCCCAGTCTCAAGGGTCTTGGTAGTTCTGCCCTAGGGCTGCCACCCACCTGGACACACCCCACTCAGATCCCAAGCAGACAGCAGTTAAGTAGCAGATGCACCTCACTCTGGCATCCCTGACATTACCATATTCCACCTCCGGGCCTTTGCCTTTGGTGTTGCATCAGCCTGGACTGCCTGTCCCTCCCACTGATCAGCCCTCTTCAGACTCAATGCGTGATGTAGCTCAACTCAGGCCCCGCAATCCCTTCAACTTGACGTTTTCAGTGCACCAAGATCAAGATTTGCTCTGGCCCAGGCCCTGCACTTGACCTAGACCCCCCAAAGACTTAGACCCCCGACGTGGCCTGTGTATCCAGAATCCCACGTGATGATTCTGTTTCCTCCGAGGACTGTGAGCAAATCAGAGCAGCTCCTCCCAGATCAGCGTCCATGGCCACCCCTAGAAAAATGTCCAGGCTGCCGTGCTGACACGCAGGTGAGCACCCCTGGTGAAACATACCCAGGGAATTGCTGTCGATGGGCACCACAGTCTGCAGAGACACTGCCAATCCCACCCCTCAGGCTGCTGATGGAGAATGACCCTTTGAGAAAGGGATAGAGGCCTCTGGGAGGGGAAAAGGCTGAAGGTCTTCTCCAAGAAGAATGTAAGAGGGCCTTGGGCTAAGGTGCAGCTGGCTTCTAGAAGCCTGGGGACCCCAAGCCAGGACCCTCCCTGCCCTGCCGGCCCTCACCGTGGCCTACACATACCCTAATCATGTATCCACTTCCATCTAAACCTTGTGTGTGCCCTGTGGCTTTCCCTCCCCTCTTCCTGTCTTGCCCGCCTCCTCTACACCAGCTCCAGCTTACTCCACCCAGACAAATCTCCTCCTCCTCTATCCTCACAGGAGGCTCTCCACATCACACTCCTGCCCTCGAATCAGCCTGAGTCTGGGTTCATCCTGCCCAGTCAAGAGATGGTCCAAGCACATGGAAAGTGCTTGCCAGGTCCCTGTGTGACACCTTGCTCAGCCCCAGCTCTCTGGCCATTTTATGGAAAGGCATCCAGGATTGCCGAGGCCCCTAGTGGGAAGGGCACTGTGGTAAGCACAGACACAACAGCAGGAAGCAGATACCCAGCACCTGTCCTCACAGAGCCCACACTCCAGGAGAAAGATGGCTGTGGGGCAGGATTGGGTGGGGGGAGGCAGGGTGTGTGCAGAGGGGGGAATTGGTTAGAGCCCCCCTCATTCTGCCTGTTCTGGGGGAGGGGACCCCACTTCCACTGCCCCCCAGCTTCCCCAACAGGGAAGAGAGGCTCCCTGGGACCCGTGGTCTGCAGCCCCACCCCCAACCCCAAGCGCCTGCTCCTGGGCTCTAGCAACTGTGTGTGAACTACCTGATTTCAAAGAATTTCTTTCAACTTTGCAAAATAATGGCATTTCTAACATAAAAATAGAGAGCCCATCGGCTGTAATCTGCTATTTTATTTTTACTGGGACCCTCCATTGCATGAGAGTGTAATCTGTAAGATAATATAAGTGCTAATAATATTTTCCAGGGAAGCATTTCTCACCGTTACAAACATAAACTGCTATTAGAGGGTATATTTGTTAGCATTGATGAGACATAGATTACCCAGCTTCTGCAACAAGATGGAACAGACTGATTGTTTTCCCCTCTAAGCTGTTCAGCCTCTGAAAAAAAATTAGCATAATGTGCTGACTGTTCCACACAATTCTAACTTAGTCTTAAAAACTCCTTTGTGATTCCTCTCCCATTAAAGACTTTAAATATCTTTATTCTCTTTTAATAGAGTGATTCATCAATGTATTCCTGTAAAAGGTAAGTAATATAGATAGATTAAGACAGGGGGGACATGTTATATAAAAAGGAATCATCCATCAGAATTAATATGCTAATACCATATCTGGCACTTAGTAGGTGCTTAATAAATGAATATTACATTAGTTGATTGATTGCAATTCCCTAGCATTTATAAAATAAAGCTTTCAATATCATTTCAAGATTATAAAAGAAATGCTTAATCATCATTTCTGTTTAATTTTAAAGTTGGGTGGATTCTGAAGCTCTGGCGCTGAGCTTTCCCTCCCTGACAGGGGTCTCAGACTTTGACAGAGCGCCACCTACCGTCCAAGCCTGTCACCTTCTCTCACAGCTCAGACCATCTATTCAACAGAAAGCACCAGAAGGAGACCGAGAAAATGGTTCATTTTCTCCCCAAGCATTCAGTCGGCCTCATGGAGCCCCTATTACGCATGTGGCAGGCCCTGAGGGTTTAGACAAGCTGGAACACATTCTTGCTCTTGCTTGTTCAACCTTCAGGAGAAACCAGAGGGCGGCAGGCATAAAGGGATGACACCCACCCCAGGGAGTCACAGAAGCCCACCCCAGCTGCAGGCACCCCACCCCAATAGCCCTTCCCTTTAGGTGACTCCTTCATCCTCTTGGAGACTTTCACAGACACCCAAAACTCCCACCAGGTTTCCAGGGCCCTGTGATCTGTCAGAGTGCCAACAGCAGCTGGTCACGGAGGTCTCTAGCACTCGCCTTTAAAACAGTACCATATGCGTCACAGCTCACAAGAAGCAGAAAAGGCTCTGGCTGCTGCTGACTTAAGGCTGCATTGCACATGGCAAAAGGTTGTATCCTTTTGTTGGTGGAGATACAATTAAGCTATCAATCCTCGTGCAAAATGGGCATTGATAAATCGATAGGAGCTGATGCCACAGATAAACAGAGCACGTCATCAAGAGGCACAGCATGTGGAAATGATTCGATACAGATTGGTATCAAGGGAAATTCTGCCTCAGTATGGCCGAGGAAGTCAAACACCATTAGGATGTGTAGCAGCGGCTGTTGCGCTAATTTACTGCTATTCTCTCATTCATTCAACAAGCATAGATTGAGCACCTTTCCTGAGCTGCTGGCTGTGTACTGGGCCTGGGGACACAGGAGACCTCTCCCTTCATATTCCCTGAAGTTCATGATTCAGAGCAGAGCTGATGCATATTCTCCCTGTCCTTGGAAAACAGGATACCAGATTCAACGTGGCCCACTGCTAAGTACTCCCAGTGTCAGGCCCTGGGCCAGGCATGGAAGAGAAATACCTTAACAGCTACTGAGGCAGGCGTTCTGGGCCCCATTTCACAACTGAAGAAACTGAGGCTTAGAAAAGTCAAGCAGTTACATAGCCAGTAAGTGGTATTTGCATCCAATTCTAAAGCCTAGCCACTTCCCAGACCTGATTTATGCAATTAGTATCTTGGATCTGATCATAGATGAAGCTGTTTCCACACCACAGACCATCATTCCACCACAGGCAGCAAACAGCATTGACCACATGAAAATGGAGACTCCTAAAAACAGCCTAGCCTGGCACAGGAGGCACAAGCCTGAAGCCAAGCCCGCCAGCAGGTGGGTGGACCAGGAAAATGATCCCAGGCCCAGTGGGATGCCTACCCTACAGTATCAAGCCCATGTTCCTCACCAGCAGAACCCCAGGCATCCCAGCAGCAGCTCCACCACAGGACATTAATCTGGATTAACCTTAAGCCAATTAGACTCACTTCATTCCTTTTGCCAATGACTGGCTTGGGAAGAGGCACATGACAGAATTCTGGCCAACTAGACATTGCTCAAGAGAGCAGGTCGCTGGAGAAGCTCCTGTGCCTGGGAGTGGCTTCTTAGCTCCTAAATAGAGGTAGGGGGCCATTTTCCAGTCAGATAGGCAAGAATCCAAAAGGTTGAAAATGTATTTTGCTGGTATGAGACGACAGGCCCTTCAAGCCTTGCTGATGGGAGAATAAGCTGGTACAAACCCCTGGAAAGGCAATTTGCAAATTGTCAAGGTCACAGATATCCCTTTTAGTCCCAGCAATTCTATGGCTAGGAATTTATCACAAAACAAAACTAACAGATTTGCAGACCTAATTTTTTATAATTTTATTCATAAAAATTTATTTTTATTTTTTAAACATCCTTGTTTATTTCTTCACAATATAGGATTCCTCCACTCAGGTGTGGTCACCACAGTTTTCCCATCACCAGAGGGCCGCACACTTCACCATGCTCTCCTTCCTGCTGTCCACTCTCCCCACTTCTCCCTCCTGATCTATGGTCAGCTTTCAAGAGTCAGTCACCCATTTGTCTGATCCTTTGTTTACTTATGAAGCCATCCGGTATTTATCTTTCTCCTTTGGCTCACTTAGATTAACCCCTTTGGCTCCAACTATGTGCTGCAAACAATCTTTTTGAATGCTAAATAGAATTCCATTGTGAATATATGCCACATCTTCTTGACCCATTCATCTGTTCTAAGTCGTTTGTTTCCATATCTTGGCTATTGAAGAAAGTGCTGCTTCTTTCTAATTAGGTTTCCTTTCTAATTAGTGTTTTTGTGCTCTTTGGATTGATACCTAGGAGTGGAATTGCTGGGTCATATGGCAGATTCATTTTTAGTCCTTTGAGGAATCTCCACACTTATTTCCATAGTAGCTGGATGTCTTCTACATCCCCACCATCACCAGCATTTGTTGCTTGTGGGTTTTCTGATAGTCTCAAAGGTGTGAGGTGGTATCTCATTGTGGTTTTAATTTGTATTTCCCTAATAATTAATGAGCATTTTTTCTCGTCTATTGGCCATCTGCATGTCTTCTTTGGAGAAGTGCCTATTTAGATTTTCTGCCCATTTTTTGATTGGGTTGTTTGTTTTCTTTTTGTTGAGTTGTATAAACCTTTTGTAGATTTTCAGTATCAATCTCTTATCAGATATATAGTGTGCAAATATTTTCTGCCAGTCAGTAGGGTGTCTGTTTTGGTCACTCTCTTTCACTGTACAGAAGTTTTTAGGCTTGATATAGTCTCAGTTGTTTATTTTCTCCTTTATTTTCCTTGCGGCTGGAGATGTTCACTAATATGTTTCTGAGGTTTATGTCTGTTTTCTTCTATGTATTTTATGGTTTCAGGTCTTCCACCTAAGTCTTTTACCCATTTGGAGATGATTTTCATGTCTGGTGTAAGATAATGGTCTAGTGTCATTCTTTTGAATGTGGCATCCCAATTTTCCCAACACGATTTATTGAAGAGAATTTCCTTGTTCCAGTATATATACTTCTTTGTCATAGATCAGTTGTCCATAAATGTGTGGACATTTTATTTCTGGACTCTCATTTCTAGCCTATTGGCTTGTGTGTCTTTTTGTTCCAGTACCATGCTGTCTTAATTACTATGGCTATATAGTATAGTATAGTATAGTATAGTATAGTATAGTATAGTATAGTATAGTATAGTATAGTATAGTGTGAAGTCCAGAGAAAACTCAAATAGCATCAAACCTGAAAGAGAAGTTACATCAGACACTGTAGAAATTCAGAGGATAATAAGAGATTACTATAAGCATTTATATGTAAGCAAATTCAGCAACCTAGATGAAACAGATTCTGTTTTCTTCCTCTTTTTCTTAGTGAGTCTAAAGATTTGTCTATTTTTATTTTTTCAAAGAACCAGCATTTGATTTCATTTATCTTTTGCACTGTCTTTTTTATTTCTATTTCATGTATTTATTCTCTAATTTTTATTATTTCCTTCCTTTTTCTGGCCTTTGCATTATTTTGTTCTTTTTCTAGTTCCTTGAGATGAGAGACAAGGCTGTTTGCTTGGGCTCTTTCTACTTTCTCAGTGTGGGGCTGTATTGCCATGTACTTTCCCTCTTGGAACTGCTTTTGCTGTGTCCCACACTTTCTGAAAGTTGTGTCCTCATTATCTTTTGCCTCAAGGTATTTTTGATCTCTTCTTCGAGTGTCTCATTAACCCAATGGTCATTCAGTGGTGTATTTTTCAGTCTCCATGTATTAAAGTATTTCCTTGTTTTCTTTCTGTAATTGATTTGTAGTTCATTTACCTTTATGGTCAATAAAGATGCTTGCTATCATGTCGATCTTTATGAGTTTGTCGTTTGTCTTCTGATCCAGTAGGTGGTCAATCTTGGAGGATGACCCATGTGTACTTGAGAAAAATGTGTACTCAGCTTTTCTTGGGTGTAGTGCCCTGTAAATGTCTATTACACCCATGTGGTCTAGGTCTTTGTTTAGGGCAACTATGCCCTTATTTATTTTCTGTCTTGCTGATCTGTTCATTGGTGAAAGTGAGTACTGAAGTCTCCAACCATATATGCATTTTCTCCAATGTCTGTTTTCAAATTTGACAGTAGTTGTCTGATGTATTTTGGCGCTCCTTTGTTTGGTGAGTATATACCGATGAGTGGTGTGTATTCCTGATATACTGTTCCTTTGATCATTATAGTGTCCATCCCTGTCTTGTTACCTTTTCAAACTGGAAGCCTATTTTGTCTGATGTAAATATAGCTGTTCCTGCCTTCCTTTGGGTACCATTTGCTTGCGGGATTGTTTTCCATACCTTTACTTTCAGTCTGTTTATCCTTGCTACTCAGGTGTGTTTTCTGGAGGCAGTAGAAGGTTGAATTCTGCTTCCTAGCCCAGCTGTATATGCTTTGTGTTTTTATTGTAGTTCAGACCATTAATGTTTAAAGTGATTACTGACATGGAAATGCCCATCACTGCCATTTTGTTCCTAGATTTCTGATTCGATTTAATTTTTTACTCAGTTCTTTGTTCCTCTCACTGGTTTAGATACTAAGGCTTCTTTTAATATTGGGGGGGGGAGGGGTAGAGGGTTAGTGGATGCAAACTCCGTGAGATTTTCTTTGTCTGAGAAGATCCTTACCTATCAGTGATACAAGAAAGAGCCTTGCAAGATAGAGTACTCTTGGCTGGCATTTTTTTTTTCTTGTAGTATTTTGAATATGTCATTCTATTCTCTTATTGCCCTTAGTATTTCTTTACAGAGAGCCTATGTCTTTTTTTTTTTTTCATCTTGGACTCTTAGGAGTTTTACTATTATGTGTCTTGCTTTACTATGTTTTTAAGATTTATTTATTTATGCATACAAGAACTGGGGTATAGGCCAGAGGTGCAAGGGGTGAGAGGATTTACCAGAGAAAGTGGGGAGCAGAACAGGCATATCTACTGAAATACATTGCTGGGGAAGCAGCAGGCAAGGTAGGAGAGGTCTGCTGTGCCATCTGGGTCACTTCCCTGGGCGGCCAGGGATCGAACTCATGCTGCAGTGGCTGGTGATAGCTTGATAGTGCTGTCTTTAACCCCTGTGTCACCAGGGAGGCCCCTTGCTTTACTATTATGTGTCTACGTAGTTTTCTTTTCATCCTGGTAGCTAGGAGTTTTTGTTGCTTCTTGCATTTTTATTTATTTATTTATTTATACAAGCACTGGGTACAGTCAGAAGCGCGGGAGGGTGAGAGAATTCACCAGAGCCAGAGCAGGGAACAGAACAGGCAGACTGATGAAATACACTGCTGAGGGGTGCAGCGGGCGGCAGGAGAGTTCTGCGCGCCATTTGGGACCCTCACCCGGCAGCCAGGGATCGAACCGGCGCTGCAGAGGCTGCAGGCAGCTTCGCAACCCAGCGCTCAACCACTGCGCCACCGGGGAGGCCCTGCTTCTTGCATTTTTATGTTCATTTCCTTCTTCAAATTTGGGAAGTTCTTCTCCACTATTTCCCTAGATTCCCAGTTCTCCTCTCTCTCTCTCTTCTCCTTCAGGGGTTCCTATGATTCTTATATTTCCTTTCCTCATGGTGTCAGATAATTCTCGAAGTCTTTCTTCATTATTTTTCCTTTGTTTTTTTTATTTTTCTATCTTTCTTCTTACCTCTTTTTTATCTTCAAGATCACTGATTTATTCTCCATTGCTTTATTCTACTTCCATGGCTTTCTCCTGAATTTTTTTTTCCTCCTTCAATTCCACCATTTTCTTGTTTAAAGTTTCAATATTGATCTTTGTTTGATGATTTTCTTTCTCAGGGTATTCATTTACTTTTCTGAGTTTTGAGTTGTTACCATTCTTTAACTTTCGTAATCATGTCCATCTTGAACTCTGTCTGACAAGAAGCTTTTCCAAGGCTTCTGGATTTTTCTCTCTCGCTGTGTAGTGTATTGTTCCCCTCAGAGCTTGCTTGGCCATTTGTATTTTCCTTTGTCACCACTGTTTGCTTTGGATTTGCTCTGCAGTTGGGGCTTTTGTTGTTTATGAGTCCTTCTTGCCCGCTGTTCTGGGTATTTACTTGATAGTGGTACAGCTACTGGGGTCTTATAGTATCGGGGGTGTCACTAGAGCCTCCACCAAGTACTCCTTGGTCTTGTTCTGGGTGGAGTGGGGAGTGCTGGGTCTAAAGGCCAAGTTGCTGGGATCTTGCCTCACCTAGGAGCAGTGGCTCAGGGCCTGTTTCTGGTGGCCAAGAGGGCAAGAAGATCCCTGGTACAAAGGGAGGCCCAATGTGGCCCAGACTGGGGCTTGTTGTCTGCTGCAGAGGCAGTGGTAGCTAAGTGTTGAATAGGATTCACCCCCAAGTGTGACTAGGGGACCCATGGTGAAAAGCTAGGCCCTGCAAGGCCCAGACTGGGGCTTATGTCTGCTCTCAAGCAACTGGTGGCTGGGCCTGGATTAAGGGGCACTAACCAGGGGTTGCTAAGGATCCCTGATATATAGCAAGGCCCTGCAAGGCCCAGGCTGGAACAGAGAATTTATCATAATGGCAAAAATACAGGAAACAACCTAAATATCTAACAGAACATGAACTGGTTAAACAAATTGGGTTATAAACATATAATGGAATATGATACAACTACAAAGCAATATTAAGGATTTACTTTATGGACCTAAATATTTTGTAAGGGGAAAAAAAGGCAGTCAAAAAATACTTACAGTATGATATTGTTTGGTGAAAATGAGAGTGGGGTACATAATACTACATATTCATTTTTGTAATATGCCTTATTGCACAAAGAGATTCTAGAAGAATAAAAGAGATTCTAGAAAAATAAGCACATTTTAGGGCCTCCCCGGTGGCGCAGCAGTTAAGCACTGAGCTGCGAAGCAGCCTGCAGCCACTGCAGCACCGGTTCTATCCCTGGCCAGTGGGCCAGGGTTCCACATGGCGTGACAGACCTCTCCTGCCGTGCTCACTGCTCCCTTCAGCAGTGTATTTCACCAGTCTGCCTGTTCTGCTCCCCACTCTGGCTCTGGTGAATTCTCTCACCCTCCCACGCTTCTGACTGTACCTAGTGCTTGTATAAATAAATAAATCTTTAAAAAAAAATAAAAATAAACCTAAAATACAGTTTAAAAAAAAAAGAACAAGCACATTTTTAGAGAGAAGATAAAAGTAATACGGGGTTTTTTTTTTATTGCTTGCCTTTTAATTATTTTAGATTTACAAACCTATGGATGTAACACCTATTCAGACCACGTGTTGTGTTCTAAATATCTGTGTCCTGCCAAAATCCATAGGATGAACTCCCAATCCCCAAAGATGATGGTGGTAGTAAGTGGGGCTTTAGGGAGATGGGGAGTGATTAGGTCATGAAAACAGAACCCCGCAAACAGGATTCAAGCCCTTATAAAAGAGGCTCCCGAGAGCTCCCGGGAGCTCCCTCGTCCCTCCAGCCACATGAAGAAACAGTGAAAAGCCAGCCATCTCTGAACCAGAAAGCCCTCACCACACATGCTATGATCCTGGGCTTCTCAAGCCCTCAGAACTGTGAGAAACAAATGTTTATTGTTATAAACCACATAGGCTATGATTTTGTTGTTATGACAACTCAAAAGGACTAACATGCAATTACACATTTTTCATGAGTACGAAAACAATGAAGAATGCTCTCTCTCCTGCCTATGGCCATTTATACCCAAGGCCGTGGAGGCTAGGTGGAACCACAGCAGCCACTTTGTGACCAGGAAGGCACCAAGGGGAGTGGAAAAGTGGAAAGAACTTCTGTTCTCAGTGAAATTGTTGAGCTGCTGAATTAACCAAAGCTGGACCTCAGAGCTTCTCTTTAGCTGAGATAAACCCCTTTAATGTTTAAGCCATTTGAGTGGGTTTTCTGTTACTAACACACAACAGCATGCCAGCAAGTACCCAATGTCCTGGTAAAGCCATCCTGTGGGAACACATAACACGCCTCTGCTAATGTTACCATTTCAGAGAAGGAATACAGGTGTACAGGGCAAACACAGAGAAGTAATCATGCACACGGATCTCTGCTTCCCCAACAAAAGAAAAGCTCCCCCAAAATAGCAGCGAAAAGTCTTAACAGTGACAGAAACTCACAAGGGCAAGGAAAAGAGAAGATGACTAAAGACAAGTAACTCTACAATAGTTCGGAGGCTAGAAAGCAGGTTAGCAAGAGCTAACTGGCATAGCAGATTAGAGAAAGCTGAAACTTAAGCCTGTGTGTGGATGAGCAAGTCCACCCAGAACCCTGAAAGGCCCAGGAATTGAGGAAACGGGGGACAAGTGGGGTTAAAAACAGATGGACTTGTGGAAAGTCTCCATGAAAAACCAGGAATCCTACCCCACATCCTAGCAATATAACCTCCCTACTCTCCCTACTCTCAGATGGGAGGCCATCTCTCTGGAGTGTTTGAGTCAAATTTTTTACTAAAGAACAGAAGACTTGGCCAATAAAAAGGGTGAGGGGTTGACTAGGGTTCCTGGACCCAACTGCAACATAAGTGTGTGGAGACTTTCCCCAGAACAGGTGATTCTCCAACACTGGCAAGGTGATGAAAATTCAGGTCAATATAGCTCAATTCTATGTACACAGAGATAGAGTCAGATCCCACAGATTAAGGGTTCAGCCTCCCAAGGATGCTGTACTCAAGTCTAGACCATTACCTGAGCTTCTAAACAACCAGCTACTGATTGGAAGCTCCCATGACCCCCTTCTTAGACCTCAGGTGCCAGTGTCAAGCTCAGGCTGTTATCTGGGCTTGTGACTGGCCAGCTTAAATCAGAGGGTCCTATGAGTCCCTGTACAGGTTCAATTAATTTTCTAGAATGGCTCACAGAATACAGGAAACTCAATCACTCACTAGATCATCAATTTATTACAAAGAATGCTGAAGCCAGATGAAAAGAAGCACAGGGTGAGGTCCCAAATGAAGAAGCGTCTGTCCTCATGGAGTTTGGGTCCAAAAGGTAGCACATGGAAGCAATCTGGTTGCCCAACCTGGAAGATCCCTGAAGCCCCTCCCTGTGGGTTTTATGGAGGTTTCATTAGATAGACATAATTGATGAAGTCACTGACCAGTGGCAATTAACTCATCTTCCATCCCTCTCCTCTCCCTAGAGGTCTGGGGGTGAGACTGGAGGTTCCAACCCTCTAATCACATGGTTGGTTCCCCTGGCAAACAGTTCCCAAAAAAAAAAAAAAAGTCACCTCATTATCATGACAAGAGACACCTTTATCACCCTCAACACAGAAATTCCATGGCTTCTGGGAGTTGTGAGCCAGGACTGTGGATGGAAACCAAAATGTATGAGAAATATATTTTGGTCATCTGAAAGCCTAAAATATAAATTTCTTATAAATCATGATATCATAGGGACAACATTAAAAACAAGGAGATTAAGGACATATCTACAAGCTGAGCAGTGAAGACTCCTGCCCCCTTCTTCTCCAAGCTTCTAGAAAGCTCTTAGCCAGATCTATGCCCTTCCTCCAGGCAGATAATGGGAGTATTTCTCTATGGAAAAATTCCACTCCAAGAAAAAAGACCTAACGATCCTGACACGAGGGAGTCCCAAACAGAAACAGCCAAGTCATCCAATCACCCTAATGGAAGTCCACTAGCTGTCAATGTTAGGGGAAAAGGATGTCCTAAAGCTAATTCCATACAGGCTTTGTAGACTCCACCCCCCACTCCAGACCACAACCAAGACACTGGGAACTCCAAATCCCATCACCACCAAAGGAAAGGTGGCTGGGACCTGAGGGTGGGGTTAAGCAGCCAGGTTTGGTATAAAGCCAGACACGTGGGCTTTGGAGGGGATCCCCCATTTTGGCTCTCCACCAGCTCACAGTGTCCGGCCAGCCTTTGGATTTCCAGGTCGGCGAATCGGGTAGGATGCATTGAAGACTTTATTTCCCTATTTTCTCCCTGAGTTGTACATTTTCCTTAATTCCCTTTCCGTTGTAAATAAACCTTTTATTAACCTTTTGTGTGTGCCTGTAGTGGAGTATTCATAAGTCCCTTTTAAGCGCGCGGGTGAGGACCCACAGCCAGGCAACCCGTTTTATTTTATATCGGGGTTGCCCTATAACATCAAGACTCCCCAAGCACAGAGCGCTTCCCAGGTATACCTGTGTCTTATCCTTTCATACGTATGCAAAACCAAAGAGCAGGTGGATGTTGGTGAAAAGACTCTAGTAGAAAGTCTATCCAAACAGTGGGAAAGTGGGTCTCCCTGGTAGTGCAAGGGGTTAGGACACAACCTAGGAAGCAATCCGCAGTCACTGCAGCATGAGCTCGATCCCCTGCCAGGAAGCAACCCACATGGCACAGCAGACCTCTCCTGTCTTGCCCACTGCTCCCCTCAGCAGTGTATTTCAGTCAGTCTGCCGGTTCTGTCCCCTGCTCTGTCTCCGGTGAATCCTCTCACCACCACCCCCCACATACCTCTGGCCTGTACCCCAGTTCTTATATGCATAAATATTAATTAAAAAAAAAAACAGTGGGAAAGTAAAGAATTCCAGAGGAAGTAGAGAGCTTGCAGGAAACAGAACAAATTTAGGAAATGTATGTTACATTTCATAAAATGTGAACAAGACAGCAATAAAAATGAACATTCAGAAAATAAGGAAAAAACTCTTGGAAACTAAAGACGGCTACATTTTTTTTCAATCCACAGAATAACCAAAAAATAAAGTAGACGAAATCTCCGTGAAAAATAGAAAAAGGACAAGAAAAACAAGGAAATTCAAGCATTAATCCAAGAGGTCTGTTATTCACACAGAGGAACTGTAAATAAAGAAAATAAAGGAAAAAGATACATGCAATCATCAAAAAAAGAAAACAAGATGCTGGTCCAGAACTGAAGGAAATGTATTCCAAGACTTGACAGATCCTCCAGTAAATGGCATCATGAATTAAACCTTACAACTAATAATAGTTGTTTTTTAATTTTAAGCCATCCCATGGAATCATCATCATGAAACAGAGAATAAAGAAATGGAGAGGAAGCCTAGAAACTTCCAAAATAAATAATCATGTCACATACAAACCTCTGAATCTGAAAGGTATCTGATATGGCATCAACAATGGAAGCCAGAAACAATAGAACAATACCTTCAAAATTCTGAGGGGAAATGATTTCTAGCCTAGAGTCAGCCACACTATTAATCAAATATGAGGTCAAAATAAAGATATTTTCAGAGAAACAAGGTCTCGAAAACTTACCTCCTAGTCACCCTTTCTCAGCAAGTTACTGGAAGAACTATGCCCCCAAAAGAATGAAAGAATCCAAGAATATGGGGTGCAGGGTACAAGGGTTCCCTGGAAAAAAGTGGTGGGTTGTTCTCACAGAAGAATGGCTGCTGCTTACAGAGAACAACATTCCAGGCAGGAGCCACCGGATGGAGTCTTGCAAGGGTTATCTGAAAAACAGTCAAACAAATGACACAATTATCACATGGGTTTGAAACATTCAGAGATTTTCATTTCTGTCATGGAATTTGAGGAATAATTTGTAATTGGCATTGATAAAATAAATGAAAGAGACAACTATTAACCTTAGAGAAAATCCAAAGTTGTACAAGAACCTCTAATCAGATTTCCCCCCACTATTCAGAAGTAGAGCATTCCTATGAAACTTTTCATAAACTGAAAAAGCATAAAGCAAAGAAGCAACTACTATTAATTTACATGGAAAAAAATCTTTAGCATTCCCAGACTCAAAAAATAACCTACCAAATCATACCAAATAACACATAAATCTAAAATAACACACCTAGTAAAAGCAGAACTCATGTGATATGATGTGATGTGATTTATATTATATAATATATAATAAATACAGTCTGTATAAAGGAGACTAGCAGTGCCACCCTGTCTGCAGGGGAGGCAGACTGCCTCTAGAACCTTTGCTGCAAATAAAACATACACTATTTTCACTTTTTGTCTTTTATCCTAAAAATGAAATTCCTCTTCAAATTTCTTTCAGTTAACAAACAGGCACTGATGTGGGTGTTTTGTAAAAGAAAAGCAGCTTAACAGGAACTTTTGAAAAACAGGGGATACTTGTAATCATTCCATAGCTGTAATAATGTAAACATTGAATGAGGATTTAATTCAAAATGCAGATTTAACATTCTCTAGAGAGAGGAAGTTGGGAGACAGGTGCCACACAAGTAATAGAAATTGGAAGTCCTTCCCTTCCACAAAAGGAAGGCCCTAAAATGAGAAGGGGAAAAAAACCTAGACATAGCAGTTAAGTCAAGTAGTACAGAAATCTGGAGAAAATACAAGAAATGTAAGAAAAACTGGTTTACACATTGGAAGTGGTTGCTTCCTGGGAGCTGGAAACAGGTTACAATCATCTTTCATTAGAAGCTGTTAGTTCTGACCGCTAAACCAACGGACACAGAGCCCGGATCAAAAGATTTATATATAGATATAGATATATAGATATATAGATACATATAAAGCAAAAACAAGTGTCTTCCGGTCTCCCAGCATATGGGCAGGTCTGTGTCCTCTCTGGGCGCTGGAGCCAGTGTCTGGTCTCAGGAATTTACAGTCCAGCTGAGACACACAAAGGCAGGTTGCTTCGACGTTGCCATGTCATGCGCAGTACAGGGACTAGCGCTGGGCGTGCCTCTTTCCTCAAGTGTGCACTTACTTCTCTAGGCTGGAGATCCAGGCACTGGTGGCCAGAACAAAGCTCTGTGCCACGCAAATGTTAATAGCTACTGCTGCCAGATTACTCTCCAAGAAGGCAGGCCCATGTCCACTCCACCAGCTGTGAGCAAACGCTCTTCCCTGTCCTTGCTGATGCTCAGTAGCCATCTATGTAATGTTTGCCAGCCTGCCAGGTGAAAAGGCTGTATCTCCTTTGTTTAAATTTGCATCTTCATGATTACTAGTTGTCTCAGTTCATTTGGGCTGCAATAGCAGAATGTCACAGCCTGGGTGACCTATAAACAACAGAAATTTATTCCTCACAGTTCTGAAGTCCAAGATCAAGGTGCCAGCAGCTTCAGTGTCTGGTGAGGGCTCTCTTCCCGGTTCACACACAGTCTGCCGTGTCCTGCCATGGCAGGCGGAGGGAGCCTCTGGGAGCTCTTTCATCAGGGCAGGAATCCCATGCAGGAGGGCTCCACCCTCATGACCTAGTCACCTCCCGAAGGCACCCAGTAAGTTTCAACCCAATGAATGGGGGAAAGGGTGGGACACAAGCCTTTAGTCTATGGCACTAGCATATACTCAATAATAAATAGACAAGAGAATACACTGCACATTTTTAAAGGATAATGTGTTGGCATGTGTTGACATGAAAATATCTCCAAGATGTATTGTTCAGTGAAGGAAGCAATTTGCAAACTATAAATACCAAATGATACTATTTATGTTCCAAAACATACACACACAAGCTCTGCATGAGTGTAAATTCGTGAGAAAGGTCTGAAAGAAGACAAACAATAAGACAGTGGGGTAGGGCTACTCTCGGGGGTCTGCCACTTTCTCCATGAGCTCTGGACTGGTTCCATGTCCAGCTGTGAAGCCTCCCGAAAAGCCTCTGTCTTCTCTTCTATAAAACAGAGCTAACCCTTGCTTTGTAGGGTTGCATGAGGATTAAATGGATTATGTACACTTATATACAATTCTAAGTGCTACCTATTATCAACTATAATGTTTGATTTCCTAGCAAGAATGGTTTTATGGGGCCTCCCTGGTAGCACAAGGGTTAAGACACAACGTATGAAGCAATCCACAGCCTCTGCAGCACAAGTTCAATCCCCGGCCAGGGAGCAAGCCACATGGCACAGCAGACCTCTCCTGACTCGCCTGCTACTTCCCTCAGTGGTGTATTTCACTCAATATACCTGTTCTGTTCCCCACTCTGTCTCTGGCAAATCCTCTCACCCCACACACCTCTGGCCTGTACCCCAGCTCTTGTATGCATAAATAAATAAATCTTTAAAAAAAGAAAAGAATGGTTTTATGTATTAATTCTGTGATTTTTTAAAGGGAAAGAAAAAACAAAGATGCAAACAAAGGCAGAACAAAATAAAATCAAGAGTCTGGACACAGATCCAGCCCCAAAAAAGAGCTAACCCTGCATGGCCACCACCACGAGATGCCAGGGAAAGGAGGAAAAATTCCCTTCTAGTTTCTTTGGCCTACTGATTAAATGATAGTGATAGAGGACAAGAATAGAAAGACTGGAAAGGAGGTGCCCCAAGACCAGAACCTGACTCACAAGGAGGTGGGGTAGAGGGAAATAACATGACCATTAACCCAGCGGTAGAGGTCGGGACACTTAGGCACCTATGCCTTATCACAAGGCATGAGGCCCAAGCAGGATCAGACTGCAATGGGGAGTGGAGCACAGACCTGAGGGTAAAGCTATAGAATTGGGCCCATCCTGGAATCGCTACTCCCCATCCTGTATCTCCGATCCCTTTTGGATTCTGCATGGTTATCCAAAATCAACGACGAACTGAAGGCTCACAAGGAGTGACCCCTCCCAAACAGAAAAGGACTGTTTCAGTGCAGTCTCTGCACAGGCTCGGGGCAGCCCTCCCAGTGCCCACCTGTGACAATGCAGGTGCCTCTTTTTACAAACCCTCTCCCCTCTGCAGGGCAGCAGCTTTCTGGCTGCCCGTGACCTGCACCATGCCGGGACTTCTCTTCACTGACCTCCCTCAGCTGTGGCCACTCTCCTCAAGGCCGCCCGCCTGCAAACATGCAGGCCTATCTCAGCAAACCTGTCCCTTTCCCTAATAAACCTGTTCTTTAAATATAACCACTGTCTCTGTCTCATGGAGACACTCTCCAGGGAAACTCGCCGCGTGCCCCTGAAACGGGAGCTCTGGTGACACCTTTCCCAGAGTGAACCCAAGGACCCCGCACTAGCTGCAAAAACCACATCAATAGAAAACAGGGAGCCTGGACCCAAGGGGGTATTTTTTTTTAATTTTGTATGTATAGGAGACCCATAAAAATAGGAAACTCAAAGGCAGTCAGTGAATGAGGCTCCCCGGCCATCTGAGCTTAAGCAGGGCTTGGGGATTCAAAGTAGAGGACAAATAGCCCCATTTTGCATGTTAAAAAATTTATGTCATCATACCATAACTCAACATTATATTTTGAACCACAATGAAATATAAATATCATTTATTCATTTCAATTTCATTAAATTACTACAATTTATCTAAAAAAAAAAAAAACTAAGTGGAGGACAAGTCACAGGAAGATGAGATGAGCGTGCGGGTGTAAACAGGTGTTTGCCCAGCTGCACAGGTTAAGTCTCTTCTGAAATCCAGAGTTAGCACTGGAAACAGTCCTCTCCTTATTAGGCGCCACTTATTCCTTTTGTTATGGAGCAGCCCCGATATATAAAACGGGTTGCCTGGCTGTGGGTCCTCACTCACATGCTTAAAAGGGACTTACTAATACTCCACCGCAGGCACACACAAAAGGTTCATAAAAGGTTTATTCACAAGGGAAGGGGAAATGAGGAAATGTACAACTCAGGGAGAAAACAGGGAAATAAAGTCTTAAATGCATCCTACCCGATCCGCCGACCTGGAAGCCCAATGAGAGCAGGCCGAGAGCCTCAAGCTGGCGGAGAGTCTAAAGGGCCCCCCCAAGGCCCACGTGTCTGGTTTGATACCCAACCTGGCTGCTTCACTCCACCCTCAGGTCCCAGCCACCTTCCCTTGGGTGGTGACGGGATGTGTCTTTTCCAAGGTCCCGAGGGCTTTGGTCTGGAGTGGGGGTGGGGTCCACAAAGCCTGCATGGGATTAGCTCAGGACATCCTTTCCCCCTAACACTTTAGGCAGTTAAAGGAGAGGTTTTAAAAAAAAAAAAAAAAAAAAAAAAGCTCATTCTGAGTTTTCTAGGTCTAAATTGCCTTCAGTTCAAAATAACCCTCACGCCGAAGGGGCACATATTGGAGTGGCGCATCCTGCCCCTCACCAGAGGCCCGAGGTGAAACCTGCAGTGGGGTCCAGAGACGGCTCCAGCACTTGCCAACTGGGTAACCTGGCCCATGTGTGAGGTAAGGACATCAGAAGAGCCACGCTTTCTCTGTCATCCCTGCTCTCACCAGGCTCCATGCCACCAGCGGTCCAAGAGCCCTGTCACCCGAGCACACTGCCACCCGGGCCATCCCTGCGCTGCCTCTGGGGCCGCTGCCCCTCCGACTGCCAGTGGAGGCACTGAGGTCTCACACCTCCAGCCCAGACTCCATCCACTCTCCCACCAGGGTCAGGCTAGCCTATCCCAAATAGGGGAGGATACAGCAGGTTCTATACTCAGAACAAGGCTCTTATGTGAAACCCAGCCTGGCCTGCGCCCTCAAAGTGAATTCCCTGCCCACATGTCCTCTGGGCTGCAGCCAGGTTCAGGTCAAGCTGGCAGTCAACATCCCCCACCCACCTGGCTGAGAACCAGGCTCCCGGTCCAGGCTGCAGTGAGAGGTGCATTCCAAGCCCACAGGTGCCCACTCGCAGACTCCCCCTTTTTAAAAGGCTCCACACAAAGGCGCTTTTATCTGGTTCAAAACATGCTTTAAAAGCTTTAAAAGTCTTTGCAGTGGTTTCCCCTGTTCTGGTCTCTTTCAGATGATAATAGTTTTAATTATAACAATCATTATAGCATAATACCTTCAATTTAGGCAATCAGCTCCATTCAGAATATTCAAATAGGGGGAAGGGTGACTGTGAGGCTTTCTCTGCACTTGGCTTTCAGAAAAGAAGCTCCTCGGGCCCAGCAGTAGCTGACTGTGTCCTGGGGGGCAGGAGTTAGCTGGGGAGGGCTATGGGGAAAGTCCCAGAGGGGAAGTGCCTGGACCTCCCTGGAGCACTGGCCCACAGGGCACTCACGAGGATTCCAGCACAGGAATCCCCAGGCCTCCCCAGAGAAACCTGCAGACGTTGGTGACCTGCCATGGCTCTCTGTTTTCTAGAGAGTTGGACTCCAACTCTCCAGCCCTCCATCCAACTGCAGGCTCATCTCACACAAAAGTCCCCACCATACCACATGCATCTGCCCGCACCAGGCACTCTCCCCACACAAGACACAGCCACTGCTACCACAAACCAGCACTGTGCTTGCAAGTGACCGGTCATGCCAGTTTTGCCCAGAGCTATCCCCATTTTAACTCTAAAAACTCTATATCCTGGGATCCCCAGTCCCAGGCAAACCATGGTCACCCAACATGCTAGGCACTGGATAGAGCCAGGATCCAAACTGCTCCCTGACCTGACCAAGCCCTCAAGCTAGAAGGGAGTGAGAGCTTACAAAATACTGACCATAGAGTCAGAGTAGTGCCCCAGGGCTGCCACCACAAATGACCACAAACTGCATGACCTGAAACAACAGAAATCTATTTTTGCACAGTTCAGGAGGCCAGACGTGCCCAAACAAGGTATGGGCAGGGTGGGCTCCTTCTGGAGGGTCTCATGGAGCCTCTTATGGAGTGGTTGCTGGCAATCCTGGGCATCCCTTGGCTTTTAGAGACATTCCAAGCTCTGCCTCTACCTTCATATCATCATCTTTCCCAGGAAAAGGGGAAGTTCCAAGTTCCCTGCCCCACTCAAAGGAGGGTGGAGTTGAGCTAAGAGAAAACACTGGAGAAGAGACTGAGGAAGGAAGGAAACAGGATGGACAGCCAGAAGAAGACCTGGAAGAGGCACATGGAGCAGAGAGACACGTGAAGAAACTGCACTTGCCTTTTGGCCGTGGAGTGAGTGACACAGATGTGGGTGAGAGACCCGTGGGGAGGATAACAATGGCAGCTTTTATCCTGATTTTGATTTTGCTCTTTTCTCCCAGACTTGTCTAGTTGTTTCTGATCCTTTTCTGTGGGTCCCCACTGAAAGGTGTTTTTGGCTTGTGGCAGGCTTTCTGGGCCAATCCCATTTGGGTGGACTTTTTTACCCACGAGGGGATAGGTAACCATGGGTGCTTGATTCAGAAACTATATTCTTTGTCTTTTCTATATTGTTTACTACTTGTATTAAAGTTCCTTTCCATTAAAGTCATATGTTTTGTGTTGATGCGGCAGATGGCAGAACCTATTTGGAGCAGGCAGGTTTGGGGGTTTTGGGATACTTCTCTCCCTGCCCTGTAACATTCTCTTCATAGAAGACACTGGTGTTTGGGCCCACCCTAAATCCGGGGTGGTTTCATCTGCAGATCCCTCACTAATTATTTGCAAAGACCTATTTCTAAAAAGTCACATTCTGAGGTTCCGGTGGACATGGATGATGGGTGGGAAAAACGGACCTGTTGAAGCCACCACAAGAATGAACTCAATATATGCCTACTGGGGTTCATAAAAATCATGGGAGCCTCAAAGCTGGAGGGGTAGACAGATTGCTTCATCCACTCCACAAATATTCACTGAATACCTACAATAGGGCCTCTTCTATCAGCAAGGAAAACATCAAGGATCCAAACAGGAATCCCTTCAAAATCTGAAAATGAACCCTGTCCAAGTCAAAAGATGCCCACTAAGCACCCAGTCTGACTTAGATGCTCTACCCACATACCTAACACCAGCTCCAAACTGACCCATCCTACTGTGGAAGAGACGCCTCATCCCCACACTGAGAAATTTATGGGAAGAAACATTGGCTCTTCTTTCTTACCTGCCTGTCACATTCCTACTTAAAACCCTGGCAGGCTTCCTGGGGCTTTAGGATAAGGATTCACATCTGCCCTGCCATTGCCACTGTAGCCCGTGCTGCAGAGGCCCCATGGAACTGAACTCCACCCCCTGATCTGCTCTCCCGGCCTCAGCCGTGAATGCGGATGGCTTCCCACAGGCTCCAGCTCTGCTCTCCCAGCAATGCCCACCCAGCCAGCTCACTTGTCAGGTCCAAGTTGAGCCTGGCTTCCTGTGAGACATCCTCCCTGCCTCCTGTGTAACCCAAAGATCCTCCTTTTCTAAGAAGCTAGGGAGCACAGTGGTTGACAGCAAGGAATTTGTAGTCGGACTTTCCGGCTCAAATCTCAGGTCGGCTGCTTACTATTCAGTGACCACGGACAAGTCACCACCGCTCTGTGCCTTCCTTCATCTCCTCATCTGTAAAATGGAGCTTCTAAACAGAGCTACTAGGACAAAGGACATAATCCACTTAAAGAGGTTTGAATCGTGCGGAGCACGCAGCAAGCAGTCAGTGCAGGCCTTAGCGTTATCCCATCATTTTCTCAGCCACCGCTCCTCTGCTGCCCCTCCAAAGCCTTCTCACCGCTGCTAATGGCACATCCACTGGTGGGTATCTGCTCACAGCCGAGATGTCTGCTCATGAGCGAGAGTGACCCTGATGCCTGCTGTGGTGCCTGGCACGCACAGGCACTCAATAATTAATATGTGTTGATTAAAAAATAATAATCACAGGCCCTGTCTGTCTTCAGTGGGAAGGGACTGTGGAGAAGGAGGCAGTGACCAGCAGAGACACCCCGGGACCAGGACAACAGGGCAGTCCCACCCACCCGCCCGGGGCAGCTACGAAGAGCCTACTCCAGCTGGCACGTGCCCAAGGTCAGGGTGCTTCTGACCCCTGTGTGGCCTTGGACAGGCTTCTTCAGCTTTCTGAGCCTCTGTTTCTTTACTGTAAAATGGCAGAGAAAAGGAAACCTCCAGTGGAACCAGTTAAGACAATATCCCCAAAGAGAAGAGCTCCCTGGCCCTGGCTCACGGCGCAGCTCCTGACTGCGCCCAGCATCTGCATTGCCATCTGTACAGTACGTAAATCTACACAATTAATATTCCCCATAATCTTACCGCAGCAATTTTTCTTCACGGTTGTGTCGGATTTCAGGGAACGCAGCATGTTCTAGAGGCACATTCACATTTCATTCTCTCTAAAAGCTTAACTACCGTAACTAATGCTAGATTAATAAGCAGCCCCCTCGAACGACCACTTAAACACCGCCACTGACGCGGCCCCGCTGGCGGTGACCAAAGGCGCTTTCTGGCAGTGGCCACAGCAGAGAAGGGGTCAGTCCAGTTAGGCGGGCCTGACTGCTTCAGCTCCCGAGAGACTCCATATACCGTCCTGTGTGACTGATGAAGTCTCAGCCAAAGCTGTCACCTTCCCGCCCCCGCGAGGCTGGAAGAAGGTCCAGCTGAAGTCCATGTGGGCCACCTGGGGTGGTCCCAACCCCCACAGTCAACAGGGCCCTGCTGGGCCTGGGCTCCAAGCAGGACTC
Source organism: Talpa europaea (assembly GCF_964194135.1). NCBI lineage: Eukaryota > Metazoa > Chordata > Mammalia > Eulipotyphla > Talpidae > Talpa > Talpa europaea. The sequence continues at coordinate 28,305,990 of NC_140080.1, forward strand.
CTAACTAGGAGGCCATGGGTGCCAAAGGACAGGACTGGGTCATACTCACTGCTGGAAGTTGCATGCTCAGCCTTGAAGGAAAACAAAGCAAGCAGCCAAGTGTAGAGGCTCTGGCCCTCCCAAGGGAGGCCCATGAGACCACATACACTGGGCTCTCTCACAGCCTTAATCAGGCTCGCAGGCGGCAGAAAATGCATTCTGTAAATCCCAGATAGTGCTCTTTTATTATTGAAGTGTTGGCACCACAGGTCAGAAACCAATGTCACAGGGAACCATCAGTGCAGTTGGAGGGTAGGTTCTAGCAATCACCTCTCAACATTCACCCCACCTGCTTCCTCAGACCCCCAACATTTCAGTTCATGCAACTGACTGGGGTTTGGCTGTTGCGATGTCTTCAATGTCCATGGGAGGTCCTTCTCCCACAAGGGGCTGCTCAGCTCTGAGAACCTGCCCTGAGCGGCAGGGCTACCCCTGACTTTGTCCTCTACTTGCCTCCACCCATTCAATGTAGCCCTGGTGGAGCCCCCTGCTCATTCTGCACAAATGCTCTAGGCTTGCCCATGGTCTTCAGCACAGTTGCCCCTGAGAAGTCCAGCCCTTGGAGTCAGGACTGGGAGCCAGGGGGACCCTGCTTGAGAAAGGCCCATCTTCTGATCTCCAGGAAAGGGGCCCAGCATGCCCACAGGCCTGCCTCTAGCTACTGTCCACCTCTGTCCATGTGGATGCCTGAAAGCTAAGCCACTGCCATCACCATCCTCCTCCCCAGGAGGGCCTGGGCTCTCCCTGAGCTCTGGAGGGCAGCCCTGGAGCCCATCTGGGCACAGAATGCCAACTGTCCAGCAGAGGCTGGAAGCCACATCTCAGGGGGCATGTAACACCTCCCTGACAAGGGAGGGGTCAGCTAAGCTGACCAGAGCTGGCTCCAGCCCCATGTGGTGGCACCTCCATAGCTGCATCAGAAATGGTCCTGTGCCCTCTATGAAGCTGACCCACCTAGCATCACTAAAATCCTGCTGCCAAGCATCCCACGAAAAGCCTCCACTTCCCAGGAAGGGGGCTGGCCCTGCACACCTGTGGGCATGAGAATTCACCCTCACACGAGGTGACTAACCAGCAGAGCCTGCTGCTGAAGGTAACATGGACAGAGAGGCCACATCCAATCCTCCCCCCAACACAGTGACCCCAGAAGAGCTCCTTACAAGGGCAGGAGCCAGCCCTGCCCACTAGATTCCCCCTGAAGTTCCTCAGGCAGAAACAGGGAGGTTAATAAAACCCAGGACGAGGGGCTCCCGAGGGATAGCTCTTGGCTGCCTGTGAAGTTTACAAAAGCAGCACTTCTGATGCCTCAAAGGCTGCCTGCCACGGCTCCCTGTGAATTATTACACTGCAGGTTTTCAGGACATTCTGTCTGCAATGCCTGGGGAATTAGAGTAATTGTATTTTATCTGTTTGCCAAGAGTTTTCAGTAAACTCCTTTAATGTACTTTAAAACTCACAGCCCCAAATAGCAATGTGTGGCTCCTAGCTTATGCACCAGGCACTGAATAAACACAGGGTGATATATGGGGTTGGAGAGGACACTATTCATATATTTACACCCTTTACCAAAACACACATTCATCTTAATGGCATTACTTACCACACGGCCCAACAAAAGGAGCCAGGAAGGTCACCGTCATAGCCCCGCCTCTGTGTGGATCCCTCTGCTAACAGTAGGCCGCAAGGCAGTCGCTACCTTGAGGGTCCCAAGTAGGCAGATAGGGTCTTCCCACCCCATTCCTAGGAGCCAGAAACCTGGGGCGGGAAAACCATCAGCCTGCCAACAACAGGGCCCAGCAGCTGGTGACAATGAATGCCACCCACACACAGATTCCAGAAACAGTCCCCCCAAAACTGCTTCAACACCTCCTGTGGCCAGGACGAGGGGGCCGAGAAACAGAGGAAGAAAGAGAAGAGGCAGAGAAAGGAGGACAGGGCAGGCAGGTGGAACTGATGGAGGAGGGAGGACTAGTGGAGGGGGGAGGGATGAAGAGAAGGTGCTGGACCAGGGCCAGGGCAGAACCCCCTGCAGATCACACATCCACCCTTCAAAGCCAGAGTCTACTCCAGACAGGGCACGGAGGAGTCGTCATCCTTGGGAACCACACTGGGCGATGCTAAGAGCGGTCACCTGTGCCTGGGAGGTCTGACAAGGGTTCCCTCTCGTACCCCCTCAGCATCCCCATCTGGAACAGAGGAAGCTGGACCAGGTGATCCCTGAAGCAGCCTTCTCACCACCCTCACTGGGGCCGTGCTCCTCCATCTCTCACCGAGATGCCCGGGAGCCCTACTTCCTTCCATCTTCCTTCCTGCATCTGATTATCACAACACAGGAGCCAGAGACGTCCTAATAAAATGTAACTGGGGGGGACATGTCATCCCTCTACTCAGACTTTCCAAGCGCGTCCTGCCACTCAAAGTAAAAGTCAAGGCCTCAACTAAGACCTGCAAGGCCCTCACTGACCGGGCCCCAGCTCACCCCTCTCTGCCCCACTCACTCCCCCAGCTCTCCAGCCATCTGGGCCTCCTCACTGGTAGCATCTGAGGCACCTCTGCCTGGGGTGCTCTTCCCCGGGACGTCCAAGGCCTCCAAAAACCTCAAGTCTTTCTTCTAGCCCCTTCCCAGTGAGGCTCCGGCTGGCCACCCCGCCCTGATCATCTCCCCCTCCCTGCTGTTCCTTCCCACCTTAGCACTTCTGATCATCTCCAATAACAAACATTTGACTTATTTACCTCATTGGTAGCTTCTTCCTATCTATGCCCCAAGAAGAACATCAGCTGCATGAAGGCAGAAAATGTCTGTTTCAGGGCCTCCCTGGTGGTGCAAGGGGTTGAGATGCAACCTATGAAGCTCTCTGCAGCCTCTGCAGCACAAGTTCAATCCCTGGCTGGGGAGCTATCCACATGGCACAGCAGACCTCTCCTGACTCACCCACTGCTCCCCTCAGCAGTGTATCTCAGTCATTCTGCCTACTCTGTTTCCCACTCTGCCTCTGGTGAATCCTATCACCCCCCACGCCTCTGGCCTGTACCCCGGTTCTTGTATGCAAAAATAAAAATCTTTAAAAAAAAAAAAAGAAAGAAAACATCTATTTCGTTCATTGCTGGACTCCGGTACCTGGAAATTACCTGGCCCGCAGCAGGCACTCGGTAAGTATGTTTGGAACACTGAATAAGTCTTTATCTAATCCATCCAGTTGCCTCATTGGATTTTTAAAAATTTTTTTTTACTACACAACAAAATTCTATGCCTAAACCTTAAACAGAAACCTCACATTAATTGAACAGGGTCTGATTCTTATGAAGGCCCACTTGAATCCTGCCAGCCAGCCTGCCCTCCCGCTCCCTTCCCTGTCAGAGGCTGTCTCCATGCCAAAGGCCAGTCCTCTCCAGACAGTACCCACATGTGTTGGCACGTTGCTAGAGAGCTTTGTTCCACCCTTCACACTGCACAAAGGAATCCTGGAGCTTGGATCCCTGGTGCAAGACACAGGGCTGGCTCTTCTTCTGGGGCTGAGGAAATCCTACCGAAACACTAGAGACCAGAGGCAACCAGAATGAGTTTACCAGGCCGGCGTTGGCATGCTGGCTGCCTCAGCTTGTCCAACTGCTTTGGGAAAAAATTCCAGACACGAGAGAATGTGGACATCAGATATAGGAGACGGTGCACAAAGGACATGGCAGTCTTGGACAACAACTCAAGAAACGGTGACTACAGGCAGACGTGGTCATGTGAGACCAAGACACCAGACACAGGGCATCATGGACACTGGACTGGGTGCTGTTATCAAACATGGAGAGAATAGCCACTGGCTTAGGGTTTGTGGGGCAGGTCCGGGCACTTCCCAGGGAGCCCTGGGCCCGTGTTTCTCAGGCCCATCTGGAGGAGAGTCTCAGCTTCCCTCCCCAGGGCCCTGCAGCCTGATCTTTCCTACACTCTACTGGGCTTCCTTGCAGGGACTCGCAGGCAAAGCAGCGCTGAGCGCAGTCAGCCTCCCACAGCACAGAGCTTGGTGGAGATCTTGTGTGCTCCCCACACTACCTGGCTCAGATTGACATCCCCAACGGGAATGCTGTGGCAGTGCACATGCCTCAGGACCCTCACTGGCCGGTGTGCTTCATCTTACTGCCTAACTCCATCATGATCTTGAAGAACCAGCAACTCCTACAAAGTCTGATTCCCACTCCCTTCCCAAACACTAAACCAATTCCTCCCACAGATCTGCCCATCCAGAGAGTGATGACATCACCCTCTAGACACTCAGGCCAAAAACCTCAGAGTCATGTCTGACTTCTGTTCTCTTACCCACCCACCCGTCAGCAGGGCCTGTCAGTCTTACCTTCAAAACATACAAATTCTGGTCACTCCCTCCACCATCATCCCACAATGCTGAGCCGAGCCGCCACCCTCTCTTGCTGGACCATCACACTGGCCTCCTGGTGTGTGGGCCTGCATCCCTGTCCCCCACCCCACCATCTACTCTTCCTGTGATGGGAAACAAAGCCTCCCCACAGGGTGCCCACATGCGAATCCATGGAAGCTGGGACTCTGCACATGGCAAGAGGGGGTGACATGCAAGCAAGGTTAGGGCAGCAGGATAATCGTCAATGACCTGGGTGCGTCCAAGCCAATGTCGTGAGCCTTTAAAATTAGAGAACATGGGCCTCCCCGGTGGCGCAGCGGTTGAGCGCTGGGTTGCGAAGCTGCCCGCGGCCTCTGCGGCGCCGGTTCGATCCCCAGCTGCTCCCCGGCCACCGGAGGAGGGTCCCACATGGCGCGCAGACCTCTCCTGCCGCCCGCTGCTCCCCTCAGCAGTGTACTTCGGTCCTTCTGCCTGCTCTGCTCTCCGCTCTGGCTCTGGTGAATTCTCTCACCCTCCCGCGCTTCTGACTGTACCCAGTGCATGTATAAACAAAAACAAAGAAAGAAAGAAAGAAAGAAAGAAAACATGCCTCTATATAAAAAAATAAGTAAATAAATAAATAAATAAAAATAAAATTAGAGAACATTTACAGCTGGGGTCAGAGAAAGAGGTGACAATGGGGAAGGGCACCGAGGAGGCTGAGACACCAAGTGCAGTGTGAGACAAAGTGAATACCCACTGCTGGCTCAGATGTAGGAGGCTCTGTGCAAGGCTGACACCTGACAGCATCTTAGCTGACAGCAAAAAAAGGGAATCACACTCCTACGCCCATACAACTGCCTCCCCTAGAGCTTCCAGAAGGCACTCAGCCTGGCCACAACCTTGATGTCGCTTGGCGAGCCCCTGCGGCACCTACGTCCTACAGAATCAGGAGATAATAAATGTCTGCTTAAGGCACCACATTTGTGGGAACATGTTACAGCAGCAACAGGAAACTATCTAGTTCCCTGGCCAATGGCCTGGTACAACTCACATCACATCATGTCACTTCTCTGTGCAAAGCCTGCCAGTGGTTTTAATGTGACCCCAAGTGAAAGCCCACGTCCTCACAAAGAACCTCACAGCCCAGGTGAAGCGGCCCCTCTGCTCTCTGGCCTCTCCTCCCTCTATCCTCCTCGCTCACCATCCTGCTGGTCCCAAACACAGCCGTGCCCCTACGCGGGCCTGGTGCGAAACGTGTCCCAGCCAGAAGAGGGGGCTGAGATGGGAGCTCTGCCTCCTCAGACAAGAATCTCTGACCAAGCTGGCATCCTGAAGACCTGACATGGGCGTCGCACAAGGATGACTTCTAGTCAGAAGACCCCGGGGTGTGGCTGTTGGGAGATGAGACCTGAGGTGTAGACTGGAACATCTGGAGATGCAGCACTTTGTTTTTAAAAATAAGATGAGACCGTATTTCTGGCACTAATGACTCTCAGATCCTATCGCCCTTAAAAATATCCACCAAGGCGGCTGTTGTCGCTGCATTTTTAGCGCATTCTGACTATTTCCAAGGCTGCAACATTCGGGGGCCATGCTGGGGCGGTGACTGCAGAAGTGTGAGTCTGAGAAGGAGAGCAGCTGTGGAGGTGGGACTGGTCCCCTCTGCTGCTGTTGGGGAAGGGTGGGCAGAGAGCTAGGGGCACTCAGTGTAAGACTTGTTGGGCGACCTTCCCTAAGGAGCTCAGGGAGCAGACATCAGCCTTCCCCAAATCCGTGGCTTCCCTCCCTCACCCACATACACAAGTGAGAGGTCTCTTAGGGGTGCACTGGGGCAGGGAATCCTGCCTCAAGGAGTTCCACATCTCTGCATTTCCCACCCCCAATAAACAGTTTGATGAGGGAAGCCCAAAAATCCAAAGTCATGACATTTTTGTCCTGTACGAGATTCAGAGATGTCCAGATGGACATGTGAAGTCTTGTAACTCCCCCAGGCAACCCAGATAAATCACAGGAATTCCCTTTCATTCCTATAAGGTTTTAAACTTCCCAGAGTTTTTCCAAAGTTTTAGAGCCATCACATATACTTAGTTGGGCTGGGCTGTCTCTTTAATTCATTCACTGTTTATGGTTCTACTGTGCTATTCTGTTGTAATTTGTGTCTCTCATAATACTCTTTGCTACCAAATTATTTTATGTTATAATGTAACTCTTGCTTAAATTTGCTTTTTTTTTTTTTTTTGGCATGGCCAATAAATATGAGGGCAACATTTTAGTTTTTATTGTTTAGGGGTATGGCTAGCTAGGGTTTCTGTAGTCAGAACTACATGTCTGTTTTGTTTTGGAATTCAGTCACGAAGTTCCTGCCCAGGTATCACCCACAGGTATCACACGCAGGCACTGACCAGCTTGGCCCTGAGGTCTTGGAGATGAACCTGCATCCCTGAGTCCACATGTGACTAATCTAACTTGCTTCCTCATTATGTGTCCCTTGGGCCCAGATCAGTACCCAGAGATTCAGAGAAAGAAATATGGATGTTTGCCAGCCCTAAAAACACCAGTGAAGAGCCTATATGCACCCCAAAGCTTCCCTTTAGTGTCTGGGGCAGGGGATATCACTGTGTTGGATCATTTTTGGTGATAATCTTTGTTTAACCATGGTCCCACAGGCTAAGCCAGGGTAGGAGGCTGACAGAGGGACCAAGGAAGCGGAACACCCACGCCCCTCCTCTGGCAATGACATCCAGGAGACCAAGTCAGAGACAAACTGGCCTCCTCCTGGCCTCTGGAACACCACTTTGGTCTGTAAGGGTGATGAGGCCTAAGGCTCAGTGCTGATGGAATATGGGGGTCTTACAGGGCAACAGCCCTGAATGGGGTAGTGTCACTAATCGGCACCCCTACTCCCAACCTACTGGCCTTTGACTCACCAGGGTATTGACCTCAAGAGCTAGATGAACTCAATGGGCATCCCCTTCCCTCTGAAGTAGGTCTGGATGGGGTAGAGAAGTGACTGAAAGAACACAGGCTCCAAATTGGACCTAAGACTCAGCTTCCCTTTCAGCCATGTCTGCCCTAAGCATGGAGTGGAGGACAGTGTGTGCTCCCTAAAAGCAAATTTCTGGGTGCAAGCCACCATCCTGTCACTTCCTGGTTTTGAGACCTTGGCAATGGTGCTAATAACCACACCCAGCTTGGAAGATGGCTAGTAGTCCTCGATGAGACGCTTGTCCAATGCACATAGTCAGCTGCTAGCTCAGGGCTAGCACAGAGATGCAGGCTGAGCTTGTTGGCCACTGCCTCTAGAGGTGGGCAGGGGTGGCACATGTGCTCAGGGCAAGACTGCTTCTCACACAATGGAGACTGCTGCTTTGCCTGTATTTGTCTATATTACTCTAGTGCATCCTCTAAGCAAATTCCCCTGTGCCCCTCAGCAGTGAGCCGGCCAGGGTAGGCTCCTAAGACTGTGCCAGGGCAGCTGCCCTGTGTCCTTGAACCTCAGGGTCAGAGCACAGGGCCAGGAGGTTCATGATTTATTTCTAAGCTGCTCACCCCTTTCCCTGCTGATTGGTTTCTGGGCTTGGGGTCATCTGCTCATGGTCAATGAAGACTGGGATAAATAAATTTGGCTAAGTTAGAAATTCAGTCCAGAGAAGGGCAGGTGAGGGCTTGGACCCATGACCTCTATTCATAAAGCATAATCTAGGAAAGGCCTCTTAGATTGCACAGGCTCTAGGGTAGAAGCTGCAGGGGTGATGGATGCACTCACGCTGATGGCTGGCCAGGAGCTGGAAATCAAAGTGAGGAATGAATGTGCAGTGCTGGAAGAGGCCCTTTTCTCCTGCTGCCTGCTGCCAGGACCACCTCAGGCGAGGCCCAGCAGTCAAGAGACAGACTTCTATCAGGCTTGGGTGTCCATTTGGGTAGAGTTTGGTGGCCAGCGAGAGCAGTACAATGCCCATCCAGTTGGGCATTGTAGACTTCCCCAGGGATCAGACCAAGACTCAGGCCTTGGGAATGCCAGGAGGAGAAACGCTAGCTCTCCCACAGCACTAACTCCCCGCCTCCATTGGGCTCGCTTCCCAACCACGGAGCAGGCCCGGGGTCACCCATAGTTAAGACTAGTTAAAGAAAACAATGCTTGTCTGCACATCCTGGAAGACCCCCGGCCCTCCTTCCTTTTCTTCCCCTCTATGTTCTCCCCCTGCTCTCCTGCTGCTCACTCTCAGCCAGCCGTGACAAGATTCCACTTCCATATCGGTTCTAACACGAAATGCAGATGCACTGATCTTCCTCAAGAAGAAGGGCCACCACTGGCAGGCTTCCTCTGGACTGTGAGGTCTGCAAGCGCCAGGCCAGGGATGCAGGTTCATCTCCAAGGCCTCAGGGCCAAGCTGGTCAGTGCCTGCGTGCAATGCCTGTGCATGGCACCTGGGCAGAAACTTCACGACTGAATTCCAAAACAAAACAGACATGCAGTTCTGCCTACAGAAACCCTAACTAACCTTACTCCTAAACAGAAAGAGCTAAAATGTTGCCCTCATATTTATTGTCCATGCAAAAAAAAAAAAAAAAAAAAAAGCCACAATGCAGCCCATTGTGAGCTCAGCAGCAAAGCAAAAGTCGTATTTTCCAGTCGCTAGTGGCATTAGGTGTCACATCTTAGACATTTTGGAGATCCACATCCACATATTTATTCATATAAACGAAATCAATATTCTGTCCAAATCTTACAAATCTCTTCATATTCTCTGCTACATCTCACATTTCATTTCTGGTTTTGTTTATATACTTGTTCTTTGCTCAGATAGACTAACCACTGCGGATTTTTTTCAAAGGCCTAATGACTGTCCATCAACTCATTTTTTTCTTATTTATACAGCATTACTACTGCTTGATTTCCTCATTTTCTTGGCCTCTTTCTTACATTTCCAACATCTTCACCGGAGAGACTCAGTTTATTGTGTCTGTGGTATGTTTTCTTTTTCATCTTTCCTAGAGACAGAGGGGTTTAGAATAATAGTTTCTGTTTTGACAATATCCCATAAGTTTTGACATTTTGTACTTTTAAAAACTTATTCTGACTTTTATTCTAGATTTTCTTCCAGACTTTAGCATCTTTCAAAGTGATTTTTAAGGTGCTCATATAATGGCATATCCCCCAAATTACTTTTCATTTACTTCTAACCTTCGCATGCTATGAATGAGAAAGTGGTAAATGGTGCTACTTGGGGCACCAGGGGGTCGTGGCTGTGCCCAGTCTCTGCTGCAGGGGTGTCTCAGCATGGAGCCAAAGCCAGCTGCCTAGTGGGCCAGTCGAAGCATAATCTATCTTACTTTCAAAAATTTTATTTTCAGAAAACTAAATATCATTGCAAAGCATGCTAATCTTTATCTGCAAAGGAGATTCCTCATGAAGCATAGCAAAAGACCTTAAAATCTTCTTTCTCCACCTTCCACTCTGTTAGCATAACACCCCCTGTAGCTGTGCTCACCCTTCAAAACTTTCCCAAACACCTTGGAGGATTTGTGGTGAGAACCCTATGGTGACAATACCTGATGGAAAAAACCCTAATGTTACAACATTTAAAAGAATTATTATTTTTTAAAAATTACCTCAATTAAAAATAAATCAAAAACCCTCCCACCCAGATTCTGCCAGCCCCCTGATCTCTTCTGATTCTTTTTTTCTTTTTCCCAGCCTCTGTGAAGCCACTTTTTAAAGCTGATTATGGGGGTAGCACTGGTTCACAAAGCTGTATATGATTTAGAGTGAGAGATCACACCACGTCAGAGGTATGTTACCTCAGCACACTCACCACCAAAGCCCCAGAACTCCCTCCTCCTACATCAGTCCTTCTGCTCTCTGGGTCTCTGGCGTATCCACCAGAGAGTTGCCTGTTAGGCTGCTCATAAAAAGGCTGAGTCCTCTAGATGAGGATGAGTCAGGGCACAGTGGGGAGAAGAGGATGTGAATGCTTTCATCCCATCACATCTAAGAAGAGCCACCTTTTCTTCCTGTGAGGAACCAGTGGCCAGAGACAGCTGTGAGTCCACAGCAGAGTTCTGGGGCCTCCCTCTGGGGCTCCCTGTGTGCCAGACAGATGAGAATGGGGCCTGGTACTGCCTCCCTATCGATCTCCAAAGACATCCAGAAGGCGAAGTGAGACTGGTCACCGCACCCCTTCCCGCTCCCTGAAATGGCACCCCCTACTCTGTGGTCCAGGCCTTTCCCTCCAGAATTCTCCACTGATCCCCAACCAGCTTCATGACCATCAAGGCATTCACTCCATCTGGCTCTGGGCCTGCCACACTGGCCCCCAACCCCCCTCCCCCACCCTTTTCCCAGAGGCAGGAGGAAGCAGGAGATGCCCACCCAACAGAGAATGTCTGTGCTTCCCTCTGCCTCTGCCTTTGGTTATTTCCTACCCTTCAGATCTCCCTTAATAGCTAGAGAGTTGAGCACATACCAAGTGCCAGGCACTGTGCTAAAAATTTCTCATAAATTATTTCATCTAGTCACTATAACCATATGATAGATATTATTTCCACTTTAAAGATGAGAAGGCTGAGGCACAGAAAGGTTAGCTCATCCAGAGTCCTACAGCTTATGGTACTGGGACTGAAATCCAGGGTCACCTTACCCCCAAACCCCCCTCTCAAACACCCATTCTCATGGCCTTGACATCACTGACTCTGGGAGGCTTCTCTGAGCCAACCCTTCTGCTCCCTCTCCGACCTCCCATGTGCAGCCTCTGATTCCCGCAGCTCCTACTGCCCTGTAAAGTCTCTGCCCACTCACCTTTCTGCCTGCCCCACTAGACAGAAAGCGTCCTGAGGATAGGAAGTGGGATTAGGGACAGGAAGTGGGTTTATTCTCAATGTTAAGCAAAGGATTAAAACTCAGTAAGTGCTCAAAAAATATTGGTTGGATTGATAGTGGGTGGATGGGTGGGTGCTCGGTGCCAGGACATCCATATGACACTACATCTGCCCTCAGGGAACACTCAGTGTAGAAAAGGAAAGACCAGGCAAAAATAAGGATGTGGGTGGCTATGAGGGGCATACAGTGTGATGCCCAGTCTGCCAGCAGCTGGCTCATGGGGCGCTGGCTCACGGGGTGCTTGCTCAGCAAAAGTCCTCTCCAGACAAAAGCTCCCACAGGAAGAACCTAAGATCTGACAAAGGCTATGCAGTCAATGCTGCCCTGACCTTCCTTCCTCCTGTAATTCTGTAGAATGTAGAACAGTCTCTAAGCTGGACTGCACATGCACAGCCTGCTCTCAACCTGAGAATTAAAAGTAATTATTGTGACTACCTGCTGCCAGATTAGTTTTCTAAACTATACAATGGGATTGTATCTGGGTAAGGGAAAGCGAGCCCTGAAAAACTCTGAAGTTAGATGTGGTGGGTACAGAAAAAGCACTTCCTGGGGCCACAGCATCACGCTCAGGGAGCCGTGGGGGGCCTGGTTTGGCTCAGGCAGCGACAGGCAGAGGTTATGGGGTGGTAAAGCCAGGTTGGGTCCCAATGATCATTTTCAGATAAACGAACTCAGACTTGGTTCTGCAGACAAGGGGTGACACCACATGAACACGGGTGATGCATGTACAGCTGCGCCGTAGGATGGCTCTGACGTGGGATGGCTGCAGGAGGCGCTGGGCGGGGCACAGCAGGAGGCCTGCATCTCAAGGCTCGCTGGCCACAGGAAAGCCGCTCGTTTGCTCTGGAGGGTCAAGTGCCCACAGCGTGGTAAGAACCGGGAAGTAAATTCCCACAGGGCTGCTGCCTTTGGAGGGCAAGTCTGTGGAAGCCCAGAGTTGCTTCTGGGAGACGGCTGTTGGGATGGAGAGGAACGGTGGAATGGACTGAAAATTACAAGCTGTCAAGGAAGTTTTCTGCCTAGTTACACTTTAGCAATTTGGATCTCCAACACTAATTTGAATATTAATCATTTTGAAAAAACATACACATGGAAATATTTTTCCTTTTAAACACCTGCCGCCAAGATCCTGATAAATGGCCTGCTCAGCAGCCCGGCTCGCATCAGGAACCTCGGCCGAGCCTCCTGGACTGCCCCCCTCACATAGTGCTTGGGTCACTCCTCCCCAGCAAGACTGGTCGTCCCCCGTGTCCACCATCCTAGAGCAACCTAAGAGAGAGGACAATGCCAGACCTCAGCAGCCTCCCCGGACATCCTCCACCTGCCCCCACTTGGCGGCACTGGGCACGCTGATGGATGAACTCCAACTCAATCGGTCAGGTGCCCCTAAGGGAGCTGTTTCCCCCACATCCCGCATGCATACCTAGAGGCGTCTGAGCTGAGCCCAAGGGTTCTGGACTCCACAGAGCGGCTAACAGGCGGTGTGAGACAAGATGGCCTTGGGAAAAGCCCATGAGGGGAGCAGAGAACACACACTGCCCCCCCCCACAGGTGTCCAGGAAAGCTCAGCCATGGGGGCAGCTGAGAAGCACCTGGAAACTAATGATAATCCTGACAGTGAATGCAGTGGATGAAGGTGGGGATGGTGTCGAGGAGGCCAAGTCCTCCTCGTGTGCAGGCCCCGTGCTGAAGGTGTCGATGGTGTTGTCTCACGGAACCCACCATGGCTCCCAGAGATGAGCACTGGCAGCATCGCCGCTATGAAGCAAAGGAAGCCTGGAGAGGCTGTGGTCCTTGTCCAGTGGGGTCCTAGGACTGTCCTAGGTCTGAATCAAGAGCCTGAACCATTAACCTTGACCAGGCCACCCGTGACCCATTCATTTCCCCTGCCCTCACCCTCCTGGCGCCCCAGCATATCCCTGCAGCCTTGGCCTCTGGTCCTTTCTCCTGTCCTTCCTGACTGCTCACCTTGAGGAGACCCCCAGACCTCAGCCTCACCTGAGCCAGCAGCACTGGTCACCCCAGCTGCTCGCCTCACTCCCACCCACTCCCACTGGCCCAGGGTTACCTGTGCTCCACCCTCTCCCCGCTTAAGTTGAGTTCTTCCGGGATGTTTGTGCAGATGGGGTCTACCTTTCCCAAGTGGGATGGAGGGACTTTGTGGTTCTTTCACCAGGCACTTGGGGAACAGACGCCATTGGCCATTTCATGCCCCGCATGAGCGGAAGTACCCACACCCCTTCCTCTGTACCCTGGTCCTGGGGCTCATGCAGCTCCGTGAGGGTCCTGTGACACCTGACCCTTCCGCCAACTGAGCTACCCATCCCCGAGGTCAGGAGCTTTGCTGCCACTGGCCCTGGTAACCCCTGTCCCAGACAGGGTGGCTGCTGGGAACGGCATGCAGGAAGCATATGGACAGTCAGACACACCCTGCCACGTGACAAGTGGCAGCTCCATGCAGGGGAACTGGGGAGGCACCTCAAACACCAGAGTACCTGTTAGACAGGAGGCAAGAATTTCCTTTTCCCCAGAATTCATTGAGGTGGGGTGCGGACAAGACCCTGTCCTGGAGGCGGCAGCAGAGTAACCCTTACGTCCCTGAAGCCTTTGTGACTTGCCAAGTTTTTCCACAGCCATCTCTCAACAACCCAGTGGGGCGAGCCATCCCTAGCACTATTGTGCCCAACTTACAGATGACGAAACCAAGACTCAGAGAAAGGCAGCGAAGTCCCTAATAGAACGCAATAAGGGGTGAGGCCCGTGCCCTCCCTCCACCAAAAGAAAAAATCAGGTTTCTCTCTGTGTCCCGCAATTCTGAAGGGAGATGGAGGTGACAGGTGCTTTCTGGGACACAGTCAGTGGCTTCACTTGAGGGAGAGGGATATCTGAGCCGGTCTGATATCTGAGCTGGAGGGGCCTAGTCAGACTGCCCAGGGTTTGTTGAGCAACAGCATTATCTCCAGGGAGGGGAGCCTGACTGCCTTCTATGAGCAGTCCCTTCTTGGTCCCAGGCAGGCTCCTGGGTGACAAATTACGGTGCCTGTTATCCCCTCAGCCCCAAGGCAGATGTGGCCTCTTGAAATCAAGTTCTGAGTGCTCTGGTGGCCTGGGTTAGACCCACCCCTCCCCGCTGCACGGCCAGCACCTCCTCTCCATGCCCCATGGGATGGGGAAGCTAATTTATTCAGATGTGTGACAGCTAACAGGCTTATCTGACTACAGTAAAATAATTTTCTGAATTATTCATGTGATATTTGAAATCATGATTGTAGGAACAAATTAGCTACCCAAAAACTGGAAATGAAGGCTGCCTGCCTCATTAATAATGCATCAGGCAGGGCAGGCCAGAGCACAGTGAGCAAAGCCCCACCGTGGGGAGAGCCCCACCCGCAGAGGGCCGCCCCCCGGAGCAGGGAGCACCCAGGGCTCCAATGGGCCTCCTAGGGCTCCTGCTGGTCTCCTCAGGTGCCCCTGAGGCTTATCTTCCACATCTGGCCAGGACTGCTCCATCTGGCCTCCACCCCACAGCTGTGCCCGTGACCCAGTACACATCAGGGAACCCAGGACGACCTGACCCTCTTCTGTCCACAGCTAGAGGGAATCTGGATGTTAAGCCAACACATTCACTGCTCTGCAAAGACATCCTCTTCCTGTCCTGGGAAAGCTGCATGTGCACCATGAATCACACACACCCCAAAAGTCACACTGCCGCTCAGGCTGAGCATTCCAGGAGCAGGGTCACATCAGCCTGTCTCTCCTGGAGACGATGATGTGGGTAGATGGCAGGGGAGATGGTTTCTCAAGGAGTGTGTAGTAATTAGGGCTTCACAGCTCTGCCGAGGACTAACAAGAAAAAAGGGAAATCAAGCAGCCTTTTTGGACTCAGTTTCTTCTTTTGGCAAATGGATTAATAGTACCTGATGTCCTAGAACCATTTTAAAGGAAAATAATTGGGGAAGTGCCTTGGTGGGTATAAATGAAACACAGTGTTTAATCAGTGTTGCCCAATTAATTTGTTTACCTAATTACATTCTAATTGTTCCACAAAAGCTAAAAGCCAGATCAGTAATGATCTCTTTAGTCATACCCCCAATGCCATGTTCTGGCCCTCAGAGATCTGACAATCCCTCCAAGTCCCTGCCTAGGTTCTTAAGGGAGTCCTGAGCTGGCAGGACTGGGGACGGCTTCTCCCTCCAGGCAGACTTCCCCAGCCCAGTTTGGAAGGATGGGTACTGGCACAAACAGGACTGGATATGGCCCTGGAAATAAGAGAAGGTGTAAGGGCCAGCTGCAGCATGGAGAAGCTGCACCACAAGCGAGGACCCTTCCCAGCTAAGGGCAGAGCTGACAAGAGTGCCGTGGTCAAGGTGAGGCGGCACCATCACTGATGGAGGCACTGATGCTGAGCAGGACCTCACACCCCCAGACACCCACACCTCACACACCCACAAGTCCCTTGGGACAGAGGTGCTTTGTGCTGCCTTGTGCAACATCACCTTATTATTGTCATTCACCCACCATGTACAGAGCATCCCCCAGCAGTTCTGCCAGATGTCGGCTCACATCACTGGCTCCTCCTGGAGCCTCACAGGCCAAACCCAGCCTTGAGGAGCACAGTGGAGAACACAGCCTCGATAACAGCATCATCTGACCACACACTGCTCACACTGCCGTGGAAGACGACGAATCAGCTAGGAGGCAGCAAGCAGGCAGGGGCAATCTCAATGCTCAGGCCCAGCTTCAGAATACATCAAATGTGCTGCCACAATCTCCTCATGCTTTCTTTATGGCAGGAAACAAGTATATTCTTTAAAAAAAGAATATCAGGGGCCTCCCCAGTGGTGCAGCAGGTTGAGCACCGCGCTATGAAGCTGTCCGCAGCCTCCACAGCGTGGGTTCGATTCCCGCCGGCCAGGGAGATTCCCACATGGCGCGGCAGACCTCTCCTGTCTCACCCACTGCTCCCCTCAGCAGTGTATTTTGGTCGCCTGCCTGTTCTGTTCCCCACTCTGTCTCTGGTGAATCCTCTCACCCTCCCGCACATCTGGCCTGTACCCCAGTTCTTGTATAAATAAATCTTTTTTAAAAATGAGTATCAAGGGCCTCCCCAGTGGCGCAGCAGTTGAGCACTGGGTTGCGAAGCTGCCCGCGGCCTCTGCAGCGCCGGTTCGATCCCCGGCTGCTCCCCGGCCACCGGAGGAGGGTCCCACATGGCGCGCAGACCTCTCCTGCCGCCCGCTGCTCCCCTCAGCAGTGTACTTCGGTCCTTCTGCCTGCTCTGCTCCCCGCTCTGGCTCTGGTGAATTCTCTCACCCTCCCGCGCTTCTGACTGTACCCAGTGCTTGTATAAATAAATAAATGTCAATTTGGTTAAAAAAATAAAGAAATAAAATAAAATGAATATCAAGGGTATATTTGAAATTACTGAGAGGGGCAGTGGTAGATGTGGCACTCTCCCCACTCTTGCCAATGTCAACCAGACAGATGATTCTGAGCTATATGGTGACCTTGAAGAATAACCACATAAACCTTGAGGATTTAAGAAGTTTTTTTAATTCATCCCAGCAAGGGTATGTTGCACATCCACTGTGTGCCCCAGGCCGGGAGACAGGAGTATTAAAGAAGGAGCACCACCAGGAGACACAGCCTGGTCACGGACCCTTGCTCACTTTGGCAGGATGGATGCAGCTAAAGTTCAGTGGCCCAAGGAGAGGCTCCCTCAGCTGACCTGACCTCCCACAGGCTCTGTCCCATAATCCATTTCCAAACCCACATGCTCCTTCCTCGCCTGGATTATACCTCCTCATCTTCAACCTCAGCAACCTTACTACTTCCTCCAGGCAGCCTTCCCTGACTTCTATGACTATGTCAAACCTCCAGGCTACAGGCCCTCCTCACACCATACCATAAATAATGCGCCTCCCTTTCTTGATATTGCATGTTGTAAATGTATACACACACATATACATATATACACACACAGACCTACATGCAGGCACACCTCAGAGATGGTGCATGTTCCAAATCACCACAATACAGTGAAATGTCCCAATAAAGCAAGTCACACAAATTTTTGTTTCCCAGTGCATATGAAAATTATGTTTAAACTGTATTGTAGTCTATTAAGTGGTCAACAACACTATGTCTTTAAAAAAAAAAAACAACGTGCATCCCTTAATTAAACATGACGCAGAGACATGGAGTACACAATGTTGGCAAAAATGGCGTCAATATGGAAATAGGGCATCAAAGCTCAACGCAGGGTAGCCACGAAATTTCATCTTGTAAAACATGCAGTATCTGCAGAGCACAACAGAGGGAAATGCCATAACATGAGCTATGCCACAGACACACAGATCTATAGCTCCGCA
This sequence comes from Talpa europaea, assembly GCF_964194135.1. Lineage (NCBI taxonomy): Eukaryota > Metazoa > Chordata > Mammalia > Eulipotyphla > Talpidae > Talpa > Talpa europaea. Next base: position 28,323,626 of record NC_140080.1, read on the forward strand.
GCTGCACCCACTCAGGTGCTTAGCCTCGGGAGGAGCTCTCACATCTGGTCTGCTGCCTCATAGAGCATGCTCAATACATACTTGTTGACTGGCTGCAGGGAGAATGAGCAGGTGTTTCTCTGTGTCCTCAGGCTCTGAATGAAGCCAGGGAAGGCTCTGAGGCCGGAGGTTCCAAAACAGACCACAGAGGCAGGAGTGATGAGAACAAAGACACAGGCCCCATCCTGCTGAGACCTGGGCAGGAGGCCCAGTGGAGAGAGGAGCAGAGACTCAAGAAGGCTGCTTCCTCTCTCTGGGGCATGGACACCCTGATGGGGAGCCTGGAAGAAGCCCCAGGAATCTCCTGCTCAGGTGCACAGAGAACCTTGCTGGGGTGTGTTGCAATGTGGGCTGGAGCTGACATGCTGAAGAATTAGTCCAAGAAACACACATGGGTAGAGCTTCAGGCCTCGAGAAGAGCGATCAGCCAGAGACCACGGGTTTGTCAGGGACTGAAACACAGAGCGAAGGCCTCTACCTTGCCACACCCACTTTGTGTCTCTCCATGAGGTACAAAGTAGGTCGCTGGCTCCCCGGTGCAGAGGTGCTGTATATTTTTATAACTAGGCTTGAACACCACCAGGTGATGAGCTTGTAACATTGCTGTCCCCTAGGGTCTGGCCTCAATTTATGAGCATTATTTTTAACTGGAGGGGAATGGTGCCCAAATGCATCAGCTGCCTTAAGATCCCCTGGAAGGCTGGGTGTATGGTGCAGAGTGATCAGACAGAGGGTCAGGATGAATGGCCTGAGCCTGCAGTGTGCATGTTGGGCATCGGGGCATCCACAGCATTTCTGGGGGCATGGTCAGCTCTGATGTGCCTCCATTCCCTCCTCTGGCACCTTTACCTGGTCCTCTGGTGACTCTGAGAGGCAGGCTGGGCTCCCCAGCGGTACGGGGCCTCACCTGCACATCAGAGAAGTCCTAGCATGGTTCTCTACTCACACCCCTGATCCTGCAGACGCAGGTGATCCTCAGACCTCAGGAAGGGGTGCACCAGCCTGAGAACAGGGCTATGCTGCACATGGCATAAAATTTATTCCTCTTCTCCAGGGCCTCCGGCTGGATGGCATACCCAGCTGCCTCTAGGGTTAGTCCTGACCAATAGTGAGGCGTATCCCTTGCAAGCTTGGCCTGTACAAACCTCCCATGGGAGTCACGCTGGTGCTTTCCATGTGGCTGGAGAGATGACCCCAGGAGAGTAACAGTGAGGCTGAGTCATGGCAGGGAGGGGACCTGAGTCACTGAATCAGCTGCCTGGGCAGGGTTGCCCCTGATGACTAGGTGTAAGTGAGAAATTAACTTTATGGCACAACTGGGCTAAGCCACTGGAATACCAGTGATTTTCTTCTTGGAGTATTTGCCCTGATAGAGCCTGGGTGCCCCCAAGGGGCTAATGACCAACACTACCTGGCCTACTCTCCAACTCAGCAGGTGGCAGGGGCTGGTAGAGTGATAACTTAATGATCGGGGCCCAATGAGGACAGCTAGGAGGCATGCAAAAAAGGAACAGGCCCTAATGGGTCTGGCCCAGGCAGAACTCTTCATGGGCAGGCACAGCTGGGTGGTGTGGGGCCTCCCAAAGCTCATGCAGATCTCACTGGATGAGAAAATAACCTGCCCTCGGGAAACCGAGGTGCCCTGCACACTCCCTGGGGAGCACATCCCTCACTTACAAAAAAAGAAAAGCACCCATTGCTGTTGATGGTGTTCCCAGAACTGAACGCTGTGCCAAAGGTGAAAGTACTTTAAAAGGTCAAGTCATGAAGGTACTTTGACTTTTTCTTTCTTTTTTTTTTTTTTAATAGAGGCATGCTTTATTTATTTATTTGTTTTATTTGTTTGTTTGTTTCATTTATACATGCACTGGGTACAGTCAGAAGCGCGGGAGGGTGAGAGAATTCACCAGAGCAGGGAACAGAGCAGGCAGAAGGACCGAAGGACACTGCTGAGGGGAGCAGCGGGCGGCAGGAGAGGTCTGCGCGCCATGTGGGACCCTCCTCCGGAGGCCGGGGAGCCGCCGGGGATCGAACCGGCGCCTCCGAGGCTGCGGGCAGCTTCGCAACCCAGCGCTCAACCGCTGCGCCACCGGGGAGGCCCTACTTTGACTTTTTCTATAAGGGAACCTCAAGTCCAGAGAAATGGATTTCACCATGGCCCCTGCTTGGCTGGTGTGACCTGACCTCACTGCAAGCAAGCCCCAAAGAGAAATGTGTCTTAAGTAGGCGTCACACAGCACAAGCAGCTGAGATTCCTCTGGGCAGCGCCGGAGAAAGGAGCGCCTGCAGCCCCGGCTGTGAGGCTTAGGCGGGTCTCTCAGGCCCCGCCGCCCTGGGGCAAGAAGTCTGGTGAGGATGAAACCGAGTGCCACGTGGAAGGCCGTGTGCACGCCAGGAGCCTGCTCACTGGGCCGACATGCTTGAATGGAGGAAGTGAAGAGGGGGCTGCTGAGGGCCCTGGCTGAGCCACCTGAGCCCCTGAAATGAGCACATGTTAGAAAAATGGCGTCCGTATGGAAATAGGGCGTCGAAGCTCAAGGCAGGATGGCCACGAACATTCAAGCTGTACAAAAGGCATTACCTGCCAACCGCGACAAGGCGGAAGGACTCTTCCGCCACCAGCCCCAGGAGCAGGCAGCCGGAGCGCAAGCTGAACTGAGAGGGGCGCGGGCTTCTTACCTGCAGGCCGCTGTGACCCGAGTCTCCCGGAAGGGGTCGGCCAGGTGCAGCCGGACTGCAGAGCGGCCCTGGGCCCTGGGAACCGCCTCCCGGCGGGAGCTTCCAGAAGCGCTGGGCGGCTGGCAGAGCGCGAGGCCAGGGTGCGGGCTCAGAGCAGGCGCGGGACGCCACGCAGGACCCGGAGGGCAGCCCAGGGCCATCCGCCGGCCCCCCAGGGCTCCCCGGCCTGCCCCCCAGGGCTCTCCGCCGGCCCCCCAGGGCTCTCCACCGGCCCCTCAGGGCCATCTGCCGGCCCCCCAGGGCTCTCCGCCGGCCCCTCAGGGCTCTCGGCCTGCCCCTCAGGGCCGTCCACCGGCCCCCACAGCCCAGCGCTGGGCCCACGGGCCTCAGGCCTCCGCAGGGAGAGGGAAGTGGGCGGGCCCGCGGGAGGCACTGCGCATGCTCAGAACGCCCGCCAGCCCCGGCCCTGGAGTGGCTCCATTAAACCCCCAAGTGGCATCACCTGGGTCCCAGGCGCCTCACCCAGCTTGCGGCCTCTGTTCCCGCTTGGCAGCACTGTTCATGGAGAGCTGCGAGATTGATGCTCTTCGGCTGGTTAGTGAGAACCGCACAAGGCCCTACATTGGGGCCCGCACCGGGCAACACAAAACCCGTGACCGGCAGGGTACAAGAGGCTCTGGGCAAGACTCCACTTCAGGGTTTAGTTCAAGGTGTTGCTTGCACACCTGGAGATCCTTGGTTGTAATGGCAGGAGGACATGGAGCAGGATCTCTATAAGAGTAAAGGAGGAGTCCTGGAGACCTCAGTGGCTTTTCAGGCTTTTATTGGGATTTACCAGGCACACAGCAGGCGGGGGCCCGGGAGGCTGGCAGGCCTCCCTGCCCTCAGCAAGTCTTCACTGTTTCTGGGCTCTCCGGCCTTCTCTGGTGGTCTCTGCTTCTCTTTCGCTCTCTTTCGCTCTCGTTCTCTTTGCTTCTACTGGCGTCCCCGTGACGCCACCCTTATAAACCCAGCCTTAGCCCAGGTGTACCCGCTTATGCTTCCCCACACCCCACTCCAGGTGCCCGCCATCAGGCATGCATTCAGGACCGAAAGGATCCATCATCCATCCTAATGGCGGGAGGGCAGAAAAGGGTGATACGTTTTTACCTTACCTTACATTGGTCCAAGAGAGGGAGTGCATCAAGGATTTCTGTCCACAAGAAAGGAGAGCCACGCTCAAGGCCGGCCTCTCCAGACCACAGTGAAAGGTCTTTTTGTACCACTTTTGTAACTATGCAGTGTTGTCCTGCAATAAACCGCAGGTTCTCAGCAGGGTGATTTGGGCTCCTGTGAGGCTCCTTTAGCAACTGAACTTTACCATGCAGGCCTCTCCCTGTTTCACCGCGGGGGGCAGGGTTGGTCTGTCATTCTAATGAGATCTCAAAACCATTGCAGCCATTTTTATTCACTCACTACTACAGAACCAGTCGCTGCTGGCGTGTTGAGGCTCAAATTGTGGAAATATTTCCACCTTCTAAACATTGAAAACAAAAAGTTTTCTGATTTAAAACTTGTGGCTATGGAAACTTGAATTTAAAATCAGATTTTCTAACTGAATTGAAGGCTACACAATTAAGCAAATGAATGACTAATGAAATGATTATAAAGCACTTTGCAGAAATGTTATGTAAATGCAGGCAGAGAATAACAAAATGTGATGACAGTCTCAGTGCTACTGCTTCTGATTTGGGAGAGTACAGTTTGGAGTCTGCTGCAGGGATGTGGGGCACTGGTACTCAGAAACACACCCCTATCTGTACAGCTCTGAAACCAGCCCCTTTGGGGAAAATTGAGCATCCCAACCACCAGGCTTGGGTTTGGCCTGTAAGCCTAGGCATCTACTGCATCCCACTTGGTAGGGATTTGGGACGTGGGCGGAGGGGGCAGCTGGGAGTGTGTTGCATAATGGTCCCTCACCATCCTCTTTCCCCAGCAAAGTAACCTGCAGTCATGTAGATGAGGAAGCTCTTCTGAGGCTTGAGGCTATCTGCACACACACATCCCAGCCAGGCAGAAGCAAGACCTGCTATCCCATATCCTAGCTTGGCCTCTGCTTACTATAGGCCCATGAGGTCCCAGGGCACCGGGACTTTCTGCGAGCAGCTAGACAGAGTAGTGTACCAGGCACAATCCTTCCCCAGGTGCTTTACCCAGAGACAGCATTTCAGGGGATAAAAGGTTCAAAGAAAGGGTTGTTTGAGCCAGAACAGCTGAGTACTTTGGAGGGACACTTCTGGGGAGGTGGAAAGATGAGAGCAGGAGGCTTCGTGGTGAGTTTGATGGCCCTTCCCACAATGCTGATTTGCAAGAGCGAGGTTGGAGGCCTGACAGCCACTATCCACAGCTCCAGGCTGGGACTCCATCTCCACACTGGGGATGGATGGCCCCGGCCTCTTCAGTAGCAGCATCTCCATGCCATGTATGTGCACAGCAGCATTTTCCAGGCTCCCCATCTGATTTCCTCTGCCCCAGAATGTTTGTGCTTGAAGTTTCCTCGGGGCAAGGAGTCATTTCATAGACTAGCAAGGCCTAGCCAAGCTTCATGACCCTCTATTCCACAATTAAACTTTCTAGACTATAGTCAAAACGTGTCTCTAGATAAAAGGTAATGCAATTAATATTGTTCTCCAAGGGGAAAGAAAAGCACCCAGAGTGCCAACAGCATGAGTGGAACCAAGTGGAACCACAGCTTCACACAAAGAATCCAGGAACAAGACAGAGCCCCCTTTCTTAGGAAAAATATCCACTTCACAGGGGCAGGAACCTGCCAGGGGAGCCTTTATAAATATTCAGTGGCGAAGCTGAGCAAGAGATAAGGAGAGTAACAGACCCACAGAGGCCGTGCTTGACTGCAGACTACAACAGAGCTGTCCCGACTGGAACAGCAGTCGCTTTGTTGGGTCATCCCTTTGAAAAATAAATGGCAGTAGCAGGGGGCGTAGAGAAGCATCTGTGAATTCCAAGCAGGTGCACTCAGAGCTGCTCCTCGGGGGTGCCTGTGCAGCCGGGGGCAAGGAGAACCACAGGTCCACTTGCCTAGAGGGAGGGCATTCCGAGAGGTCTTCTACTCCTGACCCAAAAGGAGGGGGGCAGCAATGTCCAGATGGGCCCTGGACTTGGGGGGTTGCCAGACCTTACAGCTCTCTCACTCCTGGTGGCGGCAGCCTCCATCACTCGCTGCCTCTTGAGGAGTATCGGGACTCAGGTTAGCACCACGAGTGCCTCTTCCAGGACACCTTATCCACTCATTCCCACTTTGTCCCACTGTACTGAGGTGAACACTATTATCCGCGTCTGGCAGATAAGCATACTCAGGCTCCGGGGGGTTAAATAACATGGCCAAGCCTCACCCTGGGCTAGCCTGTCACAGTTTCACCCCAGATAATGCTCTGATAACACATGAGCTTGGGACTTATCTTTGTGATGGACAATGATCAGCCCAAAGCTCTGAGCTTTCCTGACATCCCCACCCCACCAGGAACCCAAACTTATAGTCATCATACCCTTCAGAATTCTTCCAATTTTAGCAAGTCTTGAGGGGGGGGGGGTGCTATAGAAGGTCTTGGACCTGAGCTAAATTCTATTTTGTTGATTTGATCAGTACACAACAATGAAATGATATTGATAAATCTAACCAATGTTTATTGTTTTTGACATGCTAGCTGCTAAATTCAGCATTACCTTATATAATCATCATGACCCTTTAAGGTAGACATTGTTATAATTCCTATTTTATCAATGAGGAAACTAAGACTTAGGCAGGCAGGTCACATGTGGTGAGGCAGAGTCTGGAACCAAAGGATCCATCAGCTGATATGGTCATTTTCAGAAAACCCACTTCTTAAGACACCTGATACTCCAGGGAAAAATCATTCACATAACAAAAGGATCTTTCACTTTGGGAAAGTATATACTGCTCATGATTTGCCCATGAGCAGGTTTGCCCCTGAGTGCCCTCAGCTGCCTCCTGCCAGCCCTCCCTATAGGGGGAAGCTAGATCCATAGAGGGTCTGTGCCTCAGACCTAGCTGGACCTAGGCCAAGTGGGTGGTCTGGCCCTCTCTAGCTGGGCTTTGCCTCCTACCCTTGGTGAGGACACTGGGACTGTTTGGGGGGCCAGGACTAACACAGAGACCCAGACCTGCTCGGTGACCTTGAGTGGGCAGCTTTAGCGCCTCACACTTTGCTGGAGGTAACTCTGGCCATGCTGACTCACCCTCACTGGGTTTCCAGGGTGTATCTAATTAACGATGTAAAGCACTTAGAGATATAAGTGCTCAATGACTGGGGCCCATAAATTACCAGGGATGAATCCTTGAGTGTTATGATGCTTCACATTTGCTTGTTCTCAGTAATGAATAATTATCTTTTCAGATTGCAGCCAAACTCCACATCCAAACATCTCCCCCCACCCCACCTGCCCATTCCTCCTCCCCCTGACCTGTGGGAATCACTGACCCTGGCTGCTGGGCTTCTCAAAAGGGCATGGGCAACAACCAAATGCAACTCTTGGTCTTTCATTGGAGGTGAATGTGAAGAAACTATTCTATAAAGCATGTTTGGGAGATATGAATATAGACAGGATATTAGGTACTCTCAGGGAGTGGTTAATTGCTAAGTCCGTAATGGCTGTGATAATTTTATGTGTCAATTTGGGCCACACGGTGCTCAGACAAGGGTGTGTCCAGGAGAGTAGTTTTGGGTGAAAATAACATTTGAATCCACAGACTGAGTAAAACAGATTGTCCATCCTGAGGTGGGTGGGCCTCATCTGATCAGTTGAAGGCCCGAACAGAACAAAAAGGTCCACTCTCCCATGTGTAAGAGGGAGTTTTCTCCTTCCTGACTGCTTAAACTAGGAAACAGGTCTTTTCCTGCCTGTGAACTTGAATTCAAACATCAGTTATTCATGGGTCTCAAGTCTTCTGTCTTTGGGACTGGAATAATACCATGAGCTCTCCTGAGTCTCCATCTTGCTTAACTACAGGTCTTGGGACTTCTAAGTCTCCATAATTATATGAACCAATTTCTTGTAATAAATCTCTTTCTATGTATTTATATACATCCTGTTGGCTTTTTTTTCTCTAGAGAAGCAGACTGATACAATAGCATTATAATTTTGTTTATTACCTTATATTTTGGAGGTATATACTGAAATAGTTACAGGTGAAATTTAATGATGTCTGTAATTTATGTTTAAATAATTCATAAATGTGTGAAAAATAAAGCAGCTAGGACAGGCTACAATCAGTAGTTAAACCTAGGGGGTAGAGTAAGTGTTCCTATTATACTATTATAACAGACATTATACTGTATATGTCCACTATACTATTCCCTCTGCTTTTCTGCATATTATTTCATGATTAAAAAAAGTTTCAAAACAAAATAAATATGCAAATCCTGGTGATTTCTGAGACCTGCTCTAACCAAGGGCACAATTTTCCCTCATAAGCTAAAGCTGACGGAGATGAGCAAGTCACTGAAAAAGCACAGCCTGGCAAGGGACCAGAAATAGGATTTCACTGAAGAAACTACTCTATAAGGCACATTTGAAGAAATCTGAATGTAACAAAATGTTAAGTGGTCAGAGATGTCACACACTGACATCATTGAACTTTGTTAAGTATGATAATGGCTGTGACAGGGAATGTTATGTGCCAATTTGACTTGACCACATTTGGTCAAATGTTATTCTGGGTGTGAACAGGCACCCAACAAATATGTGTAAAGACTCAAATACAGATGGCCTCCCTGGTGGTGCAGGGGTTAAGTCTCAGCACTATCAAGCTATCACCAGCCACTGTGGCATGAGTTTGACCCCTGGCCAGGGAGCTAACCCATATGGCGCAAGACACCTCTCCTGTCTCTCCTGCTGCTCCCCTCAGCAGTGTATTTCAGTTAACCTGCCTGTTCTGCTCCCTACTCTGTCTCTGGTGAGTCCTCTTACCTCCCATACCTCTGGCCTACACCCCAGTTCTTATATGCATAAATAAATAGAAATAATTTTTTTTAAAGACAAACATAATACAATGCCCCCCTCCCCTTATCTGTGGGGGATATGCTCCTAGATCCCCAGTAGATACTGAAACCAAGAATAGTATGGAACCAATCTATGCTATTTTTCCTATACATACATAACGATGATCCAGTTTAACTTATAAATTAGGCACAGTAAGGTGTTATATAAATTCTTAGCACAATAGCTAATAATAAACTAGTACAATTATAACAATAAACTGTCATCAAAGTTATGTAAATGTGGTCCTCTTCATGCAGTTGATAAAAGTAGGAAGATTCTGGGCCTGGAAGCAGCTTTGCATCACTTCCATTCACATTCTGTTGTCTAAAACTGATCACAGGGCCTCCCCGGTGGCGCAGCGGTTGAGCGCTGGGTTGCGAAGCTGCCCGCGGCCTCTGCGGCACCGGTTCGATCCCCGGCTGCTCCCCAGCCACCGGAGGAGGATCCCACATGGTGCGCAGACCTCTCCTGCCGCCCGCTGCTCCCCTCAGCAGTGTACTTCAGTCCTTCGGCCTGCTCTGCTCCCCGCTCTGGCTCTGGTGAATTCTCTCACCCTCCCGCGCTTCTGACTGTACCCAGTGCATGTATAAACAAAACAAAACAAAACAAATAAAACAAATAAATAAATAAAACATGCCTCTATTAAAAATAAATAAATAAATAAATAAAACTGATCACAAAAAAACAAGCTGGTCACGTGAATATATTCAGGTGCGTGGGGTGGAGATGGGAGAGGGTGGACAGGAAAACATCTCTGGAGGGGCTCTTTGCCCTAGCCAGGCAGAATGGAGTTCAGTGGGCAGCTGCCACCTCTGCCACCCATGGTTTAGGCTTAGGAACTGATGTGCTAGTGGCGGGAAGAGTCAGTGTGGATGAGAGCAGGAATGACTCTCCTGAGGGAGGAAGAACAAGACATGCAGGAGCCCCAGCTCTGAGTTGGGCCCTAAGCCCCAGCCTCCAGGGACCCCCGCCATCCACTGGATCTCTGCTGCATGAAGCTAGCCAGCACCAGCCCAAAGTAGGGGATGAAAGAAACCATCAGAACGTCACAGCTGAACCCTCTGTGCTCAGCACAGGGTCTGATACAGAGTCAAATCTCAACAGATCCTACTCACTCAAATTGAGCTGTCTGGGGGCAATGGGACAAAAGGGGAAAGAGTGACCCTCAGTGTTCTGTGGCCTTCCTTTGAAGGATTGTTGGGGCAGGGAGTTACTGAATAAATTGCTGGGGCTGGAACCAAATTCATTCGGGATCAGGAAAAATCTCTCTGGGCAGAGGGTCATGGGAGACATCAGCCGACTGGGTTCTTCCCCTTCCGGCATTTGTCGTGGTAGTTATATATTGATTTCTGGGCCCACTTTTTTAGCATTTATTCCTGCCCTAGACTGTGAGCTCACTGAGGGCAGGCCCCTGCCTGTCTGGGCCCAGCTAGGCCTCTGCTTCTGTGCCTCTCGTGTTGTCAGTGATAAATGCATGACTGAGTGAGTGCATAAGGCCACCCTGGACCAGTCTTCCCAGGGTGGGAGGGATCCCCCTACATTCATGTCCACTCTGCCTGGAGCTGGATTTTACTTGCTGTCTCAACTTACTTTTCTCATTAATTCAGTACTAACTATTCCACCAAGGGGTCTAAAGATCCTATAAGTTTTCCTTCTCCTATCAAAGCAAACCTGCATTTGTCTTAAATTACTTCCTTTACCTCACAGTGAATGCCATCCTGGCACCATCCCCTAGCTCCAAGGCCCCCAGGAAGTAGGAACCTGCTATGGTACCCATCCTGGTTCTCCAGACAAAGCATGGGCCCGCCCTGGGACTGAATGGGGGGTGAGGATGAGCAAGCAGATCTGGGGTTCCTCAGGGGTCTCTGCTGCCGCAATGTCTCCTTCAGGGCACATTAATCCCAGCTGTGAGGTACACATCTGCCTTCTCATCCCCCAGAAAGCAAATGTTGTAGCATTGATGTGTCTGAGAACCATTTTTTACTTTAATTAGAAGACACATATTCAAACAGCATCAAACATTAATGAGATTGCAGGGGGGTTGTTTATAAACAAACTTATTTAATTAAAGTATGGCTGTGCCTGCTCCCCCTGCCTGGCTGTGTTGTCGCCAGCATCCCTGGGCCAGTCAGCAAAGGACACCCCACAAGCTTCAGCAGGACCGGCCTCTGGCCCAGGTCTGCCGCCAGGCCAGGGGCTTACAAGCGTCTTTCCCTCTGACAATGGACTTCCCTCGCCTTCCATTTATCCTCCTATTGATTTTGCTATAAACCCACACGGCATTCCCCTCCCAGGCCAGAGGCAGAAACCTCCATTGATTATATTGGAAGAAGGTTTGTTGTAAAAAAGCGAAATGCCTAAAACATCGAAATGAACTAAGCTTTTTGAGGGTCCATAAATCACCCCGGATAATGCCGCAAATGAACAAGGCTTCTTAAACACCTGGAAAATACGACACCATAAAGCAGTTCTGACAAGAAATCACGGCCCCTCTCTCCCTGTAGCTGCCATTTGAAAAGCGCCATCAATAACAGTTATTGCTGTTTGGTAAGCAAAACAGGGAAGTTGTGTCCGTCTCCTTTACAAAGTTCCCTCAAAGTCACTTTGCCCGAATGGCAGCGTGGCGGTTTTCGCGCAGTAAATACATCCCAATTATGAGCATGTCATGTTAGCTTTTACAGTTCACTAATCACAAACTTTTTTGTGTGTCATTGCCAACCAGCATCTTTCCCTAATCGGGATTTATGGTTCTGTTTGGCCATTAGTGGGAATCAGGAGGGTCATCGCAGTGTCGCTTTTTCAGCACTGGAAGGTTCCTTTAGGGCTCAAGGTCATTTCCCACGTCCTTTGCTAGTCTGAGGGTGGAGGTCCTGCATCATGGGGATGGGGGTGGGGCTCTGCAGAAACTCCTCATTCCAGTGGCCCCACTCTGGCTCCCTGGCCTGCTTCACCTCTGGGCACCCACCTTCTCGAAAGTCCCAAACCACTCAGGGGCCAAGAGCAGTCAGCAAAGTGTGAAATCAGACACCTCCTGGTAGGGGCTAAGCCTTGGTTTTTCTGAAATAGTTAAGTATATTCTTTATACTCAGCCTGTGAAGAGATCATAAAAGTAAATCTGGGCATCTTAGAAAAACTGCTGACCCCAGTTCTGGAGCAGGGAAGGAAGAAGGAAGAAAAACAAAGAAAATTCACTCCATCCAACCATGCCAGCCAAGAAATGTAGGAGGAATGACAGAATTAGAAAATGGAGTCAGTTAATAATGATGAAAAGAAGCTAAAACCAGGGGAGAAAGGTTGCTGGGGAACAGGCTATTCACAGGGGCTCGGTGTGCCACCCGCAGACCCTTCACGTTTCTAAAGAGGAGAAATGACTCCCCAGTGGGAACAGGGCTCCAGCACCACCCTACCCATGGGGGCACCACCAGGCCTCTGGCGTCTCCTGGCTGGAAGTACCAACACCGCCAACATTCTTGCTGCAAATGTTTGCCTTGAATCTGACCACAAGGACTTGGTTGGTCAAGTTCAGGTGGTGGGACCTCATGCAGACAACCTTCTGGGCAGTGGGGGACCACCCTCGATTGATGGGCACTTGGGAGACTGCACAGCAAATGCCAAGTACGAATCTGGATTGAATGTATGCCCCTGAGAGATGCCCACAGAAGTACTGAGCGAGCAGTCAGTGTCACAATGGCCTTGTCCATTTTGGGACTGTTTAGCAAAAGGAAATCCTGTATGTGGTATAATTGAAGAGAGAATAGTGGAGCCAGGTATTTCAAAATATCAAAAGGGCACCCTGGTGCTTGCTGACAATTCCATCACCTTTTCTAGAAGAGAAAGAAAAGGAAGAGTTTAGAGAACCTGATTCAAACCCTAGATTTGTGATTTACCTTCCTGCAAGACTTTGAGGAACTGCACTGGCATCTGAGTCTATTTTTTTGGTTCCCTGCATGACAGGCATAATGCAGTTTCAATCTCTGGGCTTGTTTGGAGGATTAAATGGGCAAAGGTGTGTGAAGAACTCATACAGTGGCGGGCACCTAATAAGTCATTAATCATTAATAACAGCTAATGTTATTAACACTAGCAAGAGAGCCACACAGAACAGAGCGCCCTGGAGTCCTCAGGGAGGCTCTAGTGGGAGAGGGCAGAAGGGAGGCTTTCTGGAGGAAGAGCAACCTGACTGGCCGGTGAGGAAGTGGAGCTAAGTGGGAGGACTCCTGGGGGATGGATTTCCCGCAGGCCCTGCCCCCTGTTGTCAACCTGTGAGCTTGGTGAAAGTGGAGAGGCATGTGGTCCACCCACGCAGGCTACACAGGAGAAGCCAGCGGAAGCCGGACTCTGTGTGCACCAGTAACTGCAGCAGGCATAGTGTGCCCAAAATGGCACTCCCTTTGGGAGTCAAAATTGAGGCTCAGTCAGAGAGAGGGTCCAGGTGGGTATTTACCAGAGTTTGGGCTCACCTGGGGCCAGTTGTGATTGAGGGTCAATTGTTGGCCACAGTTGGATCCCAGACACATTCTGAAGCAGAGCCAAGGTCACAGGCCCATGGGAGGGGCAGCATTCGCAGCAACTGCACGGGCCCCAGCAGGTGGGGTGCCGACTCAGGTGCCCCTGGCTTGCTCCCACTTCTTACAGGGCCGCAGACCTGCAGGAGTGCGTCCTGCCTGGTCGCCATGTTAAGGCAGCTCATTTGGAGGCTGGGAGTATTGGTCATCTCTGGTATCCAGGGTAAAGAAATGGCTTTTTGAGGTGCAATTTTGCTTGCAAGGGTACAAAGTGGAGAGTCCTATCCAGGGCTAGGAGAGAAGAGATTGGGGGGGCCTGAGGCTGCTTTACCTGCAGTGGTTCACAACTTGCCCATGCCCCCTTCCTTCCCAGGGTCACCATTTGCCTTCTCACTGGCTCTCCTCCAGGGAAACCTCATGTCAGTGTCCCCTCTCAGTCCTCTGGGCACAGGCCCCCCACCCACCAGGCGGGGAGGCAGCCATCTGTCCCTCCTTGGGCCCCGAGTTGCTCATGGGCAGGCAGTGTGGGGCCTGTGTCGGGAGTGCCACTAGGTGCCTGAGTGCAATGCTGTCTGTCCTCGAGTGCAGGCTTCTCTGCCCCTTTCAGTATTACCTCAGGGCCATGGCTGGTTCTGCCTCGTTTAGTCCTCAGGGCAAGCGGAGCCTCAGACAAAGGGAGCCTTTGTGATGTGACATGGGGTCTGGATGGTGATCGTTTGTGACTTGTATTAATATTTACAACAATAACATTTTTCATGGGCAGGGTTTTTGTGTCACTGTAGGAGATCAAATGCAAATTAACAACTGTAAAGATTATAACATAATGAAAAGGGACATAAATGATGAAGAACTAATGAATTACATGGCTTCAAGGATGGAGGGAAAATGTCCTTCAAAAGCAAACATGTAGAGGGCCTCCCTGGTGGCACAGGGGGTTGAGCACCGCACTGTGAAGCTGTCCGCAGCCTCTGCTGTGCGGGTTCGATCCCGGCCGGCCAGTGAGAATCCAACATGGTGCGAGAATCCTGTCTTGCCCGCTGCTCCCCTCAGCAGTGTATTTCTGTTGTCTGCCTGTTCTGCTCCCTGCTCTGTCTCTGGTGAATCCTCTCACCCTCCCACATCTCTGGCCTGTACCCCAGCTCTTGTATAAAAATAAAAAATAAAAAATAAATTAAAAAAAAGTAAACATGTAGAGAGAGGAAAAGATTAATAATATAAGGAGAGGGGCCTCAGGAGCCGGGATCTAGATTCTCCCCCCCCTTAACACCTTCTCTTGACTCAGTGACTCTCTACTGTCCACCCAATTGGTTTGGACAAAATTCACAAAAAAACAGGAGTCCTTCCTGACTCCATTCAGTCACAATATGCAACTCAATGTGCCACAGCTCTTGACAATTTCTACTTCTCTTGAGTCTTGAGTTCAGGAGCATATCCTCCTAACCACCTCTCCACCCATCTGGGGAGTCTCAGCCCTCAGCTCACCTCCGTCACAGCCCTTGGGGTGGGAAGTACAGGTATGCACCTGTCATACCTCCTCTTTAAGTAAACTAATAAAGTAAACAATAATATACCCAAATATATGAAAACACTAATATGAAAAATACTCATGTAACCTGATGTTCACAGCAGCATTACTCACAATAGTCAAGACATGGCGTCAAGCTGAATGATCCACCCAGGACTAGATAAAGAAATTGTGGAATATACATTTAATGGGATACTACTCAGCTATTGAAAAAGATGAAATAGTGCCATTAAGACAAAATGGATGGGCCTTGAGGTGATGATGCTAACTGAAATAAGTCAGAAAGGGAAAGACAATTACCAGATGGGTTCATTCATTTGTGGATTATAAATAACCAAACTATACAAACTGGCAAAACAAAAATAACTCTCACACTCTGTGAAAAATATCGTGGGTACCAGAGTGGAGGAGGGGAGGAGAGGAGATAGAGGGGGTTCTGTGATAGTGTGCTGGCACTGGAACTTGGGTGGAGGGTGAGGGAGGCATTGCACATGTTGAGGTATGACGATGTACTCCCCAAATTACACAGTTTTGTAAACAAATGGCAAATCAATAAAATTTGATAGAAGAGAAAGAAATGCTCAGATGGGACAGAGACATAGATCTAGCACAAAAAGGGGAGAAGGTGAGAGTGGGATTATAAACCCTAGTGAAGCATGTTGCTAATCTAAATGGCTTTTCATTAACTCAGAGGAGAAAATAAACAAAAATAAATAATAATAAACGTATTTAATAATAAAAATTCAAGAATAAAAATAAAATAACAATGCAAGCAATAGATCATTAAACAAAAAGTCCTCTCTGGTGATCCTCCACTCATTCTTTTCAATCTGCTTTTCTCATTCTCAGATGAAGGTGATGATTGTAAGATGGAAAGGGGACTCAATACCATGTGGAAACAGTTGTTCTATGGGGTGGACTCAAAATAGCAGTCAGGAGTGCACTTGGTATGGATGGTGTCAGAGTGGGGATGCATTGGTCAGACTCTTCTGTTTGCAAATGACAGAAATCCAGTTCAGGTCCTCCCCTGGTGGCAGAGCGGTTGAGCGCTGGGCGGCGAAGCTGCCCGCAGCCTCTGCAGTGCTGGTTCGATCCCCGGCCGCCAGTGAGGGTCCTACATGGCACAACAGACCTCTCCAGGCTCGCCCGCTGCTCCCCTCAGCAATGTATTTTGTCACTCTGCCTGTTCTGTTCCCCGCTCTGGCTCTGGTGAATCCTCTCACCCTCCCGCGCTTCTGACTGTACCCAGTGCTTGTATAAAGAAATAAATAAATCTTTAAAAAAAAAAAAAAAAGAAATCCAGTTCAAAGTGACTTAAGCAAAATTGGGACACTAAATGCATAGGGGGTTCAGGCATGGTTGGATCAAGGGCAACAATGATGTCTTGCAGTTTTGATCTGGCTGTTCCCTTAGGTGGTGAGAAGACTACAATGGCTCCAGGCTCCTCCCTCAGCTAAGCACCCTAAGGTATAAGAGAGTTTGCTTATTACTTTTATACTCCAAGTAAGAACCCTAGAGGTAATGAAATTAGACCAACTTAGATCATGTGCTTGAACCAAGCATTAAGGTCCTGGGAATGAAAACACAAAAGGCCTTCTTGAAACCTGTGGCTCACTTCCAGAAGGCAAGTCCTCCTGGTTTTCTGCCCACTCTCCTGGCTTCTTTTCAGAATCGTTGATTCCCCCTCATTTCTCCCACTGCTTATAATTGGATATCTCAAGATACAGGCTGCAGTCACTTCTCTTTTCCACCGGCAGACATTCTCTTGTGAGAAGGTCCGGTCTGCTGACCTTCCCAAGTTTATAGCTCCAGCCCAGACTCACCCCCAAGCTCCAGGATCCCTTGACTATCTCATTTGGATTCTTAATGGACATCACAAACCTAACATTTCCAAGATGGAAACTCTATCTTTTGATAAGAGGGTTCTTCCTATATTTATCCATACCCTTCAGTTAGTGGAAACCCATCCTTCCATTAATTTATGCCCCAAACAGCTTCGCTTCCTCTCTCTCAGTTCATATCCAAATGGTCAGCCAATATTTCACAGTATGTTCTGGAACTCACACTTCCATGGCCTCCTTGGACCAGGCCACCACCGCCATCTCTCTCCTGATTCATTCCGCACCCACCTCCTGCCAGGTCTCCTGTCCCCGTTGCTCTGCTGTCCAATCTCAGCACAGCACGCCTGTCCAGTGTGGAGGGGACCTCAGCACTTCTCTGCTCCAAACACTCCAGGGGCTTCCTATGGCCCCGGAAAAAAAAACAAATTCTGACCCTGCCCTCATCTTCCAGTTCCCTTCTCCTGTTGCTCAAATCCCCGTGGTTTGAGTTAGATTCTTCCAGCCCACCCTGTGGTCCTGCCCCTGGATTTCTATGCCCTTTCTGCTCCCCACCAGACTTTCTCTCACTTCCTTCAAGTTTACCCAATGTCACCATCTCAGCCTGTCACCCCATTTCGGTTCCCACACTTCATACACCCTACCCACAAAGCTTTCTTTTCCCTAACCATCTCACCTTCGACCTCAATAGTCATTTTACTTATTTTGTTTGTTATCTTTCTTTCTGGAATGTCAACTCCACATGGGCAGGATGGGGTTGGCTGTCTTGTTCACTGCTGTACCCCCTGCATATACAGAGCACCTGACACAGTAGGTGCCCACTGAGCACGGGCTGACTCGGCAGCACTGGGTATAATGCATTCCTGGAAGTGCAGGGAGGCCCCTCTCTGACCCAGACAGAATGAGTGGAAAGGAGGGCAGGCTCCCCAAGGCAGGACCCACTCTGACCACACTGTAGAGTTCCATCATCCAGACCCCTGAGGTGTCCCCCCCACACCCCTGACCTGGCTTTCCTTGCCATTCCCTGACCCCAATCCAATGGTGCAGGGCAAGGAGTTTGGAATTTGAGGTTGCAAGACTAGGACTAGGTGACCTAGGAAAGGTAAACCTCCTCCTCCTAAGGGCTACAGTTTCCATTTTCTCAGTCAGCTCAGCTGCTGGAACAGAATACACAGCCTCGAGTTAAACAACAGATATTGATTTCTCATACTCTAGAGGCTGGAAGTATGAGGTCACGGGGCCTGTGTGGTTGGATTCTAGTAGGCATCCTTTTCCTGGCTTATACTGTGTCACAGGTAGCCGAGAGAGGACACCCTACTGTCTCTCCATCTTAGAAGGACACGCATTCCAGCATGGGGCCCCACCCCCACTGCCTCATCTAAACCTGATTCCCTGCAAGGCCCATCTTCAAATACCATTGTGAGACAGGAAGGGTCCCAAGACAGGGACAAACAGGAAACGACAAATATTTGCCAAGAGATTAAAAACCCTGGTGACTTCAGGCCCAGACACCTGCTGTCATAAATTTCCTTGGCCAATTGAGTTTTGGGGTTGCTGATTTTTCTTTTTTTAACTGATTTCCCCCAGCCTGGGCATGTCTGAGCTCTTTCCACAGCTTATTAGTTGGCTGTTATGAGAAAAGGCAAGTGAAAAGATCCAGAAGAGAAAGGGAGTCAGACCTTAACATCAGACCCATAGAGATGCAGACACATGGCCTCTACGAGGTGTTCACCCTGGAGTCGCCACGAGCCCTCATGACCACAACCACCGAGCACAGCGGATTGGTGCCCACAACTAACAACAGCAAATGGACTTTACCCGTGCCCCGGAGCGCTTTCTCAGCCAATAATATTTAATTCCTTCATTCTCAAACCCCATACCTAAAGCCAATATAGACCCCTAGCCTCAGCCCCTCCAAGAGTCTCATGCCCAGAGAGTCTCCCCAGAGCACCCTTTCCTTGTTTTGCTAATAAGGAATGCTGACTCCGGCCTGCCCTCGCCGGTGTCTTTTCAGTCCTGACCAGAAAGTCCCAAGAGCCCTTCTCTGGACTTGGGATTGGGACCCCTCAGTCCACCTCTCCACCTCGTGTGGGTGAAGCAGTGGACAGCAGTAGTATGCTGCTAGCCTATTTGCCTGTTTTAGGGGGGAGGCAGAGATTGCACTGAGGGCACCTGGGCCATTATCCAGTGATGCATCGCATAGGAGGTTACCAGTTGGGAGGGTGGGACACAAACATTCCATTCACGACACCCATCCTGACAGCGCCAAATGCGGGCAAGGTGCTCTGTGGACATTACCATTCCATGCTCATGAGGATGGCCGGAAAGCCAGTATTTTTGCATCAGGCACTGTAAGGCCCACCACCTCTCTTGATGTGTTTCTCAGTAGCTCATCTCTCACTCTCTAGGCCTGTTTACAGTGCTCAGACCCCAGGTCTCCCCTTTGCCCTTACTAGCCCAGCAGACTGCCCCACTCCACAGTGAGACTCAGGTCAAGAAGTATGTTTAGAGACGGAGCGATGCGGTTTCCATGTTGCAGCAGATGCTTCGGTGGCCCAGGATGCCCGCTCGGGCCATAAATCCTTGCCAAATGGCATCCCTCTCTCTCTGAGGCCTAAGAAGTCTCACTTGCGGAGACGTGGAGCTACATGGGTGGGTGCCCGGCTGGCAGACTGCCCCCCGGTGCCTCCTCACCCAACAGCCCAAGCAGATGAGCCCTCACAAACAAATGTCTGTGGTTGTGGCAAATACACAACAGGGAGACAGAAATGTGACATAAAAGCCAAGTCAGTTCTGCAGAAGATGCTTCCTGGTGTTTGGGGGGTTTCAGAGAGCCGTGTTAGCCACCTGTCAGAGATGGTGCGAGAACCAGATGGAGCTCTTTGGAGAAGCATCAAACAAGTTTGAGATGAATCTGCCTGAGAGGGATAATGTAATCAGGCCCAGGAGCTGCGGGCCGGCAGTGCCTTTCAGAATTGAATAATTAACCATAGACTGCTCCACTCAGCTCTAGGAATTGCTTCTTTCCCCTGCAGCCACCCTCAAGGCAGCCACCCTCCTCCTTATACCCTCTTGTAAGTATAAGAGCAGAGAAGGATTTGTTGCCAGGTCTGAGGCTCCTGCCCTGTGCCCTTCTCCCTCCACATTATCACCTGAAAATAGAGAAGAAGGAGCCAAAGAATTGATGGCATCCAAATTGACTACTAGAAGAGATTTCTCTTTCACTAGAAAGGAAGGGAAAGTGGAGAGAGGGAGGGACAGAGAGAAAGGGGTCTCCTAAGATCCCAAGTCATAGGGCAGTGTGGTGTTCAAGGAAGCAAAAAGGGCCCTGTCTGCGGCCCTTCTCAGAGAGTCTACTATGTGGGGGACATTTTCCTTTATAAGCTCGAAGAGGCCAGAGTTTGCAAATGTGTCACAAAGCCTCTTGAGGCCTAAATTCTTTTAACACATTTTGGAAAATGCTGGGTGAACCAGCTGTTTTCTTTTCCAATGTCAAAATGAGTAAGTACTATTTTAACTCTCCTTGTTGATCCAGGCCCGGGGCTAGACCCCACGCAGGAGTGTTGGTTCCTGGCCTGGTCCTGCTGCAACCCTGTGTTCTCCTGGGATGCCACGTCAGCCCATGGAGCCTCAGTTTCCCATCAGCCACATGGTCACCCTAATACTTGCTCACCCCACTCCACACCTGCGAAGATGCTGGAGAGAAGGTGCTGGGAAGAGATGCTGTGAGTGTGTGGTACTGAGTACTGAATATTCCAAGGAAAGAAGCTGACTCTCCCTGTCCCTTCGGTGTGGACTGAGCTCACAGCCACTGTGTATCTCTGCAGAGCAACGCTCTACAGAGTTACTGGGTTTTCTGAGTTATTAGGTTGAGAGATATTTTCTGAGTGCCTGCTTGTGCCCACCACTTTCTAGGCACAGGGAAGCCACAAGAACAAAAAAAAAAACAAAGTCCTGTCCTGAGGCACCTGGTTCAGAATGAGCAAACCTATAAGCAAATAAATGATGTATCAATGCCAGCAATGTCTGAACTCTAAAGGGGACTGAAGGATTTTTCAACCAATGACAAATAACAAAAGAAAGAAGGGGAGGATAAACACTTGGACTCTTTTGACTCTCAGAAGTTCTATCATCACCCACCAGGTATGCTTTAACACTTGCTCCATGAGCCCAACCAGGCTTCTTCCTGATGACACAAGAATCAACACTTGCCCCCCCCCCCCGCCAGCCTGCTCCTCTCAGACACCTTGAAGAGGAAGGGAAGAATATGAGAATCGGGTAGCTCCCCCACTCAACTATGGCTCTCTGCGGAGATACTGTTATTATGTGGTTAAAAGAAGAAAGGAGTAGTAGAAAGAGCTATAGAGAAATGTTTTAAGTTGATTTAAAGAAAATGACTTGACACTCTCAGGTCTGAACAAAAGCCAATCTCAGTATTGATTCCATCATGTCCGAAATATGCCAACCAGTCTTGGACCTCAGACAGGCATCCTAAGGCGAGGGGGGTTACAGAATCTGATGAGCTGAGGGAGACTTCACAGAGAGAGCATTCAGAAGGTCCAGAGTACAAGGTCGAGGCTATGCTTTGAGTAGGTTTCCTTCTGCTCAGAGTTGGGTAGAAACACTGCTCTAAAAATACCTCCTCTCTTGAGGACAACTTCCCAGCCTCCAGGAATGAGGGTGCCTCTGGGGGCTGAGTAACCAATTCACTCCCTAGGTTAGTGTCCCTGGGATACCATAACAAAGTACCACAAGCTGGGTTCCTTAAAGTGGTTGACCTCGGGCCTCCCCTGGTGGCACAGGTGGTTGAGCACAGTGCTGTGAAGCTGTCCGCAGCCTCTGCAGCGCCAGTTCGTTCCCCAGCGAGAGTCCCACAAAAAAAAAAAAAAAAGCAGAAGAGCTTAAAGGACACTTCTCCAAAGAGGAAATGCAAATGGCCAACAGGCATATGAAAAAATGTTCAACATCACTTATAGTCAGGGAAATGCAAATCAAAACTACAATGAGATGCCATCTTACACCAGTGAGAATGGCACTTATCGAAAAAACTAGCAACAACAAATGTTGGCCAGGATGTGGAGAAAAAGGAACTCTCCTGCACTGCTGGTGGGAGTGCAAACTGGTCTAACCACTATGCAAAGCTGTGTGGAGATTCCTCAACCTGCTAAAGATGGAGCTTCCATATGATCCAGCAATTCCACTCCTAAGTATTTACCCAAAAGACACAGAGGGGCGGAGCAACATGGCGGCGAGGAGACGCTGCGAGTAAGATCTCCCATTAAAAAAAGTTAATAGGGAGGAAAAGCGGCAGGTCCCAGTGAGAACTGGGACACGGAAGATAAACGGACGACTCCAGCAAACTGCCCAAAGAAGAAAGTTGCCATAAAAGAGGACCAGAAGGGAGGGAAGCGCAGAACCCTGCTCCCCTCCCCCGCCCACAGAGGCGGCACTCTCCGACCGGCAGAGAGGAGGGAAACAACAAACCAAAACGGCCAACAAGAACAAAGGACGCAGCAAGCGGGACTGTGAGTGGGAAGGAACTATTTCAGCCACCACACCCCGTGAACGGGAGCTGTGGAGAACCCTGCAGGATCCTCCGCGGAGGTGAGCTCCAGGCGCCATTAAAGAGAGCCCCGCCCCCCAGGAGGAGACCAGCACCAGCACACAGCCCCTGGCTGCCCGGTAAGCTTGCGCGGAAAGCGGCGCGCTGGAAAAGCAGTCGCGGATCGGGATTGCGCGGGAAAAGCGGCGCTGATCGCGCTGAAAAGCAGTGCGGTTGAAAAGCAAACGCGGATCCGGATCGGATCGCAGCTGCCCAGGTCCCCGCGCCTGCGACATAGGCTTGCGGGGAGACGCGCGGAGGCCCTCCCTGAGTGAGCAGGAACCAGGCGCCCAGGCAGGGGAGCGGGATTCAAAAGGCGCCATTCCCGCGCCACTGATCTGGGCTACAGCCCGCGTCCTGGAACTGAGGGCTTTGGAACTGAGACCCGGGGCACGAAATTAGGGGCGTGGGTTCCCCACGACGGTGGGGCACAAGGCAGACACAGCACCCCAAAGCCGTTGAGGTGTACCCTACCATCCCCGCTCTGTTCCCTGTCCCACGGGGTGGAAAATCAGCTCCCCAAGGGCTCTAGGAGAGATCTCTGGCGCCACCTAGCGACTTGAAGCCAGCAGAGACTCCTGAAGGAGCCAGTGGCCAGCTGGGGAGTTAGCCCACACCGGGCCCCTTCCGACCAGTAGTCTGAGCCCACGGGGAGAGCGAGCACCCACAGCCGGGGCAGACCAAGCGCGCAGAAGAGTGTGCCTGAGACCGGACACGCAGGGAGTGTGTCCCACATCACCATTTTAGAACAGGGACATTTCTTCAGTAAAGACTACCTGCAGAAGGCTTCCTCAGGAGCCAGAGGTGAGTGGGGGAAGTTCGCCCACGCCAGACCCCCTCTGGCCTGCAGTCCAAGCCCAGAGGGGGAGCAGGAACCCACCGCCGGGGCAGACCAAGCACACAGGGGAGTGTGTCCCCACAGCGGCATTTTAGAACAGGGACCTTTCTCCAGTAAAGACTGCTTGAAACTGACAGATGACTCCTGGAAGAACCAGAGGGGAGCAGAGAAGCCCACCCAAGATGCCGGCCAGTCCCAACAACACAGTGTCCCAACGCATACGGCAAATTAGAAAACAGACAGTAGGGAGGAGAAGAACCACACGCAACCTAGCAACTCTCCAGAGAAAAAGCACACCACAAAAAGAAAACCAGCCCCCAGATTGCAACGACAATAATTTGGAAGAATTTCTGAGCCTTCCAGAAAGAGAATTTAAAATTGCCGTGATTAAAAAACTGACAGAAGTCATAAAGGAAAACAATGACAAGGGAAAAATAATCAACGATCAGAAGAATGCAATTGAGTCCCTAGAGAGGGAAAACAATGGTCAGAAGAAAGAAATTGAGTCCCTAAAGAGGGAAGTAAAAGAAATGCAGGAGATCAAAGAATTAATGGAAGAACTAAAGAATTCTGGGAAAAGCAATGAAAGCAGAATAGATGAAATGGAAGAACGAATAAGTAATCTTGAAGACACAGAAATAAAAAGAACCAAAACAGAAAAGGAAAGAGAAGTACGAAGGAAAAAGAACGAAGAAAGACTTCGGGAACTATCTGACTCCATGAGGAAAGGAAATATAAGAGTTATAGGAATACCAGAAGGAGAGGAGAGAGATGTAGGAACAGAGAAAATATTCAAAGAGATAATTGAAGAGAACTTCCCAAATGTGAAGAAGGAGCTGAAAATTGATATACAAGAAGCAAGAAGAACACCAAACTTCCACGACGAAAGGAAAAATACAGCAAGACACATAATAGTAAAGCTCCCAAGAATCCAGGACAAGGAAAAAATAATGAAGCTGGCAAGAGGGAAGAAACAGATAACATTCAAAGGAAAGCCAATCAGGCTGACATCAGACTTCTCCGAAGAAACACTACGGGCAAGGAGAGAGTGGAGGGACATAGTCAACAGACTCCAAGAAAACAGATGCCAACCAAGAATACTCTATCCCGCAAAGCTCTCCTTCCTCTTTGAAGAAAGAATATGGACCTTCCCAGACAAACAGAAACTCCGGAATTTCATTACAACTAAACCCCCACTCCAAAAAATACTACAAGGAGTCCTAAAGCCAGAACCTCAGAGGGACGAATAACAATGAAAGAAGGCCAAAAAAAAAAAGTTATTAAAAGAATAAATAATTAAAATCAAAGGAAAGACAATCACAATGGCAAATACAGATGCTAACATATCAATATTAACTCTAAATGTAAATGGACTAAACTCTTCAATAAAAAGACATAGAGTTGCAGCCTGGATTAAGAAACAAAACCCAACCTTTTGCTGTCTCCAGGAAACACATTTAGCTGCAAAAGATAAAAATAGGCTCAAAGTTA
This sequence comes from Talpa europaea, assembly GCF_964194135.1. Taxonomy (NCBI): domain Eukaryota; kingdom Metazoa; phylum Chordata; class Mammalia; order Eulipotyphla; family Talpidae; genus Talpa; species Talpa europaea. The sequence continues at coordinate 28,348,203 of NC_140080.1, forward strand.
AAGGATGGAAAACAATCCTACAAGCAAATGGACCAAAAAAGAAAGCAGGAACAGCTATACTTATATCAGATAAAACAGATTTCAAACTCAAAAAGATAAAAAGAGACCCCAATGGTCACTACATTATGATCAAGGGGACAATACTTCAAGAAGAAATAACACTCATTAACATATACTCACCAAACGAAGGAGCACCAAAATATATCAGACAACTGTTGTCCTCTCTGAAAACAGACATCGGAGAAAACACATACGTAGTGGGAGACTTCAACACACCACTATCAACAATGGATAGATCAACAAGACAAAAAATAAGTAAAGAAACCAAAGCTCTAAATAAGGACCTAGAGCAATTGGGCTTAACAGACATCTATAGAACACTAAACCCCCAAAAAACGGAGTACACATTTTTCTCAAGCGCACACGGATCATTCTCCAGGATCGATCACATACTGGGGCACAAGACAAACATCAACAGATACACCAAGATTGAAATCATATCAACCATCTTTTCTGACCATGAAGGCATCAAACTAGAAATAAACCATAAAAAGAAGGCAAGGAACTTTCCTACCTCGTGGAGATTAAAAACCACACTACTGGAAGACCACTGGACTAATGAGGAGATCAAAGAAGAAATTAAAAAATTTTTTGAATTGAACGACAAGGAGGACACCAATATCCTAAATGTATGGGATGCAGCAAAAGCAGTAATAAGAGGAAAATATATAGCAATAGAAGCTCACATCAAGAAACAAGAAAGAACTCAAAGAAACAACCTAATCTCGAAGCTCAAAGATCTAGAAAAAGAACAACAAAAAAACCCCAAAACCAGTAGAAGAAAAGAAATAATAAAAACCAAAGCAGAAATAAATGAAATTGAAACTAAAAAAACAATCCAAAAGATCAATGAAACCAAGAGCTGGTTCTTTGAAAAAATCAATAAAATAGACAAACCCCTAGCCAGGCTCACAAAGGAAAAAAGGGAGAAAGCACAAATAAACAGGATCATCAATGAAAGAGGAGAAATCACAACGGACACAGCAGAAATCAAAAGAATAATCAGTAACTACTATGAACAGTTATATGGAAACAAGTTTAACAATCTAGAGGAGATGGACAAATTCCTACAACTCTACAATCACCCAAAGCTAGATAAAGAAGAAATAGAACACCTAAACAGACCAATTACAATTAGCGAAATTGAAATGGTAATCAAAAACCTCCCCAAAAACAAAAGCCCAGGACCTGATGGATTTACAAATGAATTCTACCAAACATTCAGAGACGAATTAGTGCCTATCCTTCACAAACTCTTCCAAAAAATTGAGAAGGAAGGGACAATACCAAACACGTTCTATGAAGCCAACATTACACTAATACCAAAACCGAACAAGGACAACTCAAAAAAGGAAAACTACAGGCCAATCTCCCTAATGAACACTGATGCAAAAATCCTCAATAAAATTTTAGCTATCAGAATCCAAAAATGTATCCATAAGATAATTCACCACGACCAAGTAAGATTCATTCCAGGGACACAAGGATGGTTCAACATCCGAAAATCAATCAACGTTATCCAACACATCAACAAAAAGAAATATAAAAACCATATGATAATATCAATAGATGCTGAGAAAGCTTTCGACAAAGTGCAACACCCATTCATGATAAAAGCCCTTGAAATTCTTGGGATACAAGGAACATACCTCAACATCATAAAGGCCATCTATGACAAGCCAACAGCCAGTATCATTCTCAATGGTGAAAAGCTGAAAGCAATTCCATTAAGATCTGGAACAAGACAAGGATGTCCACTCTCACCACTGCTTTTCAATATAATACTGGAAATCCTAGCCAGGGCAATAAGACAAGAGAAAGATATCCAAGGAATCCAAATAGGAAAAGAAGAAGTCAAACTATCACTATTTGCAGACGATATGATATTATACATAGAGAACCCCAAAAACTCCACAGAAAAACTAATTCAACTCATCAATCAGTTCAGTAAAGTGGCAGGATACAAAATCAACACGCAAAAGTCAGTAGCCTTCCTATACACAAACAATAAATCTGAAGAAGAAGAAATCAAAAAAACCATCCCTTTTGTTATTGAAACAAAAAAAATCAAATATTTGGGAATAAATCTAACAAAAGAGGTAAAGGACCTATACAAAGAAAACTATAAAACACTGTTAAAAGAAATAGAAGAAGACACAAAGAAATGGAAAAACATCCCCTGCTCATGGATTGGAAGAATAAACATTATTAAAATGGCCATCCTTCCAAAAGCAATATACAGATTCAATGCTATTCCAATCAAAATTTCAATGTCATTCTTCAAAGAAATAGAACAATTATTGATGAAATTCATATGGAATCACAAAAAACCCTGAATAGCCAAAGCTCTCCTGAAAAAAAAAGAAGGGAATGGAGGCATCACACTCCCAGACTTCAAACTATACTACAAAGCCATAATCATCAAAACTGCATGGTATTGGAACAAGAACAGACATACAGACCAATGGAATCGAATAGAAAATCCAGAAATAAACCCACAGATTTATGGTCACCTAATCTTTGACAAAGGAGCAAAGACTATGCATTGGAGCAAAGAAAGTTTGTTCAATAAATGGTGCTGGGAAAACTGGGTCGCTACATGCAAAAGAATGAAGCTTGACCACTACCTCACACCATACACAAAAATCAACTCAAAATGGATTAAAGAACTAGACATAAGACCTGAAACCATAAAATATATAGAAGGAAATATAGGCGAAACACTACGTGATTTGCACATCAAAGACATCTTTACAGACACATCACCCAAAGCAGTGATAGTGAAGGCAAAGATAAACAGCTGGGACTACATCAAATTAAAGAGCTTCTGCACAGCAAAAGAGACAATAACAAAAACAAAGAGAAACCCCACCAACTGGGAGAACATTTTTGCACCCAACACTAATGATAAAGGACTGATTACAAAAATCTGCAAAGAGCTGATGAGACTCAACAACAACAAAGAAAATAATCCAGTCAAAAAATGGGCAGAAGACCTAAAAAGAAACTTCTCTGAAGAGGAAATGCAAATGGCCAACAGGCATATGAAAAAATGGTCAACATCACTTGTCATCAGGGAAATGCAAATCAAAACTACCATGAGATACCATCTTACACCAGTGAGAATGGCACATATTAAAAAAACTAGCAACAACAAATGTTGGCGAGGGTGTGGAGAAAAAGGAACTCTTCTACACTGTTGGTGGGAGTGCAAACTGGTCCAACCACTGTGGAGAGCTGTGTGGAGATTTCTGGACCTACTAAACACAGAGCTTCCATATGATCCAGCAATTCCACTCCTAGGTATTTACCCAAAGGACACAGAAACATCAATTCCAAAGAACACCTGCACCCCTATGTTTATAGCAGCACTGTTTACAATAGCTAAGCTTTGGAAACAACCCAAATGCCCAAAAATAGATGACTGGATCAAGAAGATGTGGTACATATATACCATGGAATATTACTCAGCATTCAAAAAAGATAAACACATGCAATTTGCAGAAACATGGATGGCACTGGAAGGGATCATGCTCAGCGAAATAAGCCAAAAAGAAAAAGAAAAATACCGGATGGTCTCACTCATAGCAGGAATCTAGAAAACTTAAATAAGGGACCAGGAAAATGAATAACTATAAGAAAATGAAAATCAAAATCAACAAAAAACTATGAACCAGAGACACTTTTAGGGGGGCGGGGGCGGGAGGGGAGGGATTGGGGTTAGAATGGGGGGGCTGCAATTGTATGGGGAATATAACAATAAAATTTATTATCTAAAAATAAATAAATAAATAAATAAATGAATGAATGAATGAATAAATAAATAAATAAACAAAAGACACAGAAACATTAATTCAAAAGGACACCTGCACCCCTATGTTTATAGCAGCACTATTTACAATAATGGAAACAACCCAAATGCCCAAAAATAGATGACTGGATCAAGAAGATGTGGTACATATACACACTGGAATATTACTCAGCAATCAAAAAAGATAAACTCATGCAATTTGCAGCAACATGGATGGAGCTGGAAGGGATCATGCTCAGCGAAATAAGCCAGAAAGAAAAAGAAAAATACTGGATGGTCTCACTCATAGCAGGAATTTAGAAAACCTAAATAAGAGACCAGGAAAAAACCTAATTATAATAAAGTGAAAATCAAAATCAACAAGCAACTATAAACCAGAGACACACTACAGGGGGGTGAGGAGGGAATAGGATCAAAACAAGGGGGGGGGGTGGGAATTATATGGGGACTATAACCAAGATGAAAATGCATACATTGTGCAAAAATGAAAAATGATGTAAAAAATGTATAAAATAAAAATAATAATAAAAATAAAAAGAATGGCCCATATTTAAAAAAAAAAAAATAGCAACAACTAATGCTGGAGAGGATGTGGAGAAAAAGGAACCCTCTTACACTGCTGGTGGGAATGCAACCTGGTCCAAGCAGGAAAGCTGTGTGGAGGACCCTCACACTGATAAAAATGGAGCTACCATATGACCCAGCAATTCCACTCATAGGAATCAACCCAAGGGACACAAAAACACTAATTCAAAAAAGGAAACCTGAACTCCTATGTTTACTGCAGCACTATTTACAATGGCTAAGCTATGGAAAACAACCTAAATGCCCAAAAACTAATGACTGATCAAGATGTGGTATATATACACAATGGAGTATTACTCAGTGATAAACTCATGTCAATTGCAACAACATGGATGGAGCTGGAAGGAATTATGCTCAGTGAAATAAGCCAGAAGGAAAAAGAAAAATATCAGATGGTTTCACTTATAGCAGGAATATAGGGGAAACATATAAGGGATCAGGAAAAAAAATTAAAATATAGCAGGCAAACTATAAATTCAGAGACATTCAGCAGGGGAGGGAGAGGGAGCAAAACAGGGGAGGGAAGCGCACAAAGGACTATGGTGGTGGTTCACGGGGTGTCTTGGTGGTAGGAATTTTATGGGGATTACCCCTGAAAGAAGAAATCAAACATTGTACAAAAATGAACAACAATGTAAACAATATATAAATAATAATTTGTAAAAAAGGATATAAATCAAGGGTTTAGGACCCACCCTAACCCACTGTGACGTCATCTTTACTAGTCACATCTGGACATCATAGCCTGTGTTCAAAGAAACCACATTCTGAAGTACCGAGGTTAGGACTTCAATATATCTTTCTGGGTTTTTTTTTTTTTGGAGTGAGGGCACAATTCAACCAACACCCTCCAGCACTGAGGTCTCACTCTGCTTTTTCTTCATCAGCTCCTCTGATTTCAGCAGAAAATACTCTCCAGAAAGGTGGCCCTGGATTTTTGCAGGTTCCTGAGATCAGGGCGAGCGCAGCATGTGTGGGGGTGACTGAGGACTTGCAAATGCCACCTCCCTGTCACCACACACACACTGGAGTCGCCCTCCCCAGAGAAGGCTGGGTGACCTTAAGCCATAAAGGAAATCCTCTGTTCTGGGGGTCACTCAGGCAAGGCCTTGGGTTGGCAAAACCCTGACAGCCACACTGGCCCCCTAGTCAAGAGGAACATTTCAGCAGCTCAGAGCCCACTGATGAGTGATGGCGGGTCACTCCCAGAAAGAGTGACACTCCTGCTTCAGTGGCATTTTCAAGTTTCCTTCTCACGGCTTTAGCTGTGGCAGGTGGAGGTGGACAGCAGCTTTGAGCTACACGAACACAGAGGAAGCGTCAGGCTCAACAATCTGGAGTTGGGAGAGTGTTGAACACCCACCAGCAAGATAGGGTATGTGAAATGCAGCAGAGCTGGGGGGTTGGGGGGCAGCACGTGGGAGTCAGCCACTAGAGAGACCAGGCCACATCCAAGCTGGAGCCGACCTCTGCTCTAGGTGGGTCGTTTGCTTTTGTTTGTTTGTTTCTAAGTTCCAGTTTTACCACTTACGACTCTGTGATCCTGAGCAATTAACTGGCCTCTGTGCCTCGCTTCTATCATCTGTCAGTTGTAAAGGGTTGTGGGAAGATTTGAGTAAGATCAGGGATGTTATGTTCTAACCCAGCACAAACTCTCCCCACCCTCACTGAATGGACAAGAGCTCTGAAAAGGGGTGTTTGCATCTAGCTTTCGATCTCTGGTTCAGGAGACTTCCTTTCCTTCCACATGGAAACTGTACGGTGGTGCCTAACAAATCACTTCCTCTGAGACAGACACCAAGACAGCCGCGCAAGGGTATTGACTGCTGTGTGTTGCTAACAATAGCAAAAAACGGGGGAAAAGCTATACGAGCCAAAAAAAAAAAAAAAAGAGACATGACTACAATTACAGATCCACGGAGTTAAAGGCAGCAAGCAAAACTCTGTCCATGGTGGAAACGCACCCTTTACACGGAACATGCCCACATTTACACTCACACAAGGTACCAGTGGAGGGAAAGACACCCAGTGGTATCTGGGTGATGCGGTTCTGGGTGAGGTTGGTTGTCTCTGTGCTTTGCTACATTTTCCAAAATTTCTAAGACAGTTTCCTTAGAAAACAAGGCATATGGTGTTTTGTGCATGCCACTCACCCAGGTTGACAAAAAATTCTGTCAGGTTTTAGAGAGGGCCTTTCTCTCCCAAGTCATGTGATTTATCTGTGGATGTCCCACACAGAGTGGAATATTCAGGAAGGAACCTAAGATCGTTGGTCTTGCCTGGTCACTCCTAAGGTGGACTCTGTCAGGCTCACCTTGCAGCCACTCTCCCTGAGGTCCCACCAGCTCAGGTCTCTATTGCTTGTGAAACCTACAACCAAGCCACAAGCCCCTTGCCAGATTTAGGAAATTGCTCACCAAAAGTGCGGTAAAAACAAATTTGAATCACAAGCACATAAACTCCCTGCATCACATGCTTTCACACATGATTCAGGATGCACACCGGGGACCAGGGGCTTTGTGGGGAAGATGAAACAGTGTCTGTGGCTGGGAAGGGTAACCGTGTGTGGCACAGGATGTGGAAGAGCAGTGAACCTGCATGGGAGGCGCAGAGGCCACCAGGGTGGAGGGCACTGGGAAGGCTGCACCTGTCAGTCTGAATGGCGGGAACCAAGACCCTGTCCCCCATCCCTCTTCTGGGTCCTTTGTCTTATTTAGTTTCCTCTGGAAGACCATGAGTTACAGAGCCATGACACTGGACACAAGAACCTTCTTTTGGGACCCCACAAACACCACATCTAGGCTCCACATCCCATCCCTGCGCCTTCCCTGTCTGGAGTCCCTCCTCTTCTTGCAATTCTAACCATCTCTTCCACCCACCCTTCAAGTCCCAGGCTAAATTCTGCAGGTTGGCTTTCCCTGCCTGCACCCCTGTGCTGGACGAGGCGGGACATTGAGGCACACTCACCCATTACTGTCTTTCCTGTTACTCAGACCCCAGCGTCATCAAACACCCACTGCTGTGGCTATTGGCTGAATGTCTGGCATTTTCTGTGAGACCCAGACCAGTGTGAGAAAAGGAGGGGCACCTAGGGTAGGCAAGAACCAGACCCTCAAGCTTGGGATACAGTCTATTTCCTGGCGCTGCACTGCCCAGGACTAACCCCTTTAGCTCACTTCTCCCCAAACTGCCCTAGTCACTCATGGTCTCCCAGAAGAAACTAATTAGGACAAAGGACCCAGAAGAGGGATGGGGGACAGGTTGGGGCCCCTCGAGTGGGTGATTCTCTATGTGGGGCTAAAGGCTGCCTGTAGGCTATTCTCATCCCACTCCTTCAGGCCACTCTGGTAGGATTCTCAGGGCAGGGGTGTGGGAGGGAACCAGGGCCAGGCTGACCACTGCACATTAGCCCCTGGTGCCACCCACCCGCCAGCTCCCTAGGCACACCCCAGGTGGTACACATTTCAGCTCTGCCACAGGGGATCAAGCCCAGGGTCTCTGCATCTAAGATTTTGTCAGCTTGACTATTTATGAAATGCTGCTTCTGAGGCATGGACTGGAAGGTCCGGGGACACTGAGGTTGCTGTGGCCCCCGAACTGCAGTCACTGGAGGGCTGGACTCCACAGAAATGGTGGGAACATGTGTGGACACCAAGGCGGACGGGCCCAAGGACTCGTGACCACCATCCCGACTGCAGCGAGGCAGGCGCCCGTGTGGCCTCATGCCCAGCTCTGAACTCCACCTCCAACACTCAAGCCCACGGGGCCTCTTTCGTTCCTTTACCCTCCTCAATTTGATGTTCTCCAGGCTCTGCAGCTGGCTCTGCTCCATGCACGGAGGCAAACAGCCAGGAGCTTTATTTTTTACTGTTTTCTCTCCCCCTCCCCCAAATAGTGTGCTGGGTGTCCTTTCCTGTGGCTCGTCACCATCTCAGGCACATCCTATAAATTTGGGGGTCACAGCTTGCTGTAAGGATGATCTCATCTCCAGGTATTAAAAAGTCTCATCTAGTTGAGTCTGTATTCAAACTTAACACAATAAGAGTACATTTAACACTACTGAACTGTAAACTTAAAAATAGCCAAGGTGGTAAATTTTATGTTATGTGCATTTTATCACAATTAAAAATAAACTAATTTGAAACCCTTAACCTCACAAGTTTTAGCCTTTTCTTCTCCCCCAGCTCAGGCCTATGCCTCCTCCCAGGGACCAGAAGTGGGGCTTATCATTCACTACATTGTGAGGAGAAAGTGGTTATGTTCGAGATCTCCAGAGAAGGAATTGGTTCACACAATTATGGAATGGTCAAGTTCAAAATCTGTAGAGTTGATATCCCAGTGGAAAGCAAGAGAATTCTCTTACTCCGGGAGGGAGAGGCAGGCGTTTATGCTATTCAGGTCTGCAAAGGATTGCATGAGGACCACCCACATTAGGAAGCGCAATCTGCTTACTCAGTCGGCCAGTTCAAATGCAAATCTCAACCAAAGACACCCTCACAGAAACTCCCAGAATAACGTTTAACCCAGTATCTGGGCACCCCTTGGCCCAGCCACGCCAAAATATAGAATTAGCCCCCCAACCGTGTGGAGCAAGGACAGGGCACGCGAGGCAGGAGGCAGGCGGCAGGGTTCTATTTCTGGCCATCACTACTGGCTGACCTCTCTAGGCCTCAGTTTCCACACCTCAGCAGGTCAGATAAGGCCTGTGCATCCTTCTGTCAGCTGTCAAGTGTTCTACAGACGTGAGCTGCTGTGGTCTTTGCGTTGGTGGTAGTTTGATCATTTAGTCACTCTTGGTAAATGTCCTAAGATTGCCAAGGGCCTTGGCAGGGTTCCCATATCCTGCTGAGGTGGAGCGGGGTTTGGAATAATTGCCAAATACCTTCCTGGCATGTTGATTTCCGGAGGGGATTTACAGGTCCTGGCAGTCATTATTTCAATGCAACTTATCAAAAAAAAAAAGTGCCCATGGCCTCATCATAAGCACTTATTCCACAGGAAAGTTGCTTGCAAAAAAACAACAGACATCAATAATGGTGTTCACAGAGCTATAAATCTTCTAAGCCTGCCTTCCCTTCCTGGGGACTAAGACACTTGATTTGGTTCTCCAGGAGCTCAGAAGTTTCCAAATAGATAACAGAATCCTAAAGTCCATTAAGCAAGGTAATTTACAACAGTGGCAGGCCAAATTCAGGGAAATACATTAGAGCGAGTTTTCCCATTTGGCTTGTAGAAAAGACATTATTCTAAGCACACACACAATGAATACTGTTAGGTGACAACGAGGACATCCGTTAACTCTCCTAATGAGTTTATTTCATTTACCCCGCCACACAGTGCATTCATTTTGAGAGAAAGTTGCACCAGCAGATAAGATTCTCCAAACCCCAGCACAGACACCCAGGACCTCATTTCTCACCCATTAAATAAGCATCACTGGACACTGTAACATGGAGCAGGGGGGAAGGCAACTTCTTTTAGAGCTCTGACTTGGACCTTAAATGGACCCCTGTCAAAGTTCAAACTGTAGGGCTCTGGGAGCCTTGGAGGCTCTGGGATAGGTTTAAGAAGAGTTAAACATAAACTGGTATTTGTAAAATTGTTGAAATGATGTTTTCATGTTTTTAATGACAACCAAAGTTTGGTTCTACTCTCTGCTGCTTTTTCCAGGGGGCACTCTCTCCCTCCGGACGGAACTGCCTCTCCAGGTACAGTGAAGAACCACATGAAAAAGGAAGCAAAGGCAGAGAAGGCAAATCCATATCCAGGAGACCCATCTATTCCAAAGGGAACACACTGCTGTCCCCAGCACCATGGAAGGGCTTAGATGTCCCAAGGAATGGCACCCTGTCAGCATCCCAGCTTGGTCTCTGTTGCAGGCAGGCTGGGCACTAAGCAAAGTGGTGATAACCAGGTTAGCCCTGGAGAAGGTAAGTCTAGGTTCTGAGTTTATGTGCCATCTCCATTCCTTCTACCCCTTGCTCATGGGCCCACTGAGCAAGTACTAGGGAATGAAGTAGAAAAGCTCTATGGAGCGTGTCATGTCTATCTACCTCCTTCCCACATGGGACACAAACTCCTTCATGTTCTCCGCCCTTCCAGACAGATAGTTAGACAGACAGACAGATAGATATTCTTGTCCAGACCTCCACCGGGGTCTGATCCTGTTCTTTCCGAGTCCATTGGCCATTCAGCCAAACTACTGACCACTGCTCATGAATGAGAGAGATTCACATATCTGTACACCTCTGAGTCCAGACAAAGGGGACAAACCATAGTCAGTTTTTGCAGTCAGGCCTTTTGGGAAGACTTCTCTTTACCACTGTCTTTCAGAAACATTCATTACTGACTTCTGCTATAGTGGTCCTCTTGTAAACGTTGTAACAAACCTACAGAGTTGTCTGTAAGAAGAGGTCTGATTTTGTTCCCTAAATTTGGATTCCCTATTTGGCTAGAGGTGTGGATGAAGAGGGAAGAGGCAATGCAGTACATCAAAGGATTCTGAGTCTTAAGTAACTTATTTGCACACTCCCCTTCTTTTAAGGACCCTCCCACTGGAGGGGTTGCTGTCGCATAAGACCAACCAGAGCTAGTGGGTCAAATAACACGCAGTGCATGTCGGGTGGCTCAGGCTGCCTGGTCATATGATGTTGGACATTCAGTCTACCAGCACCCAGGGGAAACCTGAGTGTTTCTCAAAAGCAGAATAGTCATTTACATAAGAAACACAGCTTTTCTTAAAAACCCTGAGGGCCTGTGTTGTGATGATCCTCCGCGTCTTCAGAGAGCAATTTATTCACCACAGATGCCTCGACCATCATTTCATCTACTGAGTGCCAACGTTCCATGTCCAAACAAAACAAACCCTTAGTTCCAAGAACAGATGGGTGGTCACCAGAGAAGTAGGGAGTTGGGGTCAACTGTATGGTGGAGGCCGGAAACTAGCCTTTGTGTGGGGATCATATAGTGTGTACAGATGTGAAAGTATAATGCTGTATGCCTGAAATATATATGTTGTAAACCAATGCTACTTCAATAAAAATGTTTAGATAGAATTCCAAGTCAGAGCACCTCACTCTGCTGCCTGGACCTACTACAGAGTCTTCTCTTGCTCTACACTCTTTTCAAAACTGTAAGCCTTATAAATTAATAAATAGGTCAGAATAGCACACTCAAATATGGCAGATATTGCTCCCCAAATCCCAAGAGGCCCCCAAGCATTGTGCCTCTTTCAAGGGAAGTGGTTCAAAACGCAGCAACTTTTTTTCAATATGTTCTCCAAACCACTGGACTCCTTCAAAAATTTTTCTCAGGGTTTATCTCTCATCCTCTGGTTTATTTGTGTCTTAGGCTTCTAAGCTACTACTTCTTGCTTATCAGGTCCAATTGGCATGCTGTCATCAATGCAGGAGGGCTGGGCAATGTTCTAGGTGACGTTAAGATACCCAAGACCTCTATATTCTACATTTTGGTAAAGAGCAGAAAAGATGACAGAATCCTGAGACAAACCCACAGAGGTGTCCTGTCAACAACATACCTGACAGGTTAAAGCAAAAGTATCTGTCAGCTGGAAAACCTGCAAACCATGTGCTAGGGGCTGAGTTGATTTGTTACAGTAAAAATACCACAACTAGAACAGCAGCTGCAATTTGGATTTACCACCTGATTTTAGTTTATGATCATCCATAGTAATTTTCCCAGACCCATCCACTCTCCGCACAGGCCAGATACATGAGTTATATGGGTACTGTTAGAAACCCCCAGGTCTTTGAAGATTTTTTGATGCTAATCCCTGATATCCTCTTCTTATCTCCCACCCCCCACCAAGGAAATAATGTTTGCAGCTGGTAGGAAGGGAACATTCCAAAACAAGTTCTCATTTCACAGGTCAGAGGGCTAATGTGATGATTCTACCAATAGCAAGAGTATATCTATGCCAATTACACATGGAGGGACTAGAGAAATCTCACAGAGTAGGTCAAGGACCCAGAATGAGATGAAGTTCATCCAAAATTCCATATAACACTTGACCTCCATACACCTTCTCTTTGGTGGACTACAGTAGCAATTTGAGTCCCCAGAAATGACCAAAAATTAAGATTTGGGGCCTTCCTGGTGGTGCAAGGTGTTAGTCTCAGCACTATGAAGCTATCAGCAGCCACTGCAGCACGAGTTCAATCCCCAACCAGGGAGGCGACCCACATGGCACAGCAGACCTCTCCTGACTCACCTGCTGCACCCCTCAGTAGTGTATTTCAGTCATTCTGCCTGTTCTGGTCCCTACTCTGTCTCTGGTGAATTCTCTCATCACCACCACCACCACCCACATCTCTGGCCTACACTCCAGCTCTTGTATGCATAGATAAAACAAATCTTTAAAAAATATTAAGATTTAGTGTCAAGTGGCCTCAAAAAGGACTGTAAATTTCTTCAGTACACAGTCACTGTACTGACTATGGATCCTATTAAGGAAGAATTAGGAGCATTTAACCAGTGTATACTTGAATACACTTGTAGTCCTCTTGTAGATTTCTTTCCCCAACAGGGTAAAAAAAAGAAAAAGAAAAAAGAAAAAAGATCCATTGTATGTGATCTGGGAAATAATACAAGACCATGACTCTCCATTATAGAGACTAAAATTCAGCTTCTGACTATGGGATCTAGTTTTCCCTGTTGTGCAGATCAAGTGACATTCTAGTACACTGCCCATCCACGTCATCCCAAGGGACATTTCGGTAAAGCAGCCATCACCAACTGTGTCTATGATCAAAACAATCTGATCACCACATTGAATAAGTATGAAGGAGGGAGGAGAAGGGAGAAGGCAGGGAATACTATCACCCATGTCAAGCATTTAGTCTACTGGCATTGGCTTTCTTTAGTCACAATTGACGTTGAGAGCTGCTTTCTCTGGACTGAACTTTCCTCTCTCCTCTAGATTCCAACACTGGAACAGGTTGCTGCATTTCCTCTGCCTAGTTATTGATTTCCTCCCTCAATCTCTGGGAACTCAGGATTCTACCTATTTTTAAGGCCACCTTTCCCTTCTAGTCAATCTTTTTAGGGCAATCTGCCCCTTGTATATGGTCTACAAGCACATATATGTATCAATGACCTAGCATTGGCTCCAAATACACCTCTTGCTCATCCCCCCTCCACTTCTCTTCCCATCTACCTCACAACCTCGCTGTACCTCACACTTAAACACTCCAGGGATATATCAGACACCAGTCCCCGACTCCAGAGGCAACATCCAAGCTCTCCAAGTGATCTTCCTGAAGCCTCTCTTGCTAAACTTGCAGTTTGGGGTAACTCAGAAAAAATTTAGGCAGAGAGCCCCATTTCAACAACCTGCGATATGGGCATATTGGATCACACAGGTATGAATGTCTCTGGAAATATAAACAGAACAGTGATTTTCATCAGGGGAAAGAAATGGGACAGAAGTGGGATGGAGACTTACTCTTTACCATTTTGTACTGTTTGAATTAAATTTTCGTGATTATGTTTCAGCAACTCAAAAGATCCAAATTAATTTATCACATTTTATATTAGATTTTTAAAGGTGATCTCCTTGCTTCTGGCCTCACTGGACTGCTTCCTCAGACAGAAATGTTCAGAGTCCCAACTCAGAGGCTCTGTGGTCTTGGGGAAAATGCTAAAAGGCCAGAAAACTCCACATTTGAGTAGCTGGGAGATCTTGAGCAAATTCCTATACTCTCTTGCCTGTTTCCCAACCTGCTAGTTATCTGCCCTGCCACCCGCCCTGAATTCCAACGGAGTCAACCCATCAGTCAAATTGAAGTATGGTAAACAGCTCTCTCAAACCTAAAGGACAAAGCCCTTCTCCCTACTCCTACGCCTGTGTAGGTAGGTCCTGGTATAATTACCAGCCCCTCCAAATCAGGTTGATACAAGCAGCAGGGGTGGATAGGGAGCTAAGACCTGCTCATCTGATCCTCTCCCTAAGTTTCTGGTTCCACAAATTAGCCCTGGAAAGACCTTCAATTTAATCTCTCCATATTGCAGGCTCCATTTCATATAATGGGGGCACTATGTATATAAATGAGAGATAGAGATAGCATATTATATATATTACATTGTAGTTACATCATAGAGTTTCTATGAAAATTAAATCAGGCAATTTATGTGAAGAACCTATTAGCATTGAGGTGTTCAGACCTGCCAGGTGATGATGACAATGGTGAAGAGGATGATGGTGGCGGTGGCGATAGAGACTGGAGTAAACAAATGGCCCCAAGGATCACCTGAACATTGTCCTCCTCAGCTGCACCTCAAGCACTGGAAGGCCAATCTCTCCAAATGAACTTGAGGGGTGGGGGAGCCTACAGACATACACAGTTCCCTTGAGCCTCAGCACTTTGTATAGCAAAAGCCAATTTGGGTGAGGCCTGTTGATGGGGAGCAAAAGGCCTCAAATGTGGGCATTGCTTTGAACCCACAGTTTGCAAGCTTTCTGACTGATCTCTTCCCACTCTAGGTAGATGCTCTGTGTGTGTGTGTGTGTGTGTAGTTAGGAAATGGGGGGGGGTGCTTGTTAGCAGTCTGTGCTAGATTAGTATTTTCTTTTCAGAGGAGCTTAGAGAATAGAGGAGGAATTTGGAGAAGCTACAAAGATAACTCAGGGCTGCTTTGAAATTCTGAAGCCCTGAGGTTAGGCAGCACCATCGATCTTTAAGTGCCTCAGAAATGAGCTATGCTGAGGGATCCAGGATCTGAACTCCTCACCAAAGTCAGCCAGTGAATTCTCCCACCCTGTCCTTGCTGCCATTTTGGCAGATGCCAAAGTCAATAATCCTGAAGTCAATAATCAATCAATCAAAGTCAACTTCAATCAATAATCAATCAATCAAAGTCAACTTCAATCCTGAAGTTGACTTCAATAATCAACTTCAGAGTCCTGAGCAGACCTTGGTGTTGTCAGACATTTCTGTGGAGTTATTTCTGGGAAGTTCTCTCCTGTTACCCAAAGCATGAGACCACACCCCGAGCTGGGTCAGCAGAATTGACCAGAACAGAGTCAGCTGGAGTCCTCCACAGGTAAGAGAAGTTGGAGCTGACATAGCCACATCCACCAGGAGTCCCACCCCCACCCTCTCTGGAAATGAGACCTAGGTACAAATGGCTCCCAGGCCACAGGGATGATGGGACGTTTTCACAGGCTCCCCCCTACAAAACATTCAACACACAAGGGATTTGCCTACTGAACTAGCTGGCCCAGATGCTCAACTAGCCTCTTACCAGCAGTGCCAAGCATCTGAGGATCAGTGCACCCCCAAGTCTAATTCCTACCAACTAGAGTAGGGATCATCTGTGTATCTCTATGGAAGTAAGGTGCCATTGGAATTAGCACTGTTCAGAGGTCAAAGTCATTTCTCCAAGTTCATACCTGCCCTTTGCCCTTTGTGGAATCAGTGGAGTTAGAGATTGAACACAGAATGACTTAAGGTTGGGACTAATAGACCCCAGTGATCAAGGCTGGATGGAGAAAAGAGGACAGCTGTGCTTCCTTTTGCCCTCACTGTGTGTCAGTCTTGGACTCACCTTCCAATTCAGAAGCATTTTTCTAGAATCTGGAGAAACTGAAGTTTCACTATTCACGAGAACAGGTAGGAAAGGAAGGCCGGCTTTATGGTGTAGTCACACTACCCCCTGCTGGACAGAAAGCAGCATGACCAAAAGGGCTTGCCATGGCCAACATTCCTGGACATTTGCCAATAGCCGCCTGTGCTCAAGACATCCAGCACACAGTAAACTGTGAGGGCTGATATTAATGTTGTTGTTTAGCTGCGGTCACTCTTGCCGGTGTTATCACACTGTGAAGTATCGCCAGAAGTCAGTGTGGGCTGAGGGTGGTCAGGGAACAAGGGGTCTAGAATGGCCTCAGAAGAGGAGAGCTATTTAGAAATAAAGGGGAATCGATGAGCCAGAGCAGAGCTGGGACACATCAGGAGAGGGAGAGGGCGATGCCCTGCTTCCTGACCCTGCCTTGGGCTCTCTCTCGCCCACAGGAAAGACAGCTTAGAGCACCTGCCTATGTGCAGGGCCCTTCCACAAGGACAGAGGGAAAGAAGCTCCACCAGCACCCTGCACATCCACAGACACCTGGCCCCAAGACCCTTGTCCTCCAACAAGCATATGTGGGTGCCCAGTTCTCGCAGCTCAGGTTCCAGTAGCAGCAATCCTGCCTGTTCCTAGCATTGCCATCATCTGTTCATCTGATCCAACTTCATTTTAGCCAAGGCAGACCAAAACCTCAACATGACCTTGCTGTTTTCATTTTCATCAAGATAAGAAAATGCCGAGATAAGTAATTATCAGTTAATAATTTAACAATGCAATAGACCTTATAATTAAAAATACGCTGGAGGAGGCCACAAAGTGATTGTAATAGTGTTTCAAGGGCTAATTATACAAAAGGCTCTTCTCATTGTGCCAGGAGAGCAAGTAGGGAGGATTCAAGCTCATTAGGGCTCACAACCATTTATGCATCATGGAAACCCTGTCCCCAAAGAATAAGCCTTCCCAGAGCTCTGGATATATTTGGCTAATACTGGCTCACATATTAATATATGTTCCCTATTTATTTTATTACATAATTTTATTTTTTTTCAACCTATTTTATTTTACTTGATTCAGAAATAATTATGAACTCCTTCTGCCCCTGCCATAGCTCTCCTCCCCTTCTGGTGCATTCTTAGAGTCTAAAGCACCATTTCTAAGCCTTGGTCCCACTACACCCTGGTGAGCCTGGGTTAGTAATACCAACCGTTCACTAGTCTCACACAACAGAGCAGATTGATCCAACAATGTCCCCTTCAGTAACAGGCCTTTACACCTGCTCCTCTGAGAGGAGAGGAAGAGTTCCCACTCCCGGGAATGCCCCAGCCCCAATTTCTCAAGAACCCTATGGTGACAGTGACTATGCTTCCCTCTGCTTCTCAGGAGGCTTCATCCTCTAATTCAACATCGAGGACAGGAAACAAGCACAAAGATTGGTCAAGGGCTTTGTCCAGCATTTGGTCCCATCTGCGCTACACACCCAAGAGACCGACACCCAGCAGGAAAAACACCCTGCCCTCCCTCATTCTATGACTTCAGGCCCCAAGGCCATGATGAAGAAAAGAAGTCCAAGACATATTTGTAAACAAAGTAGAAAAATCATCTTTGGAAATCTGGAAAATCTCTGGAATCTTAGGACCATTAGGCTCTGCAGAGATCTCTCTTCCACAGAAACTGAATTTTCAGAGAAAACACCAGGACTTCACTTGAGGGTGGAAGATTCACTTATCCAGAGAACACACAGCTGTGCCAATGTTCACCTTGGCCAGCAGTCTCCCTGTTCCAGAAAGCAGCTCATGGCACTTAAAATAGATATCACCCTTTTATCTGTCAGAAACACGCCCATGCACTGAGGATGCCAGGATGACAAGAATATAGGGTTCAGTTATAGGAATAACCCAGGAATAGTCCACAGGTCGATATCCAATCCAACAGTTTTGGGGTGTTACTCCCTCAGGCACAGACATCTACTGCTGGGAGAAAGCAGAAAGAGAAAAACCAGAAGACCTCAGCCCTCCAAAAAGGCCAGAGTCCATTCAGGTCTGCAGCTGTGAAACACAAATTGGTATGGGTTCCTCAGGGCCTGTTCTGGCTACCACTAAGGTAAGCAGCAAGCAGTGCCCCCACCTCCAAAATGAGGTTTCCGGGTCCCATTCCAGAAAATAATTTGTTTGTATATTCTTTAATTCAAACAGAAATATGGAAAAGATGAACTCATTACCATTTGTTTTCCTTGATTTTCTCTGGAACACAGATTTTACCTTAGGAGCCAACTCAAGCATCATGTCCTCATTGAATCTTACCTCCACCCTGCATCCCCAGAACCAAGCACAGGGCCTGGCTTAGTAGAGCGTTTCCAGTATAAATGACCGTTTCACATTCCTTTATAGGTGTAGCATGTCTCAGAATAACTTCTCTGTTTTACTTTTGACTTGACCATGCCCCCTTTCTGAAGGGCTGAAAGACATCCTTTGTGCAACATCCTCTGCTGGAATAAGTTTACTACATGGATTTCTGCCTGCAGGCCCAAGGCCAGGCGTCTGGCCCATGTGCTAATGACTTACAGCAGCAAAAAAGCTCAATAGATCTTTGAAGGATTATGCTCTCAACAAGGCGAAGGGCAACCTTAACTTTCTACTGCAAATGGGTAGACTACTATAGGCAAAACTGGGTTTTTAATAAGAAATGAACACCCTCTTTGGCAACAATAAGGTGAATGACTTCCAAGATCCAAGAGACTCTTGCTATCGGGGCTCATGTAGAAGTTCCTTCACGTGGAGTATACAAAGGGCAGGGGATGTAAGACATTACTTCCAGGCACTTGCAGAGCCTAACAAGTTGTCCATAGGACCTGATACTATCAGGGGGTTAGAGAGAGTATCTAATTCTTCCTGACATCAGTCCCAACTGCTTTGTCAACATATAATCCATTTTATCAAGAAATATGAAATTATGCATTGTTGGTATAGAAAATGATATAGACATTCCTCAAAACTACTCTAAGATCCAGCAATTCTACTTCTAGATATTTATTCAAAGAACAAGA
This sequence comes from Talpa europaea, assembly GCF_964194135.1. Classification (NCBI taxonomy): domain Eukaryota; kingdom Metazoa; phylum Chordata; class Mammalia; order Eulipotyphla; family Talpidae; genus Talpa; species Talpa europaea. The sequence continues at coordinate 28,367,288 of NC_140080.1, forward strand.
AAAGACTAACTCAAAAAGATACATGCAACCCATGTGCTCTGCAGCATCCTTTATAATAGACAAGATCTGGAAACAACCTAAATGTCTATGACTTAGATTGGGTAAAGAAAATAGAACACATAGTATGGAGTATTATTCAGTCATGAAAAAGGAAATACTATTTTTCCATCTGTGACAACATGGATGGATCTTTTTTTTTTTTTAGATTGATTGACTGATTGATTTATGCACGCACTGGGTACAGTCAGAAGCACGGGAGGGTGAGAGAATTCACCAGAGCCAGAGGGAAGAGCAGAACAGGCAGAAGGACCGAAGTACACTGCTGAGGGGAGCAGCAGGTGTCAGGAGAGGTCTGCATACAATGTGGGACCCTCACTGGTGGCCGAGGATCGAACCAGAGCTGCAGAGGCTGCAGGCAGCCTCGCAACCCAGCACTCAACCACTGAGCCACCGGGGAGGCCCAACATGGATGGATCTTAAGGGCATTTTGCTGAGTGAAGTAAGTCACATAGAAAGGCAAATGCCAAATAATCTCATGTGTGGGCATGGAATGAAAAAAAGAAAAAAAGCTCACAGATTAGCGATTACCAGAGGTGGGGGGAGGTTGAAATTGGTGAAGTGGATCAAAGGCACAAAGTGCCAGTTATAAAATAAGTAAGTTATAGAGATGTAATGTACAGTGTGATTAACAATATTGTATTACATATTTGAAAAGTTGCTAAGAAATCCATTTAAAAAGAATAAAATGCCTAAGGATAATTTCAATTAAAGAAGTAAAACACATATACTCTAGAGAAAACTCTAAACATGGTTTTAGAGAAAATGCTAAAGCATCGCTGAATGAAATTTTAAGAGACCTGAAGTTTCTAGAATAAGCAAATAAAGACATCTTGTGGTTATGGGTAGGAAGAGTAAACATTGTTTTATATCTATACTACTCAAAGAGAGAAGCAAATTCAATGCAATCTCTATTAAAACTCCAACAGTCTTTTTTGAGAAATAAAAGAGTCAATCATCAAATTCATATGAAATTGCAAAGGATCCCAAATAACCAAAACAATCTTGAAAATGAAGTGCAAAGTCAGAAGACTTGGACTTTCTGATTTCATATCTTATTGCGCAAAGCTACAGAAATCAAAACTACACAGTACTAACATAAGGACAGACACACACCAACTGAATAGAATTAAGTCCTGAAAAAACCAATCATCTGTTTCCAGTTGATTTTTGACAAGGATGCTAAGTCCATTGTATGGGGAAAGAACAATTCTTCAACAAAAGGTACTGAGGAAAGAAAATAAATGGTGTTGAGACAACTGGATTTCCACATGCAAAAGAGAATTAAGGTGAAACCTTACTTCACACTATATACAAAAATGAATTCAAAATGGATCAAATGAATCTTATCAAAATTAAAAATTTTTGTTCATCAAAGGACATTATAAGGAAAGTGAAAAGATAACCTACAAAGTGGGAAAAAACATTTGTAAATCATGTATCAAGAGGTTGAATTTAAAAAGAGAACTCCTGGGCCTCCCCAGTGGCGCAGCGGTTGAGCGCTGGGTTGCGAAGCTGCCCGCAGCCTCTGCAGCGCTGGTTCGATTCCCGGCTGCTCCCCGGCCACCAGAGGAGGGTCCCACATGGTGCCCAGGCCTCTCGTGCCCTCCGCTGCTCCCCTCAGCAGTGTACCTCGGTCCTTCTGCCTGCTCTGCTCCCCACTCTGGCTCTGGTGAATTCTCTCACCCTCCAAGCTTCTGACTGTACCCAGTGCTTGTATAAATAAATAAATAAATCTTAAAAAAAAAAAAAAAGAGAACTCCTAAAACAACAACAAAAAAACAAATCAATGTAAAAATGGACAAAGAACTTGAGTAGCCATTTTTCCAGCGATATACAAATACCCAGTAAGCACATGGGAAGATACTCAACATTCTTAGTAAGGAAATGCAAATTAAAACCACAATAAGGTACCACTTTATACCTATTGGGATATAAATGAATGAGAAAGAGGGAGGGAGGGAAAAAGTGAGACTAACAAGTACTGGCAAAGATGTGGAGAAGTTGGAGCCCTGATGCATTGCTTGTCGTAATGTAAAAATAGCTCAGCTGTTGTGATACTTTGGCAACTCTTCAAAAAGCTAAACATAGCAATACCATATGACACAGCAATCTCACTCCTAGGTACATATCCAAAACAATTAAAAACAAGGACTCAGTTATTTGTTTGCCAATGTCAACTGCAGCAATAGTCACAATATCCAAAAAGGGGGAAGCCGCCGAAGGGTCTACCAACAGACAAATAAACAAAATGAAGTGGGGACATACAGTGAGATATTATTCATTCATATAAAGAACTGCATTTTTGATATATGCTATTACTTGAAAAAGAGTAAGTGAAATAAGCCAGACAAAAAAAAAAGAACAAACATTGTATAATGCCATTTACGTGAATTATCTAGGATAGGCAAACTCATAGAGATAGAAAGTACATTAAAGGTTACAGAAGTGGGTAGTTATTGCTTAGTGATTGCAGAGTTTCTGTTGGAATGATAAAAAAAGTTTTGGAAACAGTAGTGATGGTTACACAACAGTGTGAATGCAAGTACTAGATCGGTACGCTTAAATGGTTAAAATGATAATTTTTTTTTAAAGATTTATTTATTTATACAAGAACCAGGATACGGTCCAGATGTGCGGGAGCGTGAGAGGATTCAGCAGAGACAGAGAGGGGAACAGAACAGACAGACTGACGAAATACACTTTATGTTACATTTTATCATAATAAAATTAAGTTTAACCAGCAAAAAAAGCAAATGATGATTACAATCTGGGCCACGTTATGATCAGGCATTTTACCAAATAAGATAAACAGGTAACAAACACACATCATTATATAAACAAAGAGAAATTAAAACCACAATAAGATATCACTACACACCTATCAGAACAGATAGAGCAAAAAAAACAGCACACCACCAAATGTCAGCAAGGGTGTAGAGGCACTGGATCACTCATAGGTTGCTGTGGGAATGTAAAATAAGACAGTCACTCTAGACAACACTCAAGAAGTTTCTTAAAAAGCTAAATATGCGACAAATATATGAGCGAAAATGACAGTCCTGGGCATTTGTCCCAAAGAAATAAAACTTATGTTTACACACAAAAAAATACAAAGAATGTTTATATCAGATTTATTCATAATAGCCAAAAACTAGAAACAATCCAGATGTCCTTCAATAGATGAATGGTTAAAAAAAATACATGGTAGGGCCTCCCCGGTGGCGCAGCGGTTGAGCGCTGGGTTGAGAGGCTGCCCGCAGCCTCTGCACGCCGGTTCGATCCCCGGCCACCGGGCGAGGGTCCCACATGGCGCACAGACCTCTCCTGCCGCCCGCTGCTCCTCTCAGCAGTGTACTTCCTTGTTCTGTTCCCCACTCTGGCTCTGGTGAAATCTCTCACCCTCCCATGCTTCTGACTGTATCCAGTGCTTGTATAAATAAATAAATCTTTAAAAAAAAAATATGGTAAATCCATCCTACAGAATACCACTTAACACTAAAAAAAGAAGGTACTACTGATAATTGTAACAATGTGAATGACTCTCCAGAGGATTATGCTGAATGAAAAAGCTAGTTCCACAATGGAATATTATTCAGCAGTCAAAAAGGATAAATTCATGCCATTTGTAGCAAAATGGGTGGAGCTGGAAGGGATTATGCTCAATGAAATAAGTCAGAAGGGAAAAGAAAAATATCAGATGGTTTCACTTACAGGAGAGATATAGGGGAAACAAATAGGGGATCAGGAAAAAACAAAAACTAGCAGGCAAAAGATAAATCAGAGACATTCAGCAGGGAAGGGGAGGAAGAAGGATCAGAACAGGGGAAGGAACAGCACAAGAGATTATAGTGACAGTTCATGGTTCTATGGGGATTATACCTAAGAGGAACAATGATATTAAAAATAAATGAATGAATGAATGAATAAAAGAGCTAGTTCCAAACTGCTGTATATTGTGTGACTCCATCTGTATGACATTCTCGAGAGGGCAAAATAATAAAATGGAGAACAGGTTAATGGTTGCCAAGAGTGAGGGACCGGCTGAGTAGGGGAGGGAGTGACTATCAAAAGGCAGCAAGTGGGATACCTGAGGTGACAGAAAGGTTCCCTATCGTGACTGAATCAAGGTAACATCCTGGTTGTGATTTTGTGCTACAGTTGTGCAAAACGTTACCAGTGAGAGAAAAATGGACAGAGAATACATTGCATCTCTATATTATTTCTTACAACTGTGTATTAATCTAAAGTGATCACAATTCTAATTTAATTGTTTATAATATAACCTGTCTTATTAAATATTAAACCAAAATAAAATGTTAATGTTTTATATATGTAAATATAGATATAAATATATATGTATATAGCTAGGAACAACACAAGTAGCCATTGAGAAAATTAATGAGAACTGTGGTCTGCTAGTTCAATGGATACTCTTCAGCAATAAAAAGTAATGACCCACTGATAATGCAACAATATGGGTGAACCTAAAAACAAAAAATAAAAGGATTATGCTGACCAAAATAAGTAGTAAGACACAAGAGAGTATATACTTTTCATTCTGTCTGTATGAAGTTCAAACAGGCAGAGCTAACTTATGGTGATAAAAATCTCAAGGTAGTTGCCTCTTGGAGGTAGGTAAAGAATTGACTGGAAAGAGGTACCAGGAAACTTTGTGGGGTTATGTGAGTACATATATGAAATTTGGGGTGACAGTAACACAAACATACACAACTGTCAAAACTGACATTTAAAAATCTGTGAACACATGGGTATAAACATAGATCAATGAAACAGCTTTAATTTCCTCAAAAAACTTTAAGAACTTTAAGAATTTCTGTTCATCAAAAGACACTATTAAGAGTACCAAGGCAAGCCAGACAGAATAAGGGAAGCAATTTGTCATATATATATATATATATAACCAGCAAAGGACTCATATCCAGAATAGAGAATATCAACACAGCAGTTAAGACAGAAATTCCAGTAGAAAAATAAAAAACTTGAACCAATGCTTCACAAGAGAGGATATTCAAATGTCCAACTCATGAAAAAGGATCAATATGATCAGTTTTCAGAGAAATGCACAATGAGCGACCACCACACACCCACCAGAATAGCTAAATATTAAGAACACTAACAATGCCAGGTGTTACCAGGGATGTAAAGCAACAACATGGCTAGGAGTATAAATTGGTTCAATTATTGGAGAAAATATTTCGTATTAATTATTCCAGTTGAATATATGCATCCACAGTTCAACAGCTAGGTATATACTCACCAGAAATGCAACAATCCCACCAGCAACTAAAGACAGGAATATGAGTAAGAATGTTCCATCCACAACAGTTTGAAATTGGAAATAACTCAAGATGGTCATCAACCACAGATCTATCGATACATACATTGCAGTGCAATTTTATAATAGGGTACCATATAGCAATGAACTTCACACTAAAGTGATGAAATTCACCATCATAAGGCAGAAAGAAGCCAGTCACAAAAGAATGTATATGAAAGCCTAACACTTACTAAATTATAATATTTGGGGATATATATTTAAGTGATGAATCTAAAAAGAAAAGTCTGTTTGCATAAAAGTCAAAATATTAGCTCCCTATGGAGGGAAGGGAAAGGCAGTGATTTGGGAGATTGGGATGCAGACTAAGTTCCATTTCTCCACCTGGACCAGTCACACAGGCTTATAATTTGTTAATTTATTAGCTTTATAATTTGTTGAGGTGTATGTCTGTTTGATGCATGTATCTGTAGTGTCATGCTGACATTCACAATAAAAGCAACTTTTAAAGAAAGAAGAGAATACACCTAAACGATGAGGGGCCTACAGCGAGAGCAGCTTTGGGTAATTGTTCTTACCTTTCTGGACTGGCCTTGTTTTTTTTAACAGGCAGCTAGTGAGGTGGAGCAGGAGTCTGGAGTCAGACCTTGAATTCAATTCCCAGCTCTCTCTTGTCAGCTATGTGACCTTGACCAAGACGCTTAACTCTCTCAGCTTCTGTTTTGTCATCTGTGAACAGGGAATACTACTAGTAACTACCTCACTGGACTACTGTGCTCTCACAGGAGAGTGAGCCCTCATGAAGTGGTAGAGGCCATTGAACTAAGTCTAACTTACCTTTTCTGTGAAGAAACTAAAGTGAAATCCGGTTTTCAGCATTCTAACTCACATCTGGGACTGTTTTTCTTCACTGCCTGACAGTGAGCACCATCAAAACAAAGCTGTCTTGACCTACTGTAGTCTCCAGCTCACAGCACAGCCCAAATGAAAGACCACGTGCTTTGCTTTGAATGCGATGCTGTGAAAATGGTAAAATGTGGACAAGTTAGAGTGTACTTCCACACATAAAACCCTGCTCCACCCCTACCCTGTAACTTCAAGAGGTGCCCAAGAACCTAGATCTGTCTAGTTGGAAGAGTCTTCAACAGGGAGAGAGCAAGGAGGCCAGGATGCTAGAAATTGCACATTGATTTAGCCTCTGTATTTTCCTTTGCAATTCTACTTTGCCAGTTTCCAATAAACTTCAGCACCAAGCCTAAATTGGACCTAAACTAGGATTTACAGATATAAAATGGGATTCAGAGAGGTAGAGATCTACTGCTACGAGGAACTAAACTAAGTTTGCCAGTTGAGCGTGTTTCCAGACATAGCATTATCCCTGTCACGATCTAAATGAAGGAACCTATACCGTCAATAAAACAAAACACACATAAAATCATGGATTTATATCTTTACCATTTATTTTTTAAAATCTTATTCAAAATATTAAATAATACAATTTCAGATATGAAAAAAATTACTGCAATAAAACAGTTCCGATGCATTTCCATGTGCTTCCCTTCCTTGTTAGGGCAGCAAAGTGCCCACCCGAGAGAAACGGACTACCCTGCTTCTTCCATGTCTACACAAACCACATGCCCACTGGCTCACCTAAGCTTTGTAGGTGGGCCCTTAACATATATTAGGGGTCACGTTTTCTAAAAAGTCGCAGTGACATTTGTAAGTCAACCATGGTTCAAATTACATATTTACATCAATTCTTAAAAAATAGACACTAACATAAAATACAGTAAATAATTTCCAGTTGCTGTTAAAAAAATTAAAAAATAAAACAAGCACAAGGGGGGACAGTGTACACACAGATCCTTTCTGTATACAAACTTCATTTAGGTATAATTTTAACTTGAACGATCTAGATAGAGTATTATTTAAGTGATAATGTACCCTAAGATTTATTCAAACTTACTATAAAATAATAAAGTGAACACACCCAGTATAATTTTAAATTCTGCCCTTTGTTTTTAAGTTTGGAAGAACCCATGCTATAATCAACTGTGAAAACAATTGAATTTAATATTTTACCACAATTTCTACCTCTAAATCTAATTCAGTAATTTATACCAAAAAAGGATATCTTTCTACCACTGGCATTTCTAACAGTTTAACTACGTCCACTGCAAATGCAGATTCCCTATTGTCAGAATTTCTAGACACATTTATTAATGTGTTACCTAAAATTGTAGTCAAATTGAGCAATATCATTATATTATGTTTAAATTATCCAAAAATATCCAAATCAATTTTCCTGAAAAAATTTTACTTATATGTAAAGCATTATTACAGACATCCTTACAGCTTATAGTTTAGAAGCACAAACAAATGTGTGCTTAAGAAACAGTATTTGGATGGCAGAAAGAGAATCTGAGACAGCGGGGCCAGATAAGTTAGAATTTAGTTACAAGTTTGGGATGTTTTAAAAGTAGCATTGCTAGTACTTCCAACAAAAGTACAGTAGAAACCTAAAACAATCAGAACTAACAGATAATGCTTAGCTCCACATTTTGGAAACCTGACTGAATTTAAAAGTATAGGTAAAAAAATTATATCTTGTTCATGACATTGAATTTCCAAAGCACCAAGGCAAAATAAAGAGAGATCCACCTCTCATGTAAGTACCAATTGCCTATGACAAACATCTATATGACATCATATAAAAAAGTCAAGCAAATAAAATCACATAATAAGCAAACTCAAATCACAGTGCTTTAAAAAATATAATCATTGGTAATCTTCAGAGAAGGCATTGCCTCATTAACATTCTGGTCTAGACGATGATATTCCACTGTTTTGGAACAAAGGCCATCACGCCATTTCCTGCTTTGGGCCAGAAGGAAAATCTAGAATAAAACAAAGTTAGTTAGCTATGCAAGTGAGAACATGGGAGGTATGCTAAAAGTTTTTATAACAATTAAATCTCTCTCACCTAGGTTCCCAAATACAAAAAAAAATAAAATATCAACAACAAAAGGACTATTTCATTTTCCATCCTGTAAACAAGACTAAACAATGCTTTTTAAATTTTATGTACACATAGGAGTGCCTGTTAAAGACTGATTTCTGGGCTCTGCCCTCAGAGATGAATTAGTAGACAGAGTGGAGCCCGGGAACCTACCTGTTTACCAAGTACCTTCCCCTTAAGAGTTTATAACAGAGATGGCTCAACACTAAACACCAGGATGCAATATCACTGGCACTTAAAACTTTGTTCACCCACAGATATTTACAAGTAGTGACAGACTACTAAACCACAAATAACTGAAAGCACAAACAAGGCATTAAAACCAATGATTCTCAAAGGTGGGGAGGATTTTGAAATCATATGGTTCAAATTTTGTTATTTTCAGGTGAGACTACCAAGGCCCCAAAGGGCAGGGCAAGGCCAGGCATCACAAAGCAAGTGATCATAGACTCAAGAGCAGAGATTTCCTGCCCAGTAAGCACTAAAAGGCACACTCTGCCTTTGCTTTCCTATGAAGTGTTTGAAAGATTTGATTATCCAGCTCCAGGACTAAACAGCAGAGTTGCTCCTTACACAACACTGTCTGACCAGAGGTCTATGCCCCTTTGCCTCAAATAACCTAATAAGCCCATCTAATACCGAAATGTTCATCACAATATTCTTTCCAACCAAACATTAGAAACCATCCAAATCATCTCATAGGAAAATTGCTAAATAATTATGTGGTTATTAAATTATGTTGTTAAAGACTATTAATGATCTTGGGGCTCCCCTGGTGGCACAGTGGTTGAGCGCTGGGCTGCGAAGCTGCCTGCAGCCTCTACAACGCCGGTTCGAACCCTGGCCGCCGGCAAGGGTCCCACATGGCGCGCAGGCCTCTCCTGCCAGGCCAGCTGCTCCCCTCAGCAGTGTACTTCATCAGTCTGCCTGTTCTGTTCCCTGCTCTGGCTCTGGTGAACTCTCTCACCCTCCCGTGCTTCTGACTGTACCCAGTGCTTGTACAAATAAATAAATATTTTTTTAAAAAAAGAAAAAGACCATTAATGATCTTGAAAAATACCAGATTTTAGGTTAACAGCAAGATATAAAATTCATTCATTTAATAATTACAACACACACCTATGTCTGAAAATATACATCTTTATAGGCCAGAAATATATCAAAATGTTAATAATGCTCAGCTTTGGGTAGTAGCTTAAATTTTCTTTCCTATGTTTTTCTGTGTTATCTGAATTCCCTAAAATAAACACGTAATATTTTTACAACCGAAAAGAAAGTTACTAAAAAGGTCATTAAGTTCAATGTTTAATAAATTAATTGTATTAAATTACTTCACATTTCTCTACAAGTAATCCCACTAAGTAGCAATGCTAAATTAAGATATAAAACCTTCAAAAAAAGAAAAATCTCTGGGCTGTGGTTTATTCATTAAAAGATAATTTATCTTTTTAGAAGCACATGTAATAAAGCATTCTGTCTGTAATTTGTTCAAATACACCACAGGTTTATAAAGCATTAATAAAAAATGACTGAGATAATAAAGAACTACTAGAGGTGTTAAAAAACCTCACTTACCTTCCTTTTGTTGTGATATGTAATGTAAACAATAGCAATACAAAACGCAAAAATAATAAGATGAAAAAAGAAATGGCTGTCTTCCTCTTCTACATTTGAAGATGGGGTCTTAAAAGATCTCATTGACTGTTCACTTCCCATGTAATGCCTGTTTTCTTCCAAGGCCTCAGTGAATTTATCGTCCCTGGTGGAGCTGGTGGACCAGTCATATTCTGAAGGTTCTTCATAATCTCCATTGTCCACAGTGCCTTTGGAAGTGGACGGAGAACTATTCAGCATGAAAGGATCTTCCTCCTCTATGCTTGGATCTTCATTGTTGCCAGCTTCTTCTTGGGCCAGAGAAGTAGTAGGTGAGGGATGAGGGGCCACAGATGTCCCTCCAATTTTCTCTGTACTAGTTGTGGGAGGGAGAGTGGTACTGATTTGGGAAATAGATGATTTGTTTTGGTTTTCAAATGTTAAAGCATTCGTGTTTGCAGCAGAAACATTTGTCTTGAGTATAGTTTGGTTCAGTGAATTAGTCTGTGCTGAAGCTAAAATAAATGAACAAAGAACATTAAACTGAATATCCAATTTTCTCTCCTCCGATCTAGGAGCATAGTCATCTAAATTTTTCACTAGCATTTCTCTTTGCTAAATTCCTGCAATTCTATCTTGAAAATCAGTTAATAAGTTTTTAGTAGCCAATGATAAGTTACACTTCTTCTTAGTTAATTATTCAAGGGGCTAATCTCCAAAATTTACTGAGTTCTTATTCAATAAAACAACAACAAAAAATCAGTCAAAAAATGGGCAAAGGACCTAAACAGACACTTTTTAAAGAAGACATTCAAATGGCTTAGTCACATGAAAAGGTGTTCAACATCACTTATTATAAGGGAAATGCAAATCAAAACCACATTGAGATACAACTTCACCCCTGTAAAATTGGCCCATATAAAAAAGAATGAAATCAAAAAGGAACTACCATCCACTGTGAAAAAGGAATTACCACCTAACCCCTTTGGGAATACAAGGTGGTGTAACCCCTTTGAGAAACGATATGGAAATTTTTTTTAATTATTTATTATTATTTAATTTCATATATTTTTTTACATCATTTTTCACTTTTGCACAATGTATGCATTTTCATCTTGGTGATAGTCCCCATACAATTCCCACCCCCTCTTGTTTTGATGCTACTCCCTCCCCCTGCCTCCCCCCCACTCCCCACACCCCCGTAAAGTGTCTCTGGCTTATAGTTGCTTGTTGATTTTGATTTTTACTTTATTATAATTAGGTTTTTCCTGGTCCCTTATTTAGGTTTTCTAAATTCCTGCTATGAGTGAGACATTCCCCTATTTTTCTTCTTCTTTCTGGCTTATTTCACTGAGCATGATACCTTCCAGCTCCATCCATGTTGCTGTAAATTACATGAGTTTATCTTTTTTGATTGCTGAGTAATATTCCAGTGTGTATATGTACCATATCTTCTTGTTCCAGTCATCTATTTTTGGGCATCTGGGTTGTTTCCATAGCTTAGCTGATAAGGAAATTTCTTAAGAAAATAAAAATGGGGGCTCCCCGGTGGCGCAGTGGTTGAGTGCTGGGCTGCGAAGCTGGCCGCAGCCTCTGCAGCATGGGTTCGATCCCCGGCCGCCAGTGAGGGTCCCACATGGCGTGCAGACCTCTCCTGCCGCCCGCTGCTCCCTTTAGCAGTGTATTTCAGTCAGTATGCCTATGCTGCTCCCCACTCTGTCTCTGGTGAATCCTCTCACCCTCCCGTGCCTCTGGCCTGTACCCCAGCTATCATATAAAAAAAAAAAAAATTAATCTTAAAAAAAAAATGGAAATTCCATATGATCCGGCAATATGTCTATTAGGTATTTATCCAAATAATATGAAAACTCTAAGACAAAAAGATTTATCTACACTAATGTGCACAGCAGCACTATCCATAATTACCAAGTCATGGAACCAATCTAAGTACCCTACAACAGACAAACAGATAAAGAAATGGTGGCACAGGCGGTTGAGCGCAGCACTATGAAGCTGTCCACAGACTCTGCAGTGCGGGTTCAATCCCGGCTGGCCACGGAGATACCCACATAGCGTGGCAGACCTCTCCTGTCTCTCCCGCTGCTCCCTTCAACAGTGTATTTCAGTCAGTTGGCCTGTTCTGTTCCCCACTCTGTGTCTGGTGAATTCTCTCACCCTCCTGCACATCTGGCTTGTACTCCAGTTCTTGTATGCATGAATAAAGAAATCTTAAAAAAAAAAAAAAAAGAATTTGTGGACTATATATTCAATGGACTACTACACAGCTGTGAAAAAAGATGAAGTAGTGGCATTTGGAACAAAATGGACAGACTTCAAAGAGATTATGTTAAATGAACTAGGTCAAAGAATGAAAGACATTGGGTGGTCTCACTCATCTGTGGGGGGAAAAAAAAACATACAGGCAAAATATGGTAGGAATATACTTGAACTCAGTGAAAGAATATAATGGTTACCAGAATATAACAGTGGGGAGGGACAAGGGGATGGGGAAGGATGTAGTTGGGGTATGGGTACGGGAGGCATAGCGGTAGGTGAGTGGAACATGTGAATATATGGAGAGAAAAATATAGCCCCAAGATTAATTTTTTTTGAAAACTACTCATCAGATAACAATTTCTTGCCAGATGGCAGCAACTTAAGTAATATAAAAGACCTACTGCATTACATAGCCTGTCACCAGGAAAAAAAAAAGAGAGGGATCTGATTTTAATTCACAATAGCTCCTACCCACCCCCTGTGTTTTCATTTAACTAAGAAGTTGTACTTCACTAATTCTTGCCCAAATTCTACCCCATCCCCAGAATAGAAAGATAGGCAGCTAATCCCAGGGAAAGTAGGTCTACTACTTGGTATGAAATTTGAACCTAAATACTCGCAATGCAATGACCAAATTCAAAAGAAGCTATAAGCGAGCTGTAGAGAGCATTTCTAAATGACTGGAAGACAATGCTTTATAAATTAATATAATATCTGTTGAAGAATTTCAAGAACACATTATACTTTTTTTTTTTTATAGAGGCATGTTTTTTATTTATTTATTTGTTTGTTTGTTTGTTTGTTTTGTTTGTTTATACATGCACTGGGTACAGTCAGAAGCGCAGAAGGGTGAGAGAATTCACCAGAGCCAGAGCGGGAGGCAGAGCAGGCAGAAGGACCGAAGGACACTGCTGAGGGGAGCAGCGGGCGGCAGGAGAGGTCTGCGCGCCATGTGGGACCCTCCTCTGGTGGCCAGGGAGCAGCCGGGGATCGAACCGGCGCCACAGAGGCCGCGGGCAGCTTCGCAACCCAGCGCTCAACCGCTGCGCCACCGGGGAGGCCCCACATTATACTTTAAAAAAAAAAAGCTGAGATCCAAAAATACTCATAAAGTCTGTCAAATTAAAATATTTTATAGGAATAAAATTAAACGGTATCATTCCTAGGCTCTCACAAACATGCACACAAATCAGCAACCTGCCAGACAACTCTTTTTGTGAACATACTCTAATTTGTATGTTACAGCCGACATCTATTCCGTGTAGGGAAAAACAGCTAATAGAATCTATTATAAAAATACTGTAAATTAGTCATTTTATTAAATTAGTAAAACTCTCTTAAAACATTTTCAATAGTTGGTTCCTTGAAATTTTTCACTGAAATAAACAGGGCCTACAATTGAGTACATTATTCAGAAAGCCACTAAAAGAATTTTTATATTTATCACCTCAACTTAGTTATGATTCAGAAGTTTAAAAATTCTATTTCTATATTTCATGTTCTTGCCAAAGTGTGGGAAAATTAATTTTAAATTTTAAAATAACTTGGAGTCAACTAGCCTAACTTTACTTTTTGAAAATATTATTTTTCTATGCCTGACTTTTGGGATTAATTTTATTATCTTTACAGAAAATGGCTATAATTTGCCCCCATGTCCCATCCCTCTCCATATGCAGAAACTCAAACTCTGTGCACTCTAGAATTCAGTCATCAGCAAACCCCTTCTTTCATCCTTCACTTTGTTATAACAGAAACCTGGTTCTCCCTTAAGGACCCACTTACTCACATCCTTTTAATTAATAACTCTTCCCGCATCCCCCCCCCCCCACATCCTTGCACTGAGGAGTCTGAGTCTGGAGATGGGGAGGGAGGATAATGCGAGGGGCTCCTCTCCTTTGGGTAAGGAAGAGCCTCTTCCACACCATTTCTCCATTCCTCTTCCATGATTCTCCTGTCATCACCTGTCATCAACTAACCTTCATCCACCAACTCCTGGGTCACGGTCCATAATTCCCAAATATTTAGCTTCTGGCTCAAGAATTCACTCTAAACAAGCACTCCTGTTTTAATCTCAAAATCCTAGAGCTTACCTCTTCTCATGAGTCAACCCTCCCCCATACCTTAACCTCTTACCCAAAGGTCATTACCTATTATCACAACTCGTCCATAACCTCAATTTCATGCATCCCATTCACTGACATGGCCTCACATCCTTCTTCTGTCAGTAATTCATTCCCTGGTATTTTGAACCCATCAAGACCTTCAATTCTCTGATCCTACTGCCTTTTCAGTCCCTTATAGCTACCTTTGCCTAATACACATCCTTCCCACTTTATCAACTTTGGTCAGTAATTAGCCCTCTCTTATATACACCTCTAATTCCCTTCCCCTAGATCATTCTGACCCATGTATTTGACAAAGTGACATCCTGAGTTATATCAAACTCTCTGACTAATCCCAATCTGTACCAAATAGCTGAACATGGCTGAAAATAAGTACACAACCATGTCACTGTTTTCATTTCATTTTAAACTCAATGTCAAAAATCCAAGTGCACATGTAATGCTGTTGGCAATCGTATTGTATTTTCCGAGTCCATTCACATTCTCGCTGCTCCCTTAGGAGACCACTCACTTTTCCTTTGTCCTCAAATTTCCAACACCTCTGTTATCTTCATTTGCAACTGATACCACTTCTTTTTTAAAAAAAGAAACTTTCTTTTTAAAGAATTATTTATTTTTATACAAGAGCAGGGTACAGGCCAGAGGTGCAGGGGGTGAGAGGATTCACCAGAAACAGCGAGGAGCAGAACAGACAGACTGACGAAACACACTGCTGAGGGGAGCAGCGGGCGAGACAGGAGAGGTCTATTGCGCCATGTGGGATTCTCGTCAGCCGGCTGGGATCGAACCTGCACTGCAAAGGCTGCAGACAGCTTCACAGTGCAGTGCTCAAGCCGCTGCGCCACCAGGGAGGCCCTGATATCACTTCTTAACTGAGAAAAAAAATGAAACCATCAGAAGAGAATTTCTGGGCCTCCCCAGTGGTGCAGTGGGTTCAGCACAGTGCTGTGAGGCTGTCAACAGCCGCTGCGGCAAGGGTTCGATTCCCAGCCAGCCAGGGAGAAACCCACATGGCGCAGCAGACCTCTCCTGTCTGGCCTGCTGCTCCCCTCAGCAGTGTATTTCCGTCCTTCTGCCCGTTCTGCTCCCGGCTCTGTCTCTGGTGAATCCTCTCACCCTCCCACGCCTCTGGCCTGTACCCGGCTCTTGTATAAAAATAAATAAATCTTAAAAAAAAAAGGGGGGGGGCCTCCCCAGTGGCGCAGCAGTTGAGCACTGGGTTGCGAAGCTGCCTGCAGCCTCTGCAACGCCCGTTCGAACCCCGGCCACCAGGCGAGGGTCCCACGTGGCGCAACAGACCTCTCCTGCCTCCCGCTGCTCCCCTCAGCAGTGTGCTTCATCAGTCTGCCTTGTCTGCTCCCCGCTCTGGCTCTGGTGAATTTTCTCACCCTCCCCCGCTTCTGACTGTACCCAGTGCTTGTATAAATAAATAAATAAATCTTTAAAAAAAAGAAATGAACAATGATATAAAAATATATATAAAAAGAAAAATTAAAAAAAAAGAGAATTTCCAAGAACTACCAGAACTCTTGATTCCTAAATTGAACTGCCTACTTGATATCTTTTTAGATGACTGACATTCAAATTAATATGTTCAAAATGAATTCTGACTTTACCTTACAGGAAGATGAAACAGACATTTTTCCCTATTCCTCCCACTGAGAACAGCTAAAATCCTGCACTGTATATATAAAATGACATTGACTAAAAAGAGGAGAGAATAAGGCAGAGTAGGTAGATACCCACAGACCAGGCAAACCAAGGGGATAATTTCCCAGTTTTTTTTCTCTTCAAGAATTTCAGATTTGGAAGTGAAGGCAGCAACCCAGATACACCAAAGGGTACAGACAAAAATGTGCCCCAAAAAGCCTGTTCTCTCTGCCAAAAGCTCAGGAGAGAGGCAACCTAGCATGAAAGGAAACTTTTAGACAATGACTGCTCTAATCCAGGCAAATCCCAATGAAAAATTGGTTCCTCTCATGTCTACACCAACAAAGACCAACTGAGGAGGCTCATCTTCCACCCTCTTGAGCTTGTTAACAAAGGTGTTCCTGCCTCTTGCCAATGAGATGGCGTCAGAGGAGGCCTAGTGGAAAGGCAAGAGTTAAGCCATCACTCAGCAACAAGGTCACCCACCACCGTGTCAGTGCAGGCCATGAGGGGAACCAGAACTCCCAGCTCTGCCCAGAAGTACCAAGACTACCATCTGTGGGGTGTCAACAGATAGCACATGGAGACCCCACTCTTCTACCTCTATCTGGCAGTAACGTGCAGCAAATCCCCAGCTCTACCAGAGCAGTGTCATAAAAAGTCAACTAAAAGAGGAAGTTTAAATAGACCAGGATCTTAAAAGTACAAACTACCGGGCCTTCCCGGTGGCGCAGCGGTTGAGTGCTGGGCTGCGAAGCTGCGCGCAGCCTCTGCAGCATCGGTTCGATCCCCGGCTGCTCCCCGGCCACTGGAGGAGGGTCCCACATGGCACGCAGACCTCTCCTGCCGCCCGCTGCTCTCCTCAGCAGTGTACTTCAGTCTTTCTGCCTGCTCTGCTCCCCGCTCTGGCTAGGTGAATTCTCTCACCCTCCCACGCTTCTGACTGTACCCAGTGCTTGTATAAATAAATAAATAAATCTTTAAAAAAAAAAATACAAACTACCACAACCCATCCAATATAAAATACAACATCTGAATAGTTCAAGAACTATTAATGAAATAATTTTAAAACTAAAAACATATATTAAAATATATATTGTCTATAATATTACATGTATATAGTATCATGTATATTGTAATAAATATTACACAATATAGAATATAAATACATATATATATATCCAATCTCAGATGGTTTCACTTGTGAATTCTACCAAATGTTTAAAAAACTAACAACTCTACACAATATCTTCTAGAGAACAGAAGAATAGAAGGGAATGTTTCTCAATATTTGTTTTATGAAGCAAATATTATACTGATAATAAAACCAAAGACACATAGAAAAAGAAATTGGATACAAAAATGTACACAGATGCAAAAATCTTTAACAAAATATTAGCAAATAAAAATCAGTAATAAATAAAAATAATAATAGTCCATGAACAGTGAGGGTTCCAGGAATGCAAGACTACTGCAATATTCAAAAATCAATCAACATAATCTGCCATATTAACAAGCTAAACAGACTTCAACCTAAGTCTCTTACCTTAATCATAAATTAAAGTTGGGTCACATGTTTAAATGCAAAATGGTAAATGGTAAAATTTTTGGACTAAAATACATAAAAGAAAATTCTTTACAATCTAGGTTAGAAACATATTCTTAGACCTGATACCAAAAACAATGCATAAAAGGAAAACTTCATAAACTGGATTTCATCAAAAGTAAAAACTTTAAGTCTGTGAAAGACCCTCCTGTGAGAATGTAAAAATAAACTACAAAGTGGGAGGAGTATTTGTGAGCTCTGTACCTAGAATACATAAAGAACTCTGAAATTTCAAAAGTAAAAATTAAAACAATCTGATTAGACTACGGGGAAAAGACATGAAGAGAATACAACAAAGAGAATACACAGGTGGTAAATAAGCACATGAAAAGATATTAACCATTACAGAAACGCAAATTAAAACTACAATGAAATATCACTGCCCTATTAGAATGGTTAAAATGAAAAAAAAAAAAAAAAAAAAAAGATGGAACCAAACGTCAGCAGGGGTGCAGAGAAATGAGAGCACTCATTGCTGGCGATAAAGTTAACAGGATAGCCACGCCTGAAAACAATCTGGCAGTTTCTTAAAAAACAAAATATGCAACTACTGTATGACCCAGCAACTGCACTTCTGGGCATCTACCCCAGAAAAATGAAAATGTATAGTCACACAAAAATCTATACAAGAATGCTTATAACAGCTTTTTTAATAATAGCCAAAAACTGGAAACAACCCAGATGTCCTTCAGTGGATGAATGGTTAAGCAAAGCATAGTAGGCACAGTCCACAGAATATTACCCAGCAATAAAAAGGAGCACACTACTGACACATGAATCTCCAGAATCTCCAGAGAAATATGCTAGGGGGAAAAAGTCAATCCCAAAAAGTTATATACCATACGATTCCATTTATATCATATCCTCAAAATAACAAAATTGTAGATATAAAAAGAATAGACTGTTGTTTGCCAGGATTCTAAGAAGAGGCAGGAATAGGAGGCGGTGGCCTTAAAAGGGCAACTGGAAAGGTCCTGTCGGTGATGAAAATGCTCTGCGTGATGAAAATGCTCTGCGTGCATCTTGCGGGCATCAATGTCAGTATTCTGACATTGTGAAACTGTACAACAGTCTTGCAAGATGTTACCATCAGGGGAAACTGAGTGAAGGGTACACAAAATCTTAGTATTATGTCTTACAACTGCACTGACTCTATAATTACTTCAAAATAAAATGTTCAAAGAAATCCATTTTTAACTCCCCACCCCAAAGAGGGGGGCAAAAAAAAAGACTGGCTCTATCCACGGTCTCCCTCTCAGTTAATAGCAACTCCATTTTTCTAGTTACTCAAATAAAAACCATAAACTCATCATTTTCTTAACACCCCATATCCAATCTGCTTTCGTACCTTCAAAATATATGCAGAATTTGAAGACTTGTCACTCCTCCACTGCTACTAACTAGACCAAGTCACCATCAGCCCAGTTGATTACTAGAACACCTAATGTTCTACCTGCTTCCCCCTACTGTCCACTCACACAGCAGCCAGAGCCATTCTGCAAAACCTTAAGTTAGATGTTAGTCCTCTGTTTAAAACCCTCCAAGAGCTCTGCTTTTCTCTTAGAAAGCAAGTGCCAAGGTCTTTACAATAGCCTCCAAGATCCAACTTAATCTGGTCCCCTTTACCTCTCATCATCTCATTATCCACCTAACTGCTGTATTCCCACTGCCTAATTAACAGAAGGCAAGCATTCAATAAATATTCATTGAATATGCTCTTGATCCAATTCTTACCATAAATCCCACACCACTTCCCCAAGTTGCATCTTTGCATCTACTGCACACCCCGAAAAGTTGCTACTCCATAGCTCTCAGCCAGACAAAACCCCACTCATTCGTCAAAGGATATTGCCAAAGTCACCCTACTAGTTGTCGTAATGCCAATACCCAGCTCCAAGTAGAAGCAGAATTTCTATCCTTAATTGAAGTTCAAAACTCAACACATTCTAGCCACACTTTAATTTTCTTATTACAAGGGTAGTTATTTTTTAATTCACTCCATAAGGCACATTTACAAAAAACACTTGGATGTACCCCCAAGTTTGAGAAATGCTACAATGTACTGCAATAGAGCTACTTCCCTATGAAAAGCATGTATGTTTCCATTTAGTTCTCTTCAGTAGAGTATTACCTGAACTTACAACACTTAAAATTGATGTATATAAACACTTAATAGTCGGAGCTATATAGAAGAGTAACGGGGCTCTAGCAAATAAAAAAGAGACAAGAGGACTCCACACACCCTCTCACATCTGCCTCCATGACAAAATTTTCCACCACCTATTAAGGGAAAATTTATTTCTGAAACCACAGTGACCAGAAATATTTGCCCCAAACCAAATCTCAAGCATTCCAGAAGGAAATATAAATGCTTAAAAATCTGGTTTTCCCCTTGGATGATTAAATGGCCAGAACAATCAGGCTACTCAAGTATTTGAGTAACTGGAACACCTGCATCAACCATGGACTCCTCATTTCGTTTTCCTGGTGATGGAAGGGCCCCGGGGTAAAGGACAGCAGCCCTTCTCCCACGGGATGTCCACCACTTCTGGGAGGGAGGGCCCGTGGGCACTTGCGCTGCCCTCAGTGCTGCTGGGAAAACCTCAGATGAGTAAGTGACCACAGCACGGTAGCGGCACTTGACAGCAAGGGAAAGAACATTTAGAGAGAGAAACCAGGATTGCATCTGGACTTGAAATAAAAAAGGAACCGCTGAGGAAGAACTTCAATGTTTCAGTTCGTGCTTGTGGGTTCCCCCCTCCCCAACCCACCCCTAAATCTCAGGGTTTGGTTTACAAATTTTAAGTCTTCAGTATCTTGCTGCACAAAGTAACATTTCCAAGAAAAATTCTTAATCAAATCCTACAGATCCACTAAAATGAAGCAGAGTTGCGGGTGCTTAACCCGGGACGCAGGGCAAGGGAACCCCGATTACAAAGAACCTCCTTGTCCCCAAAGTCCTCTCCCCTCACCTGCACCCGAGGAGTCAAAGGCCCGTTATTCTGGCTCCGTGCCAAAGCCCGGAAACTGCCAGCCCTCGGGGCGGCACCGCTGCCCCAAGGGCGCTCCTTCCCCGTCCCCTTCGCTCCCCGACACCCCACCAGCGCCCGCCGGCCGCCGCCCCCGCCCATATTGGTGCTCACCCGTGACCAAGCCCCCATCCTTCCTTGGCCCCGCGAGGGTCCTGGGCGCCCCACCCCACCGAGCCCCTCTCTAGGCGCCCAAGCTCGGTCACCTCCGCACTCGTCCCCTCCGCCTCCTCTTCCAGAGTCTCCGAATTTGCCTCCTCAAGGGATTCCGGAGCCCCCGCTGTCGCCATTCCCTGTGGTAACCGAGTCTTCACGATTCCTGACACCACCACTCCTCCCTCCCCGCCCATCTACAGCCTGCGCCCCGCTTCCTGGGTCCCGGCACCCCTCAATTCCACTTCTCGGGCGTGTAGGCGACGCCCCCTCCCCGAGGCCCCTCGGGCAGCCGACTCTCCCCCCTTGGGGCCCAGAGACGCCGCCCCACCGAGGCAACGCCGCCCGCGCCCGCCGCTCCAACGCGCCCCTTCCCCGGCCTGGCCTGTCTCCCCGCCGCGCCCGCCCTGCCCCGCACCCCCTTTACCGCTGGACAAGGCGGCGGCCGCCAGCAGGAGAGCCAGGACCAGCGGCCGTGCCACCCCTCCAGGTATCTGGATGCCCCGCCCGGGAGGCAGCTTGGCTTGCTCGGCTCCCCTCATCCTCCTCAGGACCGCAGCGGCCATAACGGACTCCGCCGCCTGCGCAGTCGCTAGATTTTACGTCATGACGTCAGGCACTGCGTACAGCATCAAGGCTCTAAGCCGCTACGTCCCAGCGTGATGACGTTACAGCCTGGACCCGGGCTCCAGAGACGCTAACAAGTGGGAGGAGCAGTGGGAGGAGCAGTGGGAGGAGCAGTGGGAGGAGCAGGGGCGGGGGCCCCCTAATCGCGACTGTGGGTGCGAACTGTGTCAGAGGCGCCACTCTCGGCCCCCCTCGGGATGGACTGCTCTGCAGCCAATAAAAGTACTTCAGACATTTTTAAAAGCAAGATCCATCTGTGTAGTAGGCTGATTGCAGTGGAAGTCGGAAGTAATCCCCTCCTCCTTCCAAAGGCGAAGGAAATAAATGTTAAAAGACTGTTATCTGGGTAGAATTCTAAGTAATTTTGTAATCCGGTCCTATAATCATTTATTATCCCCACAAATATTTAGCATCCTTCCGTTTTTCAGAAGCTGGGAACAAAACGAATGCCTGCCTTTTGGGGGGAGAGAAGGGGTGTGTGCGTGTGTGTCTACAGTGTAAAAAATACACTATAAAACGATAGTTATTATTAAGGAAAAGCATAGAAGGAGACTATGAAGTAGGGATACAAACAGCTTCCACATTTCCTATAATAAGTTTCTGTTACTTTTTAAAATTTTGTGACTTAAAAAACCCCCAAATTCAAATTTCAAAATTTTCAGGAAGTTCCCTGATGGCCCTGGCACAGTGCTTTCGTCTGTATGTTCTGTGAATGTTTCCTTAATAAAACCTCCACAGCCACTTGATTTATGTGCAGGAAAGTCAGTGTGGCATGAAGCAAGATATTTATGCACCCACTGCTTCAGCACTCTGGTCTCCATGATTTTCAGAGGATTGCTGTTATGCCCGACAGCTGAGCTACCTCTCTGAAGAGAGAAGGGCCTGTATTTTCCTGAATCTGGTTTCCCTTATTTATCTGGCTCCAATGACAGCTCAGAAACACACAAACTCTGTGTTAAGAAAACCAAGAGGTCATTCATCTGCTCACTTCTCTAAGCCCACCACAAGCCCAGACAGACTGAATGGTGCCCTTATTGCAAACCTTCAAGGGTAGCAACGGTACAGTCTTCCCATGCTCCCCTGGAGCTTAATGAATAAGCCCCTCGATTCTAATTTCTTCTTGAAAGGCTTAAGAGTTAAAAGGGCTTTTATTCTACAAGCACACCTTCAACCTGGGTGTCTGTCCATTCGTTCCTTTGGTCACCATACTATTGTTTCAACACTTACTAGTGAGTTATCTTGAACTGAAGGAATTTGGCACAATATTCTGACATGCTCCATACAACAGACAGATACTTCATTGTAAGCGGGGAAGAAAATATTCCCTCATTGTCAAGCAGTCCTTTGTAAATTTCATAATAGTTTCATATTATAACTGATATCTGACTGGATGTACCCAAGAACCATAACCTGCCTTAATCTCTGGACAAATTCAATAAAGTTCACTTTGAAGTAACTGAAGGTCCTTATAAACTTAACAAAGGCAACATGACAAATACTATACTCATAAACATTGACAAACACTGAGGCCAGTGGTTTGAAGAGATCAGTTACACAAAATGCAAAAAGTAAATCTGATACCTGTTTGCAATGGTCAGTGTCAAACATAAAAAAAAAAGGAATCTGCCATACTCAAAAATAGATATATACAAAACAATATATATATCCTTAAACAGAAAAAACTCATATTTATTGAAGATGGATAATGAATACATAGGATTTGTTACTATCCTCCTTTGTAAATATGTGAAATGTTCACAATCAAGTTACTAAATATATAAATAAGGCAGATTTCTAAAATGACTCCCAATGACGCCGGGCTTTATATGACCATTGCTCTTGTGTGTGGGAGGGAACTATGACTAAGACAGGATATCACTCTTGTGATTACATTGTTGTATCGCACAGTCACCTCTAAGAATGGGAGATTATCCTCTGTGAGCCTGACTTAATCAGGTGAGTCATCAAAAGGGTTGGGAGTCTTCCGAGAGATTTGAGGCCAGAGGGGGTTGACAGAACAGGAGTTTTCTGTTCCTGGCTTTGGAGATGGAAGGAACTACATGTCAAGAAGAGTAGGTGGGCTATATTTGCTGAGAGTGGTCCCTAGCTTGTGGCCAGCAAGAAAACAGGGACCTGGGCCTCCCCTGGTAGCGCAGGCAGTTGAGCGCCGCACTGTGAAGCTGTCCGCAGCCTCTGAAGTGCTGGTTCGATCCCGGCAGGCCATTCAGGGTCCCACCTGGCGTGGCAGACCTCTCCTGTCTCGCCCGCTGCTCCCCTCAGCAGTGTATTTCATCAGTCTGCCTGTTCTGTTCCCCACTCTGTCTCTGATGAGTTCTCTCACCCTCCCGCCAATCTGGCCTGTACCCCGTTCTTATATAAATAAATAAATCTTTTTTTTTAAAGATTTATTTATTTATTTATACAAGCACTGGGTACAGTCAGAAGCACGGAAGGGTGACAGGATTCACCAGAGCCAGAGCAGGGAACAGAACAGGCAGAGTGATGAAATACACTGCTGAAGGGAGCAGCGGGAGAGCCTGGAGAGGTCTGTCGCGCCATGTGGGACTTGGCCAGCGGCCGGGGATTGAACCGGCTCTGCGGAGGCTGCGGGCAGCTTTGCAGCTCAGCGCTCAACTGCTGCGCCACCAGGGGAGGCCCATAAATAAATAAATCTTAAAAAAAAAAAATAGGGACCAGAATCCTACACCAGAAAGGAACTGAAATCTGCTGCCACCATATTAGACCAAAAGAGGCCAGGCTAGCTGAAATCTGCTGTTCGTTTTTATTTTCTTACATCATTGTTCATCTTTGTACAATATTTGATTTCTCCCCTCAGGTGTAATCCCCATAACTAGCTGAAATATTAATTACAGATTGGTAGGCCCTTAGAGAGCCCAGCCATGCTGTTCTTGGACTTTTGACCTACAAATCTGTGAAAGAAATGAGTGTTGTTCTTGAACTACCAAGTTTATGGTAATTTGTTATGCTGCAACAGAAACTAAAAATAACACACACAGAGCAAGCAGCCAAAAGACAATTCCTGCTATTTGCAATTATACGAATAAAAATATCAGAAGGATGAGGTTTCAGTATTTTATTCAAGTTTTATTTTAAGTGATGTTAATTACAGCATTTGAAGGGGAGGATCTAATTCCACACAAAATGGAAGACTCTAAAATGTACCCATTAAACTGCTAAAAAATAAACTGAGTGGCGAGAATACAACAGAAGTCCAATTTAGATTCGAGTGTTGTCACCATGTGATTACAGTCACAGAGACTCTTCCCATCTCGCAGCTGAAGCACTTCAAAGCTATTTCATACTCTGGTGCAAGGGCAAAAATCACAATGTGAGAGGGAAGTAAGTCCTGAATCATTGGCTTCATCACATCCACCTTTTCCACCCCAAAATGGCACAAAAGAAACTCCTACCACGCCCTGCAGACTACTTTTGGTGTAAAAGAGGTGATGGACTGGGGTGGAAACAGGTCATGAAGATCTGTCTAAAAATGTCCCTTTCAGATGAGTGTGTCCACACCATCAGTGAGCCACTCTTCAACAAGGGTAGGAAAACAAGGTTTAATTCTCAGGAAATCACAATTTCATTCATTTACTTAATACGAATTTACAAAGTGCCTACAAATTATCAGTTTCCACTTGCAGCCATTTGTAGATAAAAAAGAAACCTGACATCTTTAGAGGGGCTGCCAAATCCCCCCAAGGCTACAGCTGAAAGGACCTTTTTTTGGAATTGGGTTTCTTCTGTACCTCTGAAAGGGTAACACCTTAAAGCTGAATCATCTTTAACCTGGATGTCTAACATAATATTAGCAATACTTGCATCCCAGACATACAACATTAAAAGGTACACTAAATTCTGAAGGTAGCTATGCTGCAAAATAGATTAAAATTAAATGATTGTACAGTATTCACTTATGCTTGAAATTCCAGTCCTAGACCAAGCTTGTGGCCACCTGCGTTGACATTCTTGCCATCCAGCAGAGCTGACAGTGTCAGTTTGATACCTGCAAGAGAACAAATCCAGGAGAGCAAAGGAAAAGGGATGGAGAAGAAAGGTTAACATGCGGAGGAACTCTGAAACATAATGGCAAAACCACAGTCCAAAGGCTGTCCCAACCAGTGGGATCAGCGGGAGCAAAACCACATGGCCCTTTAATCCCTGTTACTTAACACCATCTGACTAACAGGCAGCCTAGAGTGAGATTAGAAAATAATTCTTATTCCACAGCCTATCAGATCCACTTTAGGGACCCTGCTTCCGTCTCTCTCACCCACCCCCAAGCCCCATAATAAGTCTGCCCCATGGGATCACACAGTAAGCTTTTCTTTGGGAATAGCTCATCCCAACCAAGAGTCAGATTCTGGAGGTTTATATTCACAGTGTGCACACACATGCACCACCTTCACACACATGCACAACTAACATATTCTTTATATTAGCTTGATTCTGACATCATATAATCTTAGCTTTCCTGGGTTCGAAGGTCCAACTCAAACAAAATACCCCCATGGTGGCATTACCCCCTGTTGCTAACACACCATGCACGGGCCTGGCCAACTGTGCAGAGGACAACAATTCTCCTATTTGTCTTTTTACAACAGGATGATTTATGGGCTAGTTTTGAGAACCTGCTGGAAATAAGTATCATGCATTATGTATTATTAAAATCAAAAACAAATGGCAACCAACCTTGAAAATTCCCTGAGCTGACAAATCCAGTTTTAGTTAGACAAGCAAAGCTTAATTTAGCTCATTTTGCAAAACTAACTTGACCTGGGTCATTTCTTGCTTATGACTCTGGAAATCATGACAAAAATTGATTTCCAAAATTGATAAGAGGTAACCACTAAACAACCTCTATCATTTCTGAAAATTTTAATATTAACACCATTCACTACAAAGAAAAAAGTTACTGCCTTCTCACTATGTAAGTTGCTCTATAACAGTATTCCCCCGAGCCTCAGTCCATGTTTTGGTTAACATAGTACTCAAATTGTACTCAAATTGTAGTACTCAAATTAGTACTCAAATTGCCTTTTGGTGTGTGCAACATAAACTTTTACTAACTATGAATACTTCAGTGATTCATTGGTTTTACTTTTGACAGCTCACATTAAAAAAAAATGGGAAAACAAGGTAATATGTGTTAACTTCAGCCCCTTTTTCTCCTACATACTGCTCCTCCTATTCTCCAAATTTTTAAAAAATTCTCCAATGTTTTAGGGTCTCCCTGGTGGCATAGGAGTTAATTCTTGGGCCTCCCTGGTAGCGCAAGGGGTTAAGCACAGCACTATGAAGCTATCCACAGCCACTGCAGCACGAGTTCAATCCCCGGCCAGGGAGCTACCCACATGGTACAGCAGACCTCTTCTGTCTCACCCGCTGCTCCCTCAGCAGTGTATTTTAGTCAGTCTGCCTGTTCTGTTCCCCACTCTGTCTCTGGTGAGTCCTCTCACCCCCTGCACCTCTGGCCTGTACCCCAGTTCTTGTATACATAAATAAATATCTTTTTTTAAAAAAAAAAGTTGATTCTTCATCTAAAACCAAATAAATCAGAATCAACAGGTGAAGCCTAGGAATGTAGCATTAAAAAAAAAAAAAAAGGAGGTGAGTCTCAGCACTGTCACCTCTATGACCTGAATTCGATCCCCAGCGAAGGAACTAACACACATGGCGCAGCAAACCTCGCCTGTCTTACCCACTGCTACCCTCAGCATATACTTCAGTAAATCTGCCTGTCTGCTCTCCACTCTATCTCTGAATTCTCTCACCCCCTGAACCTCTAACCTACGCCCCAGTTCTTCTACAAAAAAATTTTAAAATAAATCTTTAAAAAAAATTCTCCAATGTTTTATAATGACTCTATACTCCTTGACAAATATTTAATCATAAAACACATTTACAATGTACCACACTGCTTTATAACAAATCATAAAGCAGCAAACCAGCAGCGCCATTTTTGTTAAGCAAAGAACTAATTTCACACACATCCAACACATACCTGGCTTTAGGGTCTGAGTGTATCCTAAACCTATCAGGCTGGAGTTGTTCACTTTAGCCTAGTCAAGGAAAAGACAAAGTGAAAAGGTTAACTACTTCATGCTTCATCCCCAAAACAAAAGCTTTTTAAATCAACCAACTCTGGATTTCACAATCAACTTCTCTTTCTTCATGACCACCTAATTTATGGGATTCATTCAATTCAATGTGAAATATATCTAATTTGGGAACTAGGTCTTAGAAGGGAAACTCAGAGTTGGTCCATTTTTAAATGCCTATGTTTTTATACCAACACAATTTTCAATGAAGTTACTCTTTACAGAGTAGTTGCCTTTGAAGGTACAAATGCCCAACCCCACCTATACTCATTAGGTGAGGACACTTTCATATGTGACCAGAGAGATAAAATGTTTTCTTAATTGGAAAATTCCTTTAAGATCTATTTGTTGGAGAAGGAATGTAGAGGACCCAAATAAGGGATCAGGGAAAAAAACTAATTGTAATAAAATAAAAATAAAAATCAACAGACAACTATAAACCAGAGACACTCTGAGATGGGGAGAAGGGAGTAGGATCAAACCAAGGGTGGGAAGAGCACAAGGGACCACGGTGATAGTTCACAGGTGAATGGGTGGTGGGAATTTCATAGGGACTACAACAGAGATGAAAATGCATACATTGTACGAAAATGAAAAATGATGTAACAAATACATAAAATGAAACAAAAAAAAAAAAGATCTATTTGTTGGGATGTGGGAGACAGAGCAAATGTGAGATAGGGTTTTGAGGCTTTTTTAAAAGACAGAATCCCATTAGAATTTTTTCTTCATGTTGAAGAGAAGCAAAAAGCATGAAGAAGGTGTAGTACTGACAGGTCTGATTTAAATGTATATTGGAGCAGAATGAATGACCTAGCAATCACTCCAGAATCAGCACTTAGTGAATGCTGATCAATGATTAAGTTCAATCAAGCTGCTGAGTCAATAATAATTTTGCCCTCATTCTTCGTCCTGAGTTGTAGGGAAATGTGGGCCTCTGCCTGGCCCCTTTCTGTTGAAATTAGGAGGTGTCAGGAGCAGAGGGCGCCCCGGCCATGAAAACAGGGAGGCCTGGCAAAAGCAGGGCTGCCTAGGTATGTGTTTCCTGTTTAAGTATGTTTCAGACCTGACATCACCCAAAAAAAAGAGCACAGCATGGGCAAGGCAGGCCTCCTGGCAGTCAGTGTCCCATTAAGCCGTTCCTCTTGCTTCTGTCATCCAAATAATGAGGACCCCTTTCCTTTGTTTTTAAGCACCTAATGTTGCAGAAGCCAAATTTGGTTCCATTTCCAGAGACTAAAAGCGGGCTATCTGTAAATTACACAAACCATTCCAGGAGCCGTTCTGCAGCATGAGGGTTTCTCATAACACCCCTAAAGGGGTACAGCCAGCAGGGCCATGTGACAACAGGGGTGAGCTTTGCGGGAGTGAGGGCCAAACTATGCGGCAGTCCAAGGGTCAATGAGCAAGGGTCTTCAGGATAAGATACTAACTGTCCACTGTCATGGTCAGATTTTTAGTAGTAATACTGGAGTTGGACAAGCAAATGAAAAATGAAAGGGAAAATAGATATTTAAAAACTGAGGATTCGGATAGCCTTTTTTACAGTCTGCAGCATGAAACCAGAACTGGCTGGAGGAGGCACCATAGCAAGCCAGTCTGGGTCAAATCCAGGCCCTAGAACTTACCAGTCATGTGCTCTTGGGCATGTAATGCAATACCCCTAAACTCCCAATTCCTCTTTTGTGAAAACAGAAATGGAATGATTTTTTAAAAAGAACCT
Organism: Talpa europaea; assembly: GCF_964194135.1. NCBI lineage: Eukaryota > Metazoa > Chordata > Mammalia > Eulipotyphla > Talpidae > Talpa > Talpa europaea. The sequence goes on from NC_140080.1 coordinate 28,396,563, forward strand.
ATACAAATGAGTTGTGTAAGGATTAAATACAATAATCCACATATAACGGACTCCACACAGTACCTGCCATCCATGTTACTGCTATCATTTACTTATTTCTAACTTTCCATGGTGAGAAAATGTCTAGTCAAAGCACACAATTCCAGCAATCCAGGAGTCCAACCTAAGGGTCAGGTGGAGCCTGGAGATGCACAATTCCACAGGTACCTACCGAGAAGCAGGCATCAGGGTCAATCTGATATTTGGCTGCTATTCCGAAGCGAGTGTTGCTGTTGCCTGCTGTCCAGGCAAGATTAACGGCAGTCTCCAACTTCTTGTTCACCTTCTGGTAAATGGAGCCACCAAACTCTGTCCCATCATTTCTGCAAACAAGCACAACACAGTTGCCACTTGGCTCTGGAAGGTGGACTGGAGCTGGGCAGAGTTGCCCACAGGTCACAGAGGACAGAGATGCTATCAAAAGGGGCCAAACTGATCACCAAAAAAGCAGCAAATTATGGGCAGACTGGTGGACTGGTGAGAAGAGGCCACGGGGCAGAGGAAGAAAAAGACTCTTCTCTCCCCCATCAGAGGGACACCTGGAGGCAGCCCAGGCAACTGCTCAGGCCGTGTGAAACCTGAATTCACTTCCAACACAGTCTTTAAAATAGAAACAGTAGCTAAGACATGGGGATTCTGAGAGATTTCTTAGTTCTGTTGGTAATGTTACTGTTTTTATAAATGCTTCTATCATAAAAATGGTAACAGAGGGGAAGTAAGTAAGAAAACAGATGGTAAGAAAGGCTGGGCCACTCCTGTTCCTCAGAAGGCAGGTCCCTTAGCACTTCCCACAGTCACCTTGGAGTGGGGAGGGCAGAGTTGAATTGACCCAGAGCCTAGGAAAAGGCGTGATTACAAAATCACCTACAACTGGGACAGGTTCCACCGCCTGTGTATACTGCTGCTCCAGGCTTCGGCACCTGGCATCCTAGTAGGTGTTGAAAAGGAGCTGCCTGCTACATTACAAAATGTTTCTATCTTTCGAAAACCAGCCAGCCAAACTCCTTTCCCTCTTCCAAACACACCTTGTTATTAATTCCGGTCTCCGGGAACTCCTCCCTAATATTTTTACCGTAAACTAACAATGTCATATTTTTCCTGTTCCCAGGAGCAGTAGCACTGGAAACTGTGAAGGGAGAACCATGGGCTTTGCTGTCCAGCACAGAGTTTAGGACTTACTAACCTGAAAGAACAAATTGTTACTGTTCATTGCAAACTCTACTCTTCACCAACACACTCTCCTTAAAGTAGATGCACATAACTACCTTCTAAATTCTTAAGTTTTCCTTAAAATTCAGCCCAAGAGAGATTGTGCTTACAGAGAGTGCAGGAGAGTCCAGGCACTGCCTGATTCACAGGGAATCCTGTCTTCTTCAGAAAATCCAAACATGCTATAAAATAGCTTATCAAAAATAATATTTTTGGGCCTCCCTGGTGGCACAAGGGGTTAAGACACAGCCTATGAAGCTATCCACAGCCACTGTAGCACAAGTTCGATCCCCCAGCCAGCCAGGGAACAACCCACATGGCATAGCAGACCTCTCCTGACTAGCCCGCTGCTCCCCTCAGCAGTGTATTTCAGTCAATCTGCTTGTTCTGTTCCCCACTTTGTCTCTGGTGAATCCTCTCACACACACACACACACCCACACACACACACACACCTTTGGCCTATACTCCAGCTCTTATATGCATAAATAAATCAATCTTTAAAAAATAAAAATAATAATAATATTTTTGTATAACACTCAAGTGGGGAAGTTTCCATGGGCTGAGATGTGTTTTTTCAATTTCAGATTTTTTAGTAGGTTCTAAAACCAGCAACACTGGCTTCTTGCACTGAACTCTCAAAACCATAAAAGAGGGAACTCATTGTACAAACTCATCTACAAGAAGCACAAAGAATGTCTGCCACACATCTGGGGCTCTGCAAGCTCCAGGGCAACCCAGATTACTTGTGTCAGCTGTTTCCAGGCCAGTTCCAAAAATAAACCACGTCCACTTGTTACTTATTAAAAGTGTTGAAGCTCAGGTATGTGGAGAAATCAGCTAAAAGCTATCATTCTTCCTAGAATTGCTGTAAATTCCCAATTCCACACCAAGGAAGCATTTCCCATTTCAGTCAGAATTCTAATTAAAAAACAAAACAAAACAAAACACTTCTATGCTTGTGATATCTTCCAACTTTTTGTGGTACTCCTTTTTAGAATTGACATTCCTTTTTTGGTCTTTGTTGGTGTACAATTCTCTGAATTTTAACACATGTAAAGATTTGTGTGACCACCACCACAATCAGGATACTGAACAGTTCCCCACCCCAAAATCCCTAGAGTCATGCCAATGCACACACCCCATCTCACCTCCCCCAGAACCACTGAACCATCAGCTGCTAGTTTCCCTGTGACTTTTCAGTTTTAAAAGAGTCAAAAAATTAATTTCATTATAAAAATTCCAAAAATTGTATTAATGGAAATGTCACTAAACACTAGGTGTTGAATGACATTTGGCTAAATGTCACTAAAACCATTTTCTTAAGTTTAACAAGTCACTTCTTTAGCGACCTCTGGTGGAAGGAAAAAAAATGTGGCAAAGCCCTACACAAGCTGTGGCTCCTCATCCACAGGGCTTTAATGGATAAACTTTTTGTTTCCCTTAACCGAAATCAGCACTCTACTTCAGTTCTCAAATTTGATAATGAGGGGTTCTCTCTAAACTGACCTATAATTTTCTCTTCCCTTCACTATACTATCCAGTAGCTAATCGACTTTCTAATGCTCCACACACAGAAGACACTGTGTTTAACTGACATGCTCTTCCCCTCACCTGTCTCCCATGCCTGCATTTTATTAAAGCACGGCAAGCGATCCGCAGGCACCAAGTGAGGAAAGAGGGGAGCTGCGCTTCCCACCCTCTCAACCCCATTCTGTTAACTAAAACTAAGGAGCCTCCAAAGTCGACAAAGTTGCAGGCAAGAGCCAGTGGCCTGGGCAGAAAGCATGGCATTGCTTTAACTGTCCAGTCAGCCTGTGTACACCAGTGACAGGATACACCAGTGACAACGTGTACTGCTTCCAGAGACCCTATGTCACTTCAGGGAATGGGTAGGTGGGAAACAGAAAATACCAGCCAGCCATCTGGCTCATCTGATTCCATCAAACCCATTTTATGGTGATTAAAAACTGAGCTTAGGGGAAAAAAAACATACAAAACAATCACCCTAGTGCACACTGGGCCTGCATGGGAATACACTTACACATTAGTGTGAAGCTGGAATTCGTCGGTCTTGTAGCCCACCGCAAAGTTGCTCTGGGTCACTCGAGACTTGGCGGTCTCAAAATTCATCTGGTAGCCAGCCAGCCAGCCCTCATAGCCCAGCACCAGGGCGCCCCGGATGGAGGGCCCGGCGATGTCAAAGTCCACGTCACAGCCCAGGTTGATGTGCTCTCGCTTGTACCCTGTCTTGATTTTAGCATTTTTTTTCCTGAAGGAAAAGAGGTTATATTAAAAATAAGAAGCTAACTCACCTTGGTACAAGGTGCCAGGGAATGCAAATTTAAAAAAAAAAAAAATCCCACTTTATTTTTTTTTTAACTTTCCAAAGGCCTTTATTAGGCAGCACAGCACTACCACCACAACACGGTATCAATAGCCTTTCCTTTATCTAAGCAACAAAGGTGCCCTGTTCCTGGTGATGGTGAACAACACCTGGCTGCAGCAAAGGCCACCAGGAGTCCATTTGGATGAGGGCCCTGCTGGACACACCCAGTCCCACACTCAAGTAAGGAGAATTATTTTAGGAAATTTAGGAAGCAGCTGCAAATGTCAAGAACGAAAGAGGGGGCCTCCCTGGTGATGCAAGGGGTTAAGTCTCAGCACTATGAAGCTATCCTCAGCCACTGCAGCACGAGTTTGATCCCCGGCCAGGGAGGTGACCCACAGGGTGCAGCAGACCTCTCCTGTCTCACCAGCTGCTCCCCTCAGCAGTGTATTTCAGTAGGTCCGCCTGTTCTGCTCCCCACTCTGTCTCTGGTGAATCCTCTCATCCCCCACACCTCTGGCCTGTATCCCAGCTCTTGTATGCACAAATAAATCTTTAAAAAAAGAACCAGAGGATGTAAATCTAAATTACAGAATGAAATTCATATAATTTTTGATTTTAAAAAATCTTTGATTCATTTCTAGCATATAAAATATGACAAAGGATATAACTATATAAATGCTCCTCCTTGAAAGTTTATGGTTTGCAGTTAAACAGGTGAAAAAAGTAATTTTTTTAACTAAATTTGAAGACATACTATGGCACAAAAATTTCTAACAGTCACAGATTCCACTATTATATCCTTTTTTAAAATTTGGATAGTCAAAACGAAAGTCCTTTAGATTCTTTTTTTTTTTTTAAAGATTTGTTTATTCATACATACAAGAACTGGGGTATAGACCAGATGTGCGGAAGGGTGAGAGGATTCACCAGAGAGAGTGGGGAGCAGAACAGGCAGACTGACTGAAATACACTGAGGGGAGCAGCAGACCAGACAGGAGAGGTCTGCTGCGCCGTGTGGGAATCTCCCTGGCCGGTGGGGAATCGAACCTACACTGCAGAGGCGGCGGACAGCTTCACAGCGCTGCACTGAACCGCCTGCACCACCAGAGAGACTCAAGATTCTTTCAGGATTTCTGCTGATGCCCTCTCACCAAGAAAGAATCCTCATTACCAATTCTTCAAAAATTTCACAAGTATTTTGGCCTTGGATTGCATCTTCCATTGTTAAAATGAGGAAAATTAAGTATAGAATTTTTTTTCAACTTTTATATTCACACATTTATTCAGCAACAGAGTCAGAATTCAGAAAATACCTTGTTACCTGACATTGGACATTTATGTGTTCTTTTAAAAATTATATTATTTTTTATTATTGAGGTCACATTGGTTTACTACAGCTTATATGGTTTAGGGGTATAGGCTCACACACCTTCAGATGCATGTTAACACACCACACCCACCACCAAAGCACCCACTGAGCCCCCTTCCCTCCTGTGTCTCCCACCTAAAAGCCCCAGTTTAAGTGGGAGAGGGGGAAGCCAGGGACCCAAAACTCTCACAAGGAGCTGCTGGGCCACAGTGAGTAGGATGCAACCTCTTTCAAGGGAATCCAGTTTGAAGAAATGCCACAATAATGAAGTGAGAACTGGGGCAGGAAAAGTTTGAAAAATAAACATTACATAAATGCCTTTGCTACTCTCTCCCTATGCTTAATGCAGTGGCCTACACCAGACTCTATTAGGTAAGAGTCACCATGAAATTATGAAACAGATGCAATACTGCTGCTCTTCAAGTCTGTACAAAAGCTTTATGTCATAAAGGCAGCTAGCTAAACAGCAGTTGTTAAAGAGGTTGCCTTCTCATTTTGTGGCTCACTTGGTAAACAAATACTAGAGCCCTTCTAAGTGGATGCAACAGTAAGACAGCTTTGAATTCAGTATTCACGAGACCCCAGGTATAGTCTGCTGATCCCAGATTTGCATATACAACCAGTTTAAGGCCTCCTTTGCCTATTACTCAAAACTTCACATTCCTCAGGAAGGGCAAGTGAGCAGTGTCACCTGCAAATATATAAGCACCATGGCTTTTACTGAAAGTCAATATTACAGAACAAGATCACATTTACCAAATAAAATTTGAACTATTTTTAGCTGATTGATTCTGTCATTCAGCTGCAAACTGGACATGTCCCAGAGCAAGCTGCACTCTCAGCAGAAACCACAGGCGAAACCAGATCCACTCAGAGGCTCAAGAAATGCACAGTCCTGTCAGCCCCAGCTTCATCCATACTGAGACTAAAGCCTCATCCCCAGGCCCAGGTGGTGGGCTCTAAATCCCATTCCTTCCTCTTAGGAACCAGTGCTCCTCAGGTAAAGGGTGGATTATTGGTAGGAGCAGGAAAGGTACAAGGTGAACCTGAAGCATCAAAGTGATCAAAGTCTACAGAGGCTGGAGTGAAAGGACTCCAGAGCTGACCAGGAGAGGCTCCCAGAGCTCTGGAGACAATGACAGCATCATTAAAATAACATAAATACAAAACTGAAAACTATCAAACACACTTTAGTCTATACGTAACACAAAAATACCTTCATTGTCATCATCTTTACAGACATCATCTTTATATCATCTTCACAATTTGTAATTTTGAAAACAGTTAAATAGAAATCAAACATTTATTCCACCTTTCCGATACAAACTATATATCTCAAGGTAACAAATAGCTGATGAATTTGTCTTTATTGAAACAGCCCAGTTAATAAATGCAGAAGGAATGGTAAAAGTAGAATTTTCATCAATTTGTAACCTCTAATGGAATGACACTAACATACCAAGAGAAAACTAGGTCCATATGAACCCCCCCGGAAGCACACAGTACAACTTACATTCAGTGTTGTCCTCCTGCAACATGGAATCTGAAGGCAATGAAGATTAGACTGACCAATTCACAGGAAATGTGGACAGTGGGGGACAAGTTAAATGATGCCACAGAGATACAAACAGCAAAATTCAGACTATATGTAATTCTCCAGGACAAATACTCTACGTTCAACAAGTAAATTGCAAGGGAAGGAAAAAGAGGAGAACCTGAAAATTAAGAGTTAACTTTAGGAGCCATGCAAAATAATTTTTGCAAAGTTGCATGGGCAATTTTGAATCTGTAAAAAAAAAATTAATTTGAACAGACTAGAGATCTGATAATATTAAGACATTATGATAACATTTTTACATGGTAACAATATTGTAGTTATGCATTTTTTTAAAAGGAACCATAAGATTTAAAGGTATGTACTAAAATAGTAATGAACCTATGTGATATCTGTTTTTTACTTCAAAATAATCTGAGGGCTGGAGGGAGCGGTGTTGGATATAAAAACAAAATGTGATTGGCCATGGGTTGATAATTATTAAAGTTGGGTGATGGAGCATGATGAGGGTTTAAACGAATCCTGCATTCATTTAAATGTTTGAACTTTTCCATAATAAAAAATGTAAAGGTTACACATTCTAAGACCTGATTGAGACAAGAATGGTAGAGATTCTGATTGAAAATATAAGCAACTCCCTTCCCAAGTTACAATGAAGCCTGCTCCTCTCATTCAAGTTGCTTGAGTGCATTTTGGCATGCTTTGAAGAAGTAACAACAAAATTATCTCTCTATAAGAAAAACTCAAAATAAACCTATCTTGGCCTGCCTGCTCTTTGGGAAGGTGGGGGATGGGTGAACCTGAGTTTTGTCCACAAATCCAAATGGCACGAGGTTGGGTGGGTAGCTGATGAAAAGAGAGTGCCCAGTGCTCTAGGGAGGAGGATTAAGGGTGCTCTGGTATGGTGTGGTAACAATCACCTGAAGGGGTGTGATCCCATACCTCTAAATCACATGTAGTGTTACAAACCAACATTACCGCAATAAAAACAATAGTTAAAAAGAAAAAGACAGCTGCTCAGAGGCTGACATTTCAAGGAGAGAAACGCAAACTATGGGCACACAAAAAAAAATAACTCTGAATGACCACAAAATGCCATGCTTGTGGCAGGGCCTCTGACTGGCCAAGTGCACCAGCCATGCAGTGCCCCCACCCCCTGCACGTGGTAGCACTGGAATCTGGCCAGGGGTCCAAGATCCCCAGAAGAATGTGCAGTGCTGGGCAGTGGCTCGGGCATCTCCGCTATGCAGCTATCTATGAATTTGGAGCTGTTCCTCTTTCAAACATTATTGAGCTTGTTGGTTGAACATACTTTAAACTAAAAAATTAGCTTGAGAGAGGCATGACTGACTTGTGGTGACAAGCTGTGACAGACACTCTGTAGGGCTGCTGGTCCCTGAATGAAGTATGCAGCCTCATACAGATGTGGTCTATGCTGTGCCCCTTCCAGAAGCCTGGATGGTGTCCCAGGCTATCCCTATTAGTCATTGTGGAAAGTCAGCTTTCATTTCCATTCCCCATCAAGTCATCAAAGTTTTCCTCAAATGCCTCGTACTGATGTGTACATATTGTTACTACATTCTTGGTTTCTAAGCACCATTCTTCAATAAAATGAACCAGAGCTCCTTAGAGAAATGGCTGATGGAAGGACTGGAGAAAAGCAAGAAGACAAGTTGGGTACATCTTCTGAAAAAATGTTCAAAAAAAAAAAAAAAGACGGGCTTATCAAAGCACACAGGAGCCAACTGGCTGTCCCAATGCCATACTGGGGATGATTTGAGTAACAAAATAAATTACAGTAGTGGATTATAATCCACAAAATAAAATATCTATGAATCTATACTCCTATAAACAAATGATTAAAGAAATACATGGAGGAGGGCCTCCCTGGTGGCGCAAGGGGTTAAAACACAACCTATGAAGCTATCCACAGCCACTGAAGCATGAGTTTGATCCCAGAGCAGGAAGCTACCCACATGGCGCAGCAGACCTCTCCTGAATCACCCACTGTTCCCCTCAGCAGTGCATTTCAGTCAGTCTGCCTGTTCTGCTCCCCACTCTGTTTCTGGTGAATCCTCTTGCCTCCCCACACCTCTGGCCCACACCTCAGTTCTTATATTCATAAATTAATTAATTAATTAAAATTATCATGATCACAAAAGCAAAGAAAGATGATTATGTCCCAGAATAGAAAATACAAAGGAGACTTGACTATTAAATGCAGGATCATATCCTTAATTAATTAATTAAAATTATCATGATCACAAAAGCAAAGAAAGATGATTATGTTCCAGAATAGAAAAAACAAAGGAGACTTGACCATTAAATGCAGGATCACATCCTGAACTAGAGTAGATCATGGACTAGAAGACATCAAGAGGACAATAGGTAAGGGCCTCCTCATTGGCACAGTGGGTTGAGCACAGCACTGTGAAGCTGTCGCAGCCTCTGCAGCGCAGGTTCTATTCCCAGAAGGCCAGGGAGATACCCATATGGCACGGCAGACCTCTCCTGCCTTGCCTACTGTGCCCCTCAGCAGTGTCTTCGGTCATCTGCCTGTTCTGCTCCCCACTCTGTCTCTGGTGAATTCTCTCACCCTCCCGTGCCCCTGGCCTGTACCCCAGTTTTTGTACAAATAAATAAATCTTAAAAAAAAAAAAAAGAGGACAACAGGTAAATCAACAGTACGATATCAATGTTAATTTGTTGGTTCTGATAATTACACTGTAGTTATGTAACATGTCAACAGGAAGGGGGACTAAGTGTGTAAGGCAACCATTACTCACAGATACACACACTGTGTGCAAAATTTTCATATGTTAAGTATAAACGTATTTGAAATTAAATGTCAAAAAAACCTTTTCCCTTATGTATATTACTGCAGGGCCTGGAAACATCTCTGTAAACCTCCCAAAGGTGATGGGAAACCCCTTACAAATTCCAAAGTGTGCCATCCCAGGGCAGCAAATCAAGTATGTGGACACATCATCCAGGCCCACGTTCCATCAAAGGATCTCCCTGGCTAACTTCTCCCATCACAGCAAGTTGCCTTGGGGAAGTACACAAGAAAGAAGGCACCACTCTGGCAGGAAAAACTACAGCAGAGGTGAGAACAAGAGTTAATTCAGTTCCTGGTCAAAGGTCTTCAGATCATCCATAATCAAGTTATAAAAAGACAGTAACTTGGGCAGAAGCCCTTGTCTGCCCAGGGACTTATTGTGGTCACTCTGCACCCAGAACAGGGTCTGCCTCACCAGATCCTCCCTCTAGTAAATATGTGTTGGAAGGGGAACAAGAAGAGGAAAGAGATAGAACAAAGAATGGGGTCTGGAGCTTCCCTGGTGGCACAAGGGTTAAGACACAACCTATGAAGATATTCGCAGCTACTGCAGCACAAGTTCAATCCCCAGCCTGCCGGGGACATACCCACATGGCACAGCAGACCTCTCCTGCTACCCTCAGCAGTGTATTTCAGTCAGTCCATCTGTTCTGTTCCCCACTCTGTCTCTGTACCCCGGTTCTTGTATGCATGAATAAATCTTTAAAAAAAAAAGAAGAAATACTGGATGGTCTTACTTATAGCAGGAATTTAGAAAACCTAAATAAGGGACCAGGAAAAAGACTAATTATAATAAAGAAAAAATCAAAATCAACAAGCAACTATAAACCAGAGACACACTATGGGGGTGGAGGGAAGAGAGGAGGGATTAGGTTCAAAATAAGGGGGATGGAATTGTATGGGGAATATAACCAAAATGAAAATGCATGCATTGTGCAAAAATGAAAAATTATGTAAGAATTACATAAAATAAAATATATTAAACATAAAAAAAATTTATTGATGCATACAAAAACTGGGGTACAGGCCAGAGGTGCAGGGGATTGAACTCATGCTGCACAGAAGCTGCGGATAGCTTCACAGTGCTGTGCTTAACCCTTGAGCCACCAGGGAGCTCCCTATATGTATTTATTTTTAACCATAATTTTTTAAAAATTCAGTACATGCCCTTAAGCTTGTCATCAATATGCAAGACAACCTTCCCCCACTGCTCTGAGAGGAAAATACCAAGAGTGTGTTCCAGAAGAGAAAAGCACTAGGAGCTGAGGAAAATCAACACACTGTCTGGCCCCCTCACACTGGGCACTGTCTGGCCCAGTGCCTATCACCCAGCCTCTCACTCTCCCAGCAGCCTCACTCACCCCAGGGAAATGGCACATTGCTAAACCAGAAACCCTGCAGCCTCCACTGCTGAGGCCAGGAAAAAAAGCACAGAGCACAGAAGCCTATTCTAAAATATTGCCAGATGACCATGGGGCAAAAACAGATGAAATTCTTACCCAGTGTTGGGTGAAAAGGATGAATCAAAGGTCAGCTTCAGTCCACGTGCAAGCTGAACAAAAAAGAAATTTGCCGGAAGGTTTAGTCACTGAGCAGGCCAGCAGATGTCATTTAATAAAACTGTCTTTTCGCAGGCGAGCCCCGGTACCTGATCTTCCACAGTGATCTCGGTGCCTAGTGTGTTGTCAGTGTTCCATTTCTCTGTAAACGTCAGACCGTATTCAGTCCATCTGTACTTGGTTTCCAGACTGCCCGTCACTTTGGTGGTCTCAGTGTTGGCTGAACCTGAGCTTGTAAATTCCTTTAAAGGAGAGAGAAAGTTACAAGCTACACACCAGCTCTTCACTTTGCATCCCTCCACCCTAAACGGCTCATCCTTTCCTTAATGCAAGAGGTGAGACCTGGCTGTGGGCAGCAGTTAACTCCATAACTCAGTAAGATATGTAAGTACAGATGGGGCTCGAGGAAAGTTTGCTAATTAAAGGAAGCTTATGGGGAATTCTTTCTCAGGGGATGGCTTCCTTTCTGTAACTCTTCAGTCTGGGCAGAGAGACACTCCCCTTCCATCCTGACTCCAGCCAGGTACAGAGAAAAAGCCTTGAGCCAAAGTTGACACGACACAAATTCAACCCCAAAACACCTTCCTCCCAACAGTAACCGCATGGGCATGTGAAAGACATTACTGAGGATATTTTTTAAAACTGTGTGGCACTAAACACAGGTCAGTGAACACAAAGAAAGGTAAACCTGACACCTGCCCCACATTCATGTTTATAAACAGCTGCTACCTGGGGACCTAGCAGTGTGGCTCCCCTTTACCCCCACCCCACAGAGGATGCAGTGACAGCAACAGCCACAAAATGACCGATCAAAAAGCCCCTTCGTGGAAGTCTGCCAGCAGGACACGGCAGCTCCTTATTGATCTTCAATAACTACCCCATGCTCCCTGTGGGTCAGACAACTTACCAGTCCATTCTCAGACTTTGTTTTCAAATCAAGCTTGATTAAACCAAATCCTAAAGAAAGAAAACAACAGTTAATAGGTTAAGTGACCAACACTGTGCGGCCTCTCTGCTCCCCCATGGCATGCGGAGAGGGCTACATCTTGGTGGCTGCCTGCCCGGGTATGCAGCTTGGTTGCCAGGGAACAGTGGTAGTCAGAACCGGCACAGGCCGCACCCAAACCCCACCTGTGCTCCCGGGGGGTCTGAGAAGGTGGCTGACAGTGTGGGCAGGTGGCTGAGGACTGGCTAAATTTAGAAGGCCCTGATGCGGCAGCTCGCACAGAGGTGCTCCTGCTCACTCAGGAGAGGAAATGAAAATGCTGGCTCTGCGCGGGCGTGCAGGAGCCGCCCCCCTGGGACACAACCCAAACTGCTTTAGTGACCATGGGAAGCTTGTCTTTTCACTGACGTGCATGTCCTGAGAGTCGACTGACCCAGGTCTCAAGCTGTGGTGGGAGCACTCCGAAGCTGTGAGCTGCAAGGCCACTCCAAGCCCTCACCACACTCACCATAACCCTTGGTGAAGACATCCCTGGCGGGTTTGCCAAGATCAATGTACGTGGGAGGCACAGCCATCTTCTGCTACAATAAAAGAACCACCACAATAAATACACTGGTGATCATGAAAGTCATTATTTTTCTTTTTTTTTTTAAAGATTTATTTATTTATTTATACAAGCACTGGGAACAGACAGAAGTGCAGGAGGGTGAAAGGATTCACCAGAGCCAGAGCAGGAAGCAGAAAGACAGACTGACGAAGTACACTGCTGAGGGGAGCAGCGGGCGGCAGGAGAGGTCTGTGCGCCATGTGGGACCCTCGCCCAGCGGCCGGGGATCGAACCAGCGCTGCAGAGGCTGCGGGCAGCTTTGCAGCCTAGCGCTCAACCACTGCACCACTGGGGAGGCCGTATGAAAGTTATTTTTCTTCAATAAAAATGACCAGATGTAATTAACAAGCAATAAAAATCAACAGAACTGACTTCCGGGTGACCCTTCCTCCCAGGCATGGAGAGAGAAGCCCTTTCTGTCTCAGGCTCCTTTGCTGTGATACCCAAAGTTGTTGTTGACTCTAGACCTCTTCTCCTTGGCAAGCCCGGGACCCAGCACAGGCCCAGAATATAGTAGGAGTCAATAAATATTTGCTGAATGAATTAACTGTCAAAGACACATTCCCATGAGCCAGATACTTTACTGGATTGCAGGATCCTTGCCCATAAGACATATCTTCTTACAAAATGTCGTCTGCTAGGATGCTAAAGGCACTAAACAGAAATCAAAGCTTTTCATGGCAGTTTATCTTCCATATGTTTCTGATTTCATTCATTCAGTGAACAATTTATGTGCCAAAATGGACCAAACTTTTCACAAAATGTTTGCACTTAAAGGGAACCCACTTTTAAAATATCCTATTCCTCCCAGAAAATACATTAAGACTTAACTAATTGGGCAACTCTTCATGTGGTGGGAGAAACAACCACATCCCCTGCCCATGCCAATTTAATTCAAACATTACTGAGTCCTAAAGTGGCTTCATTTTTTTTTAATTTATTTTTTTTCAAGATTTATTTTTATTTATACAAGAGCTGGGGTACAGGCCAGAGTCATGAGAGGGTGAGAGGATTCACCAGAGACAGAGTGGTTTGCAGAACAGGCAGACTGACCGAGATACACTGCTGAGGGGAGCAGCAGGTGAGACAGGAGAGGTCTGCCTCGCCATGTGGAATTCTCCCTGGCAGGCCAGGAATCGAAGCGGCACTGCAGAGGCTGTGGACAGCCTCACAGCGCTGCACTCAACCCACTGCACCACCGGGGAGGCCCATAAAGTGGCTTCATTTTTAAAACCAACAGTCAAAGTAGGGATTATTGGGATTATTCCATATCACTGTCAGTCAACAAGTATTTTAGAAGCTCCTCCATGTTCAAAGAAGGAAGTAACCCGAAGTCTTGAGTACACAGAATTAAGCCCCTAATCCTGAGCTGCCTTCGTCGTGTGCGCCCTCAGGAGGACCATGAGACAGCATCATCTTCTGCATCTTCTCCATCTTGTCATTACTCTCAATTAGCCAGAAACTACCTAAATGACCAGGCTGAATGTGCACACATCCCGTCTGAAGTCCCCCATGTATGTGCTCACACAAGTAAGCCTCTGCCTGCTGTGTTCCAAGCGACCCCAGGGGAGCAATGTGACCATGTAGAAATTGCCTTCCTGACCAAAATCTTAATTTCAAAGACACAGCAGGGAGTCCATGGAACCAATGAATACACTGTCAAAGAAATAACTAAAAGCTTTCATAAGTTTAAATGACAAGACTGTGGACCAGGTCCTTTCAGAGGTTTTGCTAATTCCGTCTCATCTCACTTCTGCGTCAGAGCCGAGCGGCGCTGCCCGGGAGCTGTTCACGCTATCCTATTTTTGTTGCTGTTGTTATTTCTTGCATATGATCAGGCTGGAACCATGGGCACTCGGTCCACATTAGGGTCAGGGCACAAAGAACATGGGGAAGATCCTTTAGGCTGCCCCTTACTTCAAGTCAGGGGAGTTGCTCCTTCCTTCAAATTGTGTGGGCACACCCACCCAGGCAGAGACCAGGACCCACACCCACCCCCCAGAATACTCCTGCCTGACAGCAGACGTCCCACCACAGATGCACCCGGCCCTCCCAAGAATAGCAATGAAACCCTGGGTGGACGGCTCAGGGACTAGCCCCAAGGAAATGTGCAGGTGAACACCTCAGCAAAGGGCCAGGACATTTTCCACCTTCCAGAACTAACAGGTATCAGTTGACCAAGCACCCTCTGCAGGGTTGCACCCTCCCTGCCTGGACACAAACTGAGCCCCCGGGGAAATGGGGGGGACAGCCCTGCAGCACTCTATCTGGTCAACCTGTGCTTCAGGGGCCAGGACTCCCCAGCTACCTTCCCTGACTCCAGACCCCACTTTACCAAGGCAAAAGCAGCCCAAACATGTGGACTGATCCATCCTTGGGGGGAGGGGGAGGCAAAATACTCATCATTTAGTGTTCCCCAAACATCCTCCCTCATCACAAATCCCCAGATCCGAAGAAGTAAAGCTACCTATGAAAAAACACTCCTTCCACAGCCAACCTAAGCACTTGGTCACTAAGTAAAGCACTAGGTCGCTAAGGAGATTACCTGCAGGAAAGGGAATTAAGGTGGCAGTGGAAGCACAGATAAGGCTGGGCTCTCCCTGTGGCTCCTGACTGGCAGCTGGCAGTGAAGAGGCAGCCAGGAACCAAAGCCACTCCTGGGTCTTGGGTAACACCCACCAAGGAGGGCAAGATGGTCGCTCCCCTTCACTAAAGAAAGGCCCCTAGTGCCTGCAATTACAGCTTTTGCGCCATCTGCCTCTTTCCCCACCCTGTCCCTGCTGCACTTTCTGACAGGACTGAGGAAAGACCTGTTATAGCTGAGCCTTTCCTAGAAGCTAAGCTTTGTTGCAACTTCAAACAGAAAATGCCCCTCTTTGTGCAGTTCTCAGCACCTGCATCAAAAAAAAAAAAATTATTGTAGAAACAGTGACTTCCAATCGTGTTTTCTCAGGCCAGGGCTGAAGGGAAGAAAGTGTGATGCTTCTCACTTTAACACACTGTGCCTGGCCAACCTGTAGGCTGAACCCTGGGCCTTGTCCCTCCCTCCACTGGGATCTGCTCCAAAGCACTCACCAGCCTACAGCAGCCACCCACTGCCCCACCTGTAGAGGCGCAGCACACTCTGCCCTGGGCCAGGCAGCCAGCCCTGACTGACGGAAATCAGAAACTTACCTGGAACGGAGAGGAGTGCAGGTGTGTGCTTGGGTGCTGACTGCAAGGCAAAGCCTGGGAGTGTCATTCCATGGCTACGTGGAAAGTGAGGGTGGGCAGGGACAGCCTGAGCAGAGCTGCCTACAGCCACTGATGACTTTGAGAAAGAGCAATAAATCACACCAGGAGACAAGAGTCCCTGGTTCCCCTCCACTGCCTGCCAGCTACCTACCCAACCATCCCCTGACTGACCTTGATCAGATTATGCAAGCCCCAAGGCCAGCTGAGGAATGAAAATCCAGTCCATACTGAAAGCTCAGAGGGGAGATAATATATCGCCCAGCACGGCCTGCGTAACACTTACATAAACCCCGTCCTGATGGGACATACCCTCCTTGACTCAGCAGCAGCATGGCAGTGACAGCTGCTCTTCTCGATGGCCCCCACCACTCCCACAGACACACAGCCCCCATCACACCCTCAAAATCAAAGCATCCCAGATCTTGCCACACATAAATCTACCCAAAATATAGGAAAAGCTGACACAAGAATGCCAAAGGCCCTGCACATAGCAGGTATTTTATATAAACATCTGTTACTGTAGAACTGAGGCTACCAGGGGGGAGAGTGGAGCGCAAGGTTCGGAGGGCTCCCCATGGGCCACAGTGCCTTAGCCGGGGGCGTGTGCCATACATCTGAGGAGGTGTGATCCTTTACCTCAGAGACATACACTGTAAACCAATGTTACCTCAATAAAAAATGTAAATATCTGTTTCATGACTAAATGGGCAATGAGCATGAAAGTATTTTTATAATAGGAGGGAAAGTAGAAACTTAGTATCTGATAATAGCAACTAAGTAAAAGACAATGTAACCAGGAAATAGGAGCTCCCTCTGTAAGGAAGGAAGCTGTGGCACCACCAGGGTAGGGGGTAGGGAAACCCATAACTAGCATTCCCCACCCCCCACACACCACACTCTCTAAGGAAAGTTGAACTCAGGTTCAGGCCCAAGGCCAAGTCCAATCAGAATCAAGTACTGCCACTTCTAACCTCAAATCCAAGAGTGAACCTTAGTCTATCAGGGCTTCAAGGGAACCACCTTAGTGACTGTGTCATTCAACGAGAATGGGAAAATGCAAATGACAATACTCCAGTTGATGTGGAAAACCGTACCAAGTGGGAGTACCACAGCCCAACCCCTCTGGGCATTTGCTGGGCAGGGGTTCAGTGGGCTTTAACCTTGGTGACAACTCCATTGCTCAGAACCCACCTCACAGCAGGACCCAGGACACCCAAAGATATGTCCACAAGGATGCTCACTACAGCATCATTTGCAACACAAAACCCAGAAGCAATGTAAAGGTCCATCAATAGGAAAATAGAGGCATAAAAATGAAGGTACTTGCAAACTAAAAATCTGGTGATAATCAAAAAGAATGAGGTGGTTTTGTACATGGTGGCATAGAAAAAACTATGATGCAGTTAAATGAGAAAGCAGGCCACAGAACATTTGTAATTCCATGTAATGAAAGCCCTTTCATACACACATCCTCCTATGCTCACGCACCTGTCTTGGAACTCCTGGAAAGGAAGGGGGTCTGGGCAAAGGGTGGAGTTCAGATGTGATCTTCATTTTTTAATACTATGTCATTATTTAAGTTCGTGTATACTGATTATCCTTTTAAGGACAGAACACATGAAAGTCCAGCAGCTGTGAGGCATTCCAGACTGCTGTAGCAGAGATGCCAAGAGAAAATGCCCCTGGGCCTCCCCTGATGGCGCAGTGAGCGGTTGAGCGCTGCATTGCGAGGCTGCCCACAGCCTCTGCAGCGCCGGTTCATTCCCCAGCCACTAGCAAGGGTCCCACCAAAAAAAAAAAAGAAAGAAAAGAAAATGCCCCCAAGGACAGAGGCAACATATACTTACACGGCAGAGTGAACAGGTAAGGTCTGTGAGGGGGGCACCTGTGGTTTGGCCACCCCGTGGCAGGAGCAGGGCAGTTTCCTAACTTGAGGGTGTGTGAACATCACCTGATGGACTAGTTCAAAAGTCACCTTCCCAGCCACTCAGCCTTTCGCTGCCTAGCAGACAGGGTAGCCCTCAGATGCTACTGAAAAGAGTGGGCAGAACCCCCACCTTAAAGCCCATTCTTTTCTCTGCACAGGCTTCCTCAGAACAATCCAGGCAGGGGAGCCTCGTGCCTCCAGAGAGCCAACGACCACCCCACGGGTTGACACAGGGAGCTGGGTGGCTATGGAACAGCTGAGTCAGTCAGGAACAGCTGAGAGGAAAAGTCCTCTGAATACAGGTTACACCTGGTGAATTGACAGGCAACACCTTTAAGGGCAAGGCCATGTTCAGGCCAGGACCTAACGACCAAGGCCTGCACTGCCACGGCACTTCCCAGCCGCTCTAGTGGCAGCACATAGTGACAGTGACAACTGGAAGAAACAACAAGCCTGGCAGGGGTCCGGGCAGCTCTAGCCTTTCGGAGCTCTGTGACTCTGGATGAGTCCCTTACCACGCCCACTCTCAGGCTCTCAATCTAGCAGAGTTGTTGCAACTTTGCAAGGAAGTTAAATAGGCAGATGGGTAGGATGGCCTGGCACACAGGAACACCAAGTTAGTAAGAGTGATAACCACAATCCAAGATTCTAGATACTCTGTGCTGGCCCCTCCAGCGACACTGTCCTCCATCTTGCTCTGTGCTCCAAAAGCTGGTCATTATGGACTCTTATCAAAGACTTCCAGTTGGGTTTGGCCAATGAGAGGCACCAGCAGAAGATGGGGATGTAGGGGAGAGTGAAGTTGGGGTGCTCACCTTTCAAGGTCCCTCCTTGATGGGCCTCAGGGGGGCAGTGACTATCCCAGGCCACAATTCCTGCTAAGGGACCCCTCCCTCCCAAGCTCCAGCTCTCTCCCAGTTCCAACTGTCCCCTCACCCACTGGGGGCCACACCCCATTGCCTGGTGCCCTACCCCTGGTCCACACCTTCACTAATAACCCCTTCGTTACTCTCTGATTACCCTGTGTGAGAGTGCACCTGACTCTTACAAGGACCCCGCCCAACATGGCCTTCATCACTACAACCATTGCCGTCCCCATCTGGCACTCCCAGAAAGAAGGGAGAATTGTAGGAAAGTATTGGCTCTGCCATTTCTCTACCATTCTAGGTGGTTTTCAGGGCAGAACTGGGCCAGCCAATGGAAGGGACATGGGACCAGGGAGGGATTAGAGCAAAACCACCTCCCCCGAACTCTGGGGACCAGGAAAAACAAATTTCCCAGCAAGAGGCTGGCCCAAGTTTGAAAGCCAATAGGTGGGGGCCAGGACCATCAGGAGCATCCAAACCCCACACTTTCTTACCAGGAAGAGGCAGTCTAGAAAGCCTGGCTTGGTCTCCAGGATGCTGGGGAAGCCAATACCCTGTGCTCTGGCGGCAGGCCTCTGTTCCCAGTACAGCTGTCCTCCCCAGCCCTTCCACGGCAGTCTCACACTGGGGCAGCTGGGCTTCCCAGACCTTGATTCTATTTTAAAATATCCTGGGACTTTTAAACCAGCACGACATGGGGGTGACCCATCCACCCACCCACCAAGGAAAGAAGGCCTGGGCTGGTGGGCAGCAGGCCAAGGTGCACCCAGGGCTCCTGTCTGACCTCAAGCACCTCAACTCCCCTTGAGACTCACTGCCAGGTTTAAGCCAGTGGGGTGAAAATACAGCGTGTGAGCAGGCAGAGTCGGGAGCCAAGCACAACTGAGTTCCAATCCTACACCACCACTTTCTTAGATGTGTGACCCGGGGCAAGTCACAACCTAGCCGCACCTCATTTTTCTTCAGCTCTAACACAAGGTGAGAGTACCAGGTTCAGTGTCATTTGTGAAGATTAAATGAGGTGGTTAATCTGAAGCATTCAGTAGAGTGGCTGGTACCCCTTAAGCATGCAGCAAGCACCACTAATCTTTCACTACAGGCTTTCACTGCATATGTTTATAATAAAGATGGCTGCTGTGCAGGCTGCCAAAGGTCACCCTGAGCCACGGGATCCAGAGTCTTCCCCAACCATAACGAGCTATTGTTTAGCTGATCACTGGCCAGTCCTGCAAGAATGACTCCCACCTCATCCCAGGGAAAACTGACAGACACTCAGTGCTGCGGTCCTTGCCACAAAGAAGGGTGACTCCCCCGACTGCTATCCACTGACCCACACTCAGTCCCCCAGCAGTGTGAAAGTCTAGCACTTCCAGGGGTCTTGACAGCAATTTCTATTCTTCAAAAGGCATTCATATCCCTTAGCGCCACGGAATAGTCCTGTAGAACAGCAACTGCAGAGTGAGTCCTAGCACTGGAACTGGCCACACCACGCCCTGAATCTCAGCTTCAGTCCTAATGAGCTGTGTGACCCTCAGGTGGTTACCTCACCTCTCTGTGTTCAGGCCTCCTGGGCTTGTGGACTCAATGTCGCAGAATATATATGAGGACCCCAGGATGGTCCTGAGCAGGCCCTCAATAAAGAATGACTGTAAAGGTGACACTTTTATAGTGAAGAAACTGAAGCACAAAAAAGTGACTCGAACTGTACTAGACCGTCTGATTCATGTTAGAGCTGGACTATGAGCTCAATTTGCCTTCCCAGCACAGTTTTGGGTAAAGGGCTTAACTTTCTACTCACCCTCACCACACTGAATAATGGAGAAATGTGCTGAGGCCCAGCTGAGGAGCCCAGTCATCTCCTTTCCTCAACAGCTATCACAGCAGTCCGTGGGGAACCCAAGGCCTCAGACCCTCTGAGCACCACAAGGGGCAGCCACACACATTTCTCTTCATTACTACCAAAGATAGCACACCATGGGAACTTCCACCCAGAGCAAGGTGGGCTCCACTGCCTCAGGAGAATTATTCCAGGGAGGGCAGAAATGAACACCCTTTATTAACACCAACTGGGAGGTCATTACGCACATACCTAGTGCATGGCAGGACCAGAACCCCAGGCATCTATCTCTTCATCGTATGGCCCCAAGTCCCTGGGTCTATGTCCACAAACTGCCCCTGCTGTAGCCTATAGAACAGCAGAAAGCTCAGGAATCACCTGAGAGCAGCTCCCTCCCCAGAGTCAAGCACTTACTTTATTCAGGACAGTTCTACCAGAAGTTATCAACCCACCATGACAGAGGGGAGAGGCAGCAAGCCCAAGGTCTTTAGGAGAAACCCATTTCCCATGTCGCCCTGCCCTCAAGCCCAGAAACACCAGTTCAACAAGTTCCCCATAGGACTTGGAAAGCGATGGAACCGTTTTTTGGCTTCTCACTGCTCTAGGGCTGTATATACCACTGCAGCTGCTTAAGTATTTGTGACTCCCTGCTAAGCAAAGTTATTTTCTGGAAGTGAGCACATTGTGTGTCCCTCAAAGGGACGTCCAGGATCAAAGGACTATGGTGTGAGCCTGCAGTCACTACAAACACCCACTCATTAATCCCCAAATACTCAATGAGCACCTAGTATAAGCCACGTGCTGGAAAGGTAAAACCATCCTTCTGTCAATAAGGGTGAGTGACCCTTACATAAAAAGCAAGAGTGCAGTCACCACTACAGACCCTTCTCAGACACCTACTGTGTGCCAGGTGGCACTACCCCAGGCACTGGAAAGAAAGCTGCATGGGGCTTAAGCCTGACCCTGTAGGAATTCAGTTCAGAACTGGGTGGAGAGAAAGAAGACAGGTCCTGGGCAGTCTGCCCTGGCCTTGCCAGTGGCACACTGGACAAGCAGGAGTCCATTTCCCTGTCTCCTCTGGACAAGAGAGGCTGGTTCAGGGTATGGGGCCTCAGATGGAACAGGCCTAGCCTCATTAACTCAGGTCTGCACGTTCATTCAAACTTCCTGCCCCAGCCTGACTGCCTTCCCCTGTTTGTAAATTTAAAGGGTTTTTCATAAATCATCCTGAAAGTGACTCAGTGTGTGACACACAAATGCTTAATAATAATGTTTAAAGGAAGGAAGAGCTTTAACTGCTCCCATTCTACAGATGAGGAAACTGAGGCACGGGATCTTCCCAACTCTGTGACCTTGGGCAAGTCACTAGGGCTACAGGCCTCAAATCCAGAGGGCTATGAACCAGTTTCCTGAATGCACCTCCGCCCAGGTGAATGAATGAACGACAGAATCAGGAATTCCTCCAAAGGCCAAGGAGGCCTCCACACTGGTCCCCTGGGGCCACCTTTTCCAAGGTCTAACCTCCTGCCCAGGAGCGAGTGCAGGCCCCTGAGGCCTAAGTGTGTGCTCTGCTCGCGTTTCGCCTAGGAAGGCACGCGCGAACATGCATGAGCCCGACAGGCCCGACAGGACGCACGAGGCTGGGGGCGCCGGGACACGATCGTCTCACGAGCTCACTAGATCGGTCCCAGCGTGGTCCGCACAGGTACGCAGGCCCGGTCCGGCAGGCGTGGGTGGCGGGCGGGTCCCAGCCCGACCCGCATTGGCTGGATCATGGGCCAGAGGGCGCCCCCGAGGAAGGTCACCTAGAGCCGCTGCGGGCCGGGCCTCCACGCGGCTGCCGCTGCCCTTCCGCCCGCATGTCCCCGAGGGTTCTCGCCCCCAGCCGCAGGCGCGTCCGGATGTCCGGCCTCCAGCTCCCCGCCCCGGCCCGCTCCGCGTCCGCGCGCGCGGCCTGCTCCGCCAGCCGCTGACCAGCCAGGCCCGCACTCCCGCTCCCTCCCCGGGGCCGGGCCCCGGGCTCCTCGCCCCCGTCCGCTCCTCCCCTCATCTCCTCCCCCTCAGCTCCCCAGGGGCCCGGCGCGCGGCTAGGGCGCAGAAGCCCAGGCCCCTTCCCCGGCGCCTACCTCACGGGCGCGGCGGCGGGCTCAGGGCAGCAACGGCGGGGGCTGCAGCCGGAGGAACCGAGCGAGCGGCGGGGCCGAGGGCGGGGCGGCGCGGACGGCGGCGGCGCGGACCCGCCCCGACCCTGCGCGCCCCGCCCGGCGAGCTCCGCCCCACGGCCCTCCCCGGACGGACACCGCCCGGGCCGCGGCCGGGGTCGGCTTCCTGCTGCGTGCGGCGCGCCTACCTTGCTGTGCTCCTCAGTGCCCGCTGCGGACGCGGGTGTCCCCCCGGCGAGTGCGGGCACGTGGGAGCGCCTGCGTGCGCCCGGGCGCGGGGCGGCGTGGGGCGGAGTGCGCGCCATGTGTGCGTGCGCGGGGACACGCGCGGCGCTGGAACCTCCCGCCCCGCTGAAGCATTCGGGGAGGGGGAGCTTTCCGGTAGCGGAGCGGTGGCCCGGGGGTCCCCTGCGTAAACAGGACGCTCTGGGTTTCTGCGCCTCCTGCTTGGCCTGGGAGCTGGGAAGCTTCACCCGCCAGCCCCCTGGAGGTGATCGGCGGGGGGCGCTTGGCCAGGCCTACCCTGGCTGGGATAGATGGCTCGGGTCTGGCCCAGCACAGCCCACGCGGGGTGTTTAGTAGAGCTCGGAGCCCCTGGAACAATTCTCGGCCTGGCTGGGGAACTGGGCGCCGGAGGCGGCGCGGATAACAGAATAACAGCCACAACTGTTGCTCCCCGACACCCGGCACAGTGTTTCCGGCGCCTCTGACCCTTCCGCACGCTGCGCCAGGCTGGGAGAACCCTGCAGTGGCCCGGGGCAAAGCGCCCAGGAAACTCCCGGGTGCGCTGAGTCCACGCTCCAAATTAGGTGACAGGTTTTCTCTGTATCAGAGCTGGTAGTAGCCATTTTCAGAGTCTTTGAGAAGTGAAAAAAGCAAATTATGTTCTGCAAGAACGTCCCTTGCTGGGTCTCACTGAGTGCCCGCCCACCGCCCGCGCCTCTGGGGACCCCAGCACAGCCGGTGCCGCCTCTCCCTGGGATCTGGTTACAGCGCGTGGAGTGAGCGGTCGCTGTCTCCGCTGAAGACGAAGCCTCGAAGCGCGGGTTTCCTTCACTAGTGAGGGACTCCGGGGAGCCCACCCCAAGCGGACTTGCAGGAATAATGAATTCCTGGATGAATGAAGGTAATGCACTCTCTTCGCCTTTAACCGACAGCTCTCCTCTAGAGGTGGCTTGGCCCTGTGGAGGAAGTTGTGAACTGCAAAATCGGGACTATGGCTCACAACCAGCTGGGGCACAAACTGAAACTGCGGCGTGTGGAGGCAATCAAGACAGGCTGCTGGAAGGAGGCGGTAGCTTAAATGGGAAAATGGCAGCTGGTATTCCAGCACAGGCAGGTGTTGAAGAAGGGAGCTTGTAAGGGGGAGTGAGGATGTGAACAGGGTGCCCACAGGGGGCTCAGGTCTGATTGAAAATGTGGGCCCCGAGCACCGACTTGAGACTGAAGAGTGGAGGAAAAATGCCAGAACTCTCCCCATGCCCAAGAGTTGAGCCATGTCTTCCCAGTCTGCCCATCCACACCCTGCATGCAAATGCCCAGATCACACCCAGAGAGTGCCAGAGTAGCTCTAGTTTGAGAGAATGGAACCCAGGGAGGCAGGGTGGGATCAGGTGGCTCTAGAAACTTCCCATGAAAAGCACAAACTTCACAGGATGCCAGGCCCTGGGCCAGGGAAGCCCAGACATTTGGATTGGGCCAAATGTCCAAGATGCACCCTTCCCTCCATCTTGCTTCCTTTTAGGATCCTCAACCTAGAAAGGGTTCTCCATGCCCCTCCTGCTCTGGATCCCTTCTGGGGTCCCCTAAGTGCTGCCTCAGATAAATCACCTGAGCACCCTTTGAGTCTTACACTGAATGTGTGACCCTGGGCAACTGGCCTAACCTCTCAGCTTCAACTGTAGAGTTTAAAACAGAACACATAACAAGTAAGTACTCAGCAGTAAACAGGCAAAGGCAGGTGGTCACTCCAGCTCCCAGCCCCACCTCCACTCTGCCACAACCAAATGGGCTGGGGATGGTCAATCAATTCCCCTCTTGTGATTTTGAGCCAAGAAACCCAGGTCAGGACTAACAGTTTTTCTTGGGGGGGGGGGGGAGGATATTGAGGGAAATGACCTTGGCTTGGTCTACAAACTTTAAAGGAGCTGACACTATCCCTGAGTTCAGGGCTGTTCTGGGCACTCAGTCTGACCACTGAGCACTGCACTCCTCTAGCTGCAGAAAGAGACCACTCAGACTTGGTCAGACTTGCTGGTACTGGAGTGAAAGGGGAACCTGGGACATCTGACCCAAGCTTCACACATAAAAATGAAGCCAACCACAACAGAAACTCAGAGACCAGCCCCTGGGGACCCAGCCATGCCTCAGCCAACTTTGTGCTTTCCAGCTGTCTGGGCAGTTATATTCCCTTTTGCTTAGTTCAGCTTGGAGTTTTCTTCCAGCTCCTAACTCTGTCCCCTCCTCCCTTCACAGTATACAACATCCAGGAAAGATGAGTTTTTTCTTTCATTTTTGATACTGAAATGGATGACGTGTTAGGATGTTTCATTTGGGGACAAGTTCTTTCTTATAACTAACTTTGAGTTACAGGGTTTCTACTGTAGATATTTACCAAGACAGAAAACAGCCAATCACCTTCCTAAGAACCTGTTTAGAAACACTTCCTGCCCTTCTCTTTTCAGAGTTAGATGTCCCCATACCTCAATATGATTTCTTAATGTTGCCTTTGCCAAGTAACCAGAACTTGAAGATGACCTCCATGGAGGTAGAAATGGAAGCGGTAGTTTATACAAATAATTTTTTTTTTAAGATTTATTTATTTATTTATTTATACAAGCACTGGGTACAGTCAGAAGCGTGGGAGGGTGAGAGAATTCACCAGAGCCAGAGCGGGGAGCAGAGCAGGCAGAAGGACCGAAGTACACTGCTGAGGGCAGCAGCGGGCGGCAGGAGAGGTCCACGCGCCATGCGGGATCCTCCTCCGGTGGCCGGAGAGCAGCCAGAGATCGAACCGGCGCCGCTGAGACCGCGGGCAGCCTCACAACCCAGCGTTCAACCGCTGCGCCATCGGGGAGGCCCTATACAAATAAATTTTTCAAGAAAAAATATTCTGCCGGGCCTTCCCGGTGGCGCAGCGGGTTGAGTGCAGCACTGTGAAGCTGTCCACAGCCTCTGCAGCGCCGGTTTGATTCCCAGCTGGCCAGGGAGATGCCCACATGGCACGGCAGACCTCTCCTGTCTTGCCCGCTGCTCCCCTCAGCAGTGTCTTTGGTCCAGCCGCCTTTTCTGTTCCCCACTCTGTCTCTGGTGAATCCTCTCACCCTCCCGCACCTCTGGCCTGTACCCCAGCTCTTGCATAAATAAAATAAATCTTTAAAAAAGGAAAAAGAAAAAATATTCTGTCTATATCAATGAATGGGATTGTAAAACTGAATTATTTGAAAGTCTAGCCTATGTAACCACTTTTCAGAACAGAGTCTGGGTAGGAGAAGCTAGGAGTCAGGATTTGTGGCCATAACCCTCAGGCCAGACTCCCCATATTGTGCCTGGCACTCTCCTGCAGGGATGGGCCTGGCCAGGCTTCAATGTTCTGAGTGACATGGACAGCAGTAATCAGTTGAGAAACAGGATGGAAACCATCCCATGAAAAGCACAATAAAAATGTTCTCTTACATAGCAAAAATATGTGAGGTGTCCTAGATCCAAGATAGTTCCAAGAAATTCTAATATATCCACATTGTTGTTGTTGTTTTTAATACAGAGAGAGAAATACTGCAAAGAAATAAATTGTGTATTAGTGAAAGTTGTATTTCAATTAGTGGGACAATGAATGATTCCCCCCCCCTTTTTTATTCTTTAGTTCCCAAATATTCTTTAATAATGATATATTACCTTTATTATAAAAAGTGAGAACTTTGTTATTTTTAAGAAAGCCAAATGAGGGGCCTCCCTGGTGGTGCAAGGTGTTTAGATGCAGCACTCTGAAGCTATCCACAGCCACTGCAGCACAAGTTCCATACCAGCCAGGGAGCTGCCCACATAGTGCAGCAGACCTCTCCTGTCTCGCCCAATGCCCTCCTCAGCAGTGTATTTCAGTAGATCTGCCTGTCTGCTCCCCACTCTGTCTCTGGTGAATCCTCTCATCCACCCCCACACCCCCACCCCTGGATCTCTGGCCTGCACCCCAGCTCTTGTATGCATAAATAAATAAATCTTAAAAAGAAAAGAAAGCCAAATGAGGTTGATTGGGAGAGGTTGTATAAACTCATAGTCCTTCTGGAAAGCAATTAGGCCATATGTAATAAAATTCATAAAGTTATTCTACTCCCTTTGACCTGTTTCTGGAAATATGCTAGTGGCATCCAACCTGATTTCCAGCTTGGGCAAATTGAAGCACATGGAGCATTTACCGCCTTGAGAAAAGGAGGTTACCAAACTTCCTGTGGGGAAATATTTCTCTTACAATGCTAATCGAAGGCAGTCATATATTCAGTATAAATGGAAACGCAACATTAAAAACTGCAAAGACAGGAACTCCCTGGTGGCACAGGGGTTAAAGGCTCAGCATTATAAAGCTATCACCAGCCACTGCATTATGAATTCGATTCCTGCCCAGGGAGCTAAACCAAATGGCACAGCAGATCTCCTTCTTGCCTGCTGCTCCCCTCAGCAGTGTATTTCAGTAGATCACCTGTTCTGCTCCCCACTCTATGTCTGATGAATGCTCTCACCCCCTGCACTTCTGGCCTATACCCCAGTTCTTGTATGCATAAGTAACTAAAAATAAATCTTTAAAAAAAACCTGCATAAACAAACTACGGTAGACAGACTAATGTGCCCACTCCCAAAAAGATGTCCACATCCTAATCACCAGCTCCTATTAACTGGTTACCTACATGTCAAAATGAACTTGACAGATATGATTATCTGGCTCTTGTGTTGGATAAATTGATTATCTTAGATTATCTAGGGGGCCCTAATGTAATCACAAGAGTCATTGGGAAAGGAAGACAAAAGAGTGAAAGTGATGTAACGACAAAAGCAGAGGTCAGAGAGTTAGAAGATGCTACACTGTCAAGATGGAAGAAGAGGCGAGAAGCCAAATGACCAGGCAGCCTCCTGACACTGGGAAAGGCAAGGAAACAACAGTCTTCCCTGGCAGCCTCCAGAAGAACACCTCACTTTTAGCCCCAGTGAGACTAATTTTAGACCTCTGACCTTCAGAACTGTAAAACAACAAATTTAAATTGTTTTAAGCCACTAAATTTAATAGTATGAAACAACAATAAAAAGCTTATCCACAAACCTCTGGAAGACAACACTACAAATGACGTCCTAGCACAGGGCCTCAGCCAGCTCAGGCTGCTGGAACACAATACCAGAGCCTGGGACGCTTACACAGCACACACTAATTTGTCACAGTCCTGAAAGTTGGATTTCTGAGTTCAGAGGCCCAGGTACTGATAAGCGTGCTCTTCCTGGCCCTGGCCTCCCTTGGTGTGCCCAGGGAGAGAAAAAAAATCCTTTGTCTCCTCCTTTTTTTATAAGGGCACCAATCCCATCAAAAAGGCCCCACCCTCATGACCTAATCTAACCCTAATTACCTCCCAAATGCCCCACCTCTTTGGGGGCTAGGGTGACATTCAACGTTCCAAATGGGTGGCGGGAGGACATAAACATGCAATCCATAAGAAATTGCAAGGTTAGGCCTCCCTGGTGGCGCAGGCGGTTGAGCGCCACACTGTGAAGCTGTCCGCACGCAACCTCTGCAGTGCGGGTTTGATCCCGGCCGGCCAGGGAGATACCCACATGGCATGGCCGACTTCTCTTGCCTCTCCTGCTATTCCCCTCAGCAGTGTATTTCATCAGTCTACCTGTTCTGTTCCCCACTCTGTCTCTGCTGAATCCTCTCACCCTCCCAAGCATCTGGCCTATACCCCGGATCTTGTATAAATAAATAAATCTTTAAAAAAAAAAAAAGAAAAAGAAATTGCAAGGTTCCGAGTGTTTTTTTCTTTTATTTTCTCTACTTCCCAGCTTTTGGATAATTTGATAGATATACTAAAATCGAACAATCATGAAGTGAAGTGAGGAATTCTGACGGATACAATCAACTGGGATTTGGAGTGCAGCCCTTCCTGTGGAATGGCAAATCCAAGCTTCAATCCAGGTCTGTCTGGTTCTTGCAAGGTTCCCTGAGAGATACCTGCATGCGCGCGTGTGCACAGGAGTGTGGATGACCGGTAGAATTAACTTGGGCTGGAATCCTGCTGACACCACTGAGCTAAAAGAAGGCAAGAATTTCTCCTTTGTTCAGCACGTGCTGGCTCCTGAGAGAGGATAAGAATGCCAGTAAAACATTCAGCAGGATCCCTTTTATTGCAATTTTCAGGGAATCCTTTCCCAGACCTGGTCAGTGAATGGGCACATGCAGTTTTGCTGAAGACAGAAAGGAGCCGCCTTTTCTCTTTGACTTGTGTTTACTGCCTAAGGGTCTGAGACTTGCTGAGAAATTTCCCCATTTCAGCACCATCGTCTCTGCTAACAGGCACTACCTGGTTATTTTTGTTTAAAATATGGGCTCAGGTGAGTATATGCCAGCTTGGTAGGGCTGCCCAGGATGCAGGCTTCCAGATGGTCTGTCCCATGTAGGGTCAACGAGGTTTACATACTGCACGCGCACAGGAGGGCATGTGGGGCTGAGACCCTGCCCATGTGTGGCTCACGAAAGCCCTGGGTCCTGACAAGGCCTGACAATGCCACCAGGAAGGGACCATGTTTCTACTTCTCCCAACCTGCAACGGGGAATCAACTGACAGCTGAAGTTGATGTGCCCAGCTGCCAGGCAAGTTCTTCTGCCCACTATTGCTTTTCATTCTCTGGGCCTCAGCGTGCATGGGACCTTTGCAAAGGTGCCTTGCCTTGCTCTATAGCGGGGTCTTCTCTTCCCTCTGCCCTTACTCTGAGCTCAGTCCTGGGTTCCCTACATAGCTATAGCACTCTTTTTTTTTTTTTTTAAAGATTTATGTTTTATTTATTTATGCATACAAGAACTGGGGTGTAGGCCAGAGGTGCAGGGGGTGAAAGGATTCCCCAGAGACAGACAACAGGCAGATTCACTGAAATACACTGCTGAGGGGAGCAGCGGGTGAGACAGGAGAAGTCTGCTGTGCCATGTGGTTCAGCAGCCTGGCCAGGGATCAAACTTGTGCTGCAGTGGCTGGCGATAGCTTCATAATGCTGACATTTAACCCCTTTTACCACCAGGGAGGTCCCAGCTATAGCACTCTTTACAATTATTTCATAGTTGCTTTGCACTTCACTATCTACCTCCCTGCCCCCACTAGAACGAATGCTATTCACATTTCCAGTGTTCAGTATATCACGAGTAAAAAAATGACTGAATCCACGGTGAACAACATGCAGCCGCAAGGGGTGACTGGCTAGGAGCCACTACCGTGCTGTGTGCAGGTCACACACGTTGGGGACGGGTGTTCTTGGTTCTCCCAGCTGCTCAGCTAGGAACCGTACCTCCAGGAAGCGTGGACTCACAGCCTTCATGGGCTGGGCACTATTTAACCTGCCTTTGCGGGAACAATCTAACCTCACCTAAAGGAAGGTCTGGCCTTTGCCCTCAGCTTCTGAAAAGTAATCTTTAAGGTCTTGCAATGTCATGCTAGATAGGAGTATATTTAGAGTGAGGGCTGGCTGCACAGGATAAAACAACAATGTGATTTCGGGTGGGGACTGGCCACACAGGATAAAGTAACAATGTGATTTTGGGTGGGGGTTTTAAGTCACAAAGTAGCAGCGGAACCTCCAGATGTCAATTACATGGATGATTGACTGTGGAGCCCCAATATGTCTCTAGACAGCCAGGCTCAGGTGAACACCCCAGGCTGGCAGTATTCTACATGTGTTGTCCCATCGTGCTTCAGGAAATGACCCTGGGGGGAACTCCTCTGGGAAAGCACAACAGTAAGTCTCATGTTTGGAAGCCTCCTGGACTCTGCCCCATGCATCTCAGCTCTTGGCTCATTTGAAGCTACACTGTTCCCCTGTAAGAAACTGTAACTGTGAGTGTGACTGCCCTAATAAACTAGTAATGTAACAGGGTGGTCCCCAGGAAAGGGGGAGGTTCCCTGCCCCACCCAAGGGAGGGTGGAGCTGAGCAGGAAGAGGAGAAGCTGCAGAAGGGACTGAGGAAAGAAGCAGGATGGAGCCAGGAGACCTGGAGGAGGCGCATGGAGCCTAGAGACACGTGAAGAAACTGCGCTTGTTTTTTGGTCGTAGACTGGGTGACACAGATGTGGGTGAGACCCATGGGGAGGTGACAATGGCAGCTTTTATCTTGGTGTTGATTTTGCTCTTTTCCTTCCGGGCTTGTTTGGTTGTTTCTGACTCTTTTCTGTGGGTCCCCACTGGAAGATGCTTTAGACTTGTGGCAGGCTTTGGGGCTTTGCTCTCGGCCAATCCCATGTGGATGGAGTTTTGCCCACGAGGGGACGGGTGGCTTTGGGTGCTTCATTTAGAAACTGGACTCTTTGCCTTATCTGTATTGTTTCCTAGTTTTTATTAAAGTTCCTTCCCATTAAAGTGTCATATGTTTTGTGTTGATGCGGCGGATGGCAGAACCCATTTAGAATAGGCAGGTTTGCGGGGTTTGGGCTGCCCCTCTCCGTGAACTATAACAGATTGGGTGGTCTTGGAGACCCCCAAACCTGCAAATCGTGTCAGCAGTTGGGGTAGTAGGCTTGTAAATTGGGCTCCCTCTAAGGTTGCACTGGACACACACACACACACACACATAGACGCACACGTAACAGGAGGACTAGCTCCTCCTGGTTCCCTGGCTGACCAAGGTCTGCTGTCAGGCCAGGTCTCTTCCAGGAGCTACAGAGTGGTTTTGTTATAGGACAGGGAGAGGGGCAGCCCAAACCCCGCAAACCTGTCTATTCTAAGTGGGTTCTGCCATCCGCCGCATCAACACAAAACATAGGAGACTTTAATGGGAAGGAACTTTAATAAAACTAGGAAACAATACAGGTAAGGCAAAGAGTCTAGTTTCTAAATGAAGCATCCAGAGTTACCCGTCCCCTCGTGGGTAAAAGTCCATCCAAATGGGATTGGCCCAGAGCAAGGCCCCAAAGCCTGCTACAAGACTAAAGCATCTTCCAGTGGGGACCCACAGAAAAGGGTCACAAACAACCGGACAAGCCCGGAAGGAAAAGAGCAAAATCAACATCAAGATAAAAGCTGCCATTGTCACCTCCCCACGGGTCTCACCCACATCTGTGTCACCTAGTCCACGACCAAAAGACAAGCGCAGTTTCTTCACGTGTCTCTAGGCTCCACGCGCCTCCTCCAGGTCTCCTTCTGGCTCCATCCTGCTCCTTCCTCAGTCTCTTCTTCAGCTTCTCCTCTTCCTGCTCAGCTCCACCCTCCCTTGGGTGGGGCAGGGAACCTCCCCCTTTCCTGGGGACCACCCTGTTGCAGTTTCTTCCTCCTTGGATGCACCACAAACTCCTCCTCTTCTATCCTGGCTGGAGGAAAGGACTTTCTTTCTGATGTGGGTGACAGGTAGACAGACAAGAAATCAGCAGCCAAGTTAGCTCCTGAGCCCAAAAGCTCTTCCATGTCCCTATCCCAACTTCTCACACCCACACACCCACCATGACCTACTCTGGCCCTCCCTGCTGGGGGAGAGATTGTAGGGGATGGGCTGACTGGCAAGGTTTACTCTAGAAACACAGTAGCTTTCCTGAAACTTGTTAGGTCCCTCCTTCCTCTAGTGCCCACTATCTCCCACAGTTGCCCACATGGAGACTGTGGAGCCCAGATATAGAATCTCCTGCCAGAGCCAGCAGAGCTCAAGGCGGCAGCTTCAAATGCTGCTTCAAGTTCAGAAGTTTCAGGTTCAAATCTAAACTTAGCAACCCTGCTGCTGTGAGATTACAAAACAAGTTCTTCTGTGACTCTTACATAAGAAGATTAGGCCCTTCACCCTTCCCCCTCAACCCTCCCCAGCTCCTCCTTACCCCTGAGGAAATGCTTGCTTCCTCTTATGATGAAGACCCCCATACCAAGGCCCCCACCTCTTCTCTCTCTGAGGCCCAAACACCAGCCTCGCCATTCCATACTCAGTACATCTGAAGGAAAGAACCTAGTTTGGCTTCCTCTCTGTCTGGTGCGATTTCCGTGTGACCCTGACCAACCACAGGGGACCGGACCATATGACCACTTCATCTTGTGCATTGGGTTCCCCAAAAGGTAAGTAAACACACCTGATTTCCTGGGGATTATGGAACTCACCATTTGCTTACAAAACCTTCTGTGAAAACAAATAAAGCTACCAATGTCTTAAAAAAAACACAAGGCAGCCCAAGAAAAGCCAAACTTAGAACACAGAAATGGAAAGGTGATGCTTCTCAAACTGTGGCCTACATGAGAATCGCCTGGAGGCTGATGGGTCTCTCCCTACCCTCAGGGTTCTCTGTTAACATTTCTGGGGTGGGGCCAGCACCTGCATTTTTCATAAGCATCCCAAGTAATCCTGGAGCAGCAGGCACAGAAACACACTGTGACCTCACAGAATGAAATTCAGGGTGTGGTTGCTCTGAACACCAGTTCCTTAGAGTAGTTAAAAAAAACAATTCGGAACACTTTTGTTTATACTTCTCTTCTTCAAGACCCAGCTCCTCTACAGGAGGAGCAGGGCAACAGAGGGAGTAGCTACTCAGAACACCAGGGAAGGTCTTTCCAAGGAGACTACTTTTGAGCAAAAAGCAATGACGTGAAAAAGTGAGTAAGTAGGTATTTAATGGAGGGCCTGACCTGACCTGAGGGGGGTAAGGGGGTGGGTTTTCTACAAAGATGGCAGCCAGCTCCTCCCAACCATACCTCTCATCAAGGGTGGGACCTATTCCCCCTCCTATTAAAACCAGACTGGACTGTGGGCCTGCTCTGACCAGCAGCACGTGGTGGACATGTGCCAAGGGTCACTGCCAGTGCTGGGCTAGACCTCACAGGCTGAGCAGCTTCTGTTCTGTCTTTTGGCCTTAGACCCCCCACCACATACATTCAATTATCCTGCTGGAGAAAGAGGCCCTGCTGCCTCCCTGTCCCCTTTCCTACCCCCAGCCAGTTGAAGTACCAGATATGGAGTGTAACCATCTAGAACATTCCAGCCCTGGGCAGGCTCCCACACAAGTGTGACTCCAGGCAACACCAGGTGGAAGGAAGCCACACAGCACAGTTCCGGGCTTGGGAGGAGTATGGGTCAGACAGGGTGGGAGTAGCCCTGCAGGTGGGGGAAGCTGGCCTGACTTTTTAAAAACAAGTATATTATTAAACATTTGATCAAACGGATGGGAAGATGTTCATTTCCCACTGCTCCCCGGGTTGCCTCATCCCCTGGCTGGCCTTCTTTGGGGATCCCCCTCCGCTGCGGCCAGGCCAATGCAGCCCAAGGGCTTCCCTGGACCTGGGTGGGACTGGTCCTAGGTGCCTGCCTGCCTCCTTCCAACAGATGGCAGCACCCTGTCTCTGTCATGCAGAGGCTCTGAATAATAAATCCTCAAGAGAACATTTCCTGAGTGTGAAACATCATCCATCATGTCCTTCATTTGCATACCCTGTTCATCTTCATGCAAAAAATTCAGATCCACGAGGGTGCTGGACTGGTTTTCTGTCCCCGCCCTAAGGACAGCCCCCAGGGCACATGAGGCAACATCTGGAGATATTTCAATTATCTTGACAGGAATATGCGCTCCTGGTGAATACCAGAGAGAGGCCAAGGATGCTGCCAGACATCTTACACAGCACGGCCCCCACAGCCACCCCCCACAGCAGAGAATTATCTAGCTCAAAATAGCAATAGCAGTGAGGTTGAGAAACACATTTAAGCAGCATCTCAAAAGTTGATGGCCCTTGAAGGCTTAGACCTCTTGGGACTTGGGCCACTGGGCCAGGCTGCTCTCCAGCCTCCCTGCCTCCCCACCAGACAAAAGAGGCCTCGTCTGGTCTCGGTCCTTCATTCCTGCTTTAAGTAACAATTCCCAAGCAGCAAGTGAGTCCAAGGCCCTGTGCTGGCCCTGCAGAGACCACCAGGGCTCGAGCAGACACTGATGGCTTCTCTCCATGGAGTAACATGTATTTTCAAATGCGACAAATGCTATATGGGGATGAATGAGGCACTAAGATACCAGATGATGGGGCCTCCCTGGTGGCGCAGCGGTTGAGCGCTGGGTTGCGAAGCTGCCCGCGGCCTCTGCGGCGCCGGTTCGATCCCCGGCTGCTCCCCGGCCACCAGAGGAGGGTCCCACATGGCGCGCAGACCTCTCCTGCCGCCCGCTGCTCCCCTCAGCAGTGTACTTCGGTCCTTCTGCCTGCTCTGCTCCCCGCTCTGGCTCTGGTGAATTCTCTCACCCTCCCGCGCTTCTGACTGTACCCAGTGCATGTATAAACAAACAAACAAACAAATAAATAAATAAATAAAGCATGCCTCTATAAAAAAAAAAAAAAAAGATTTAAAAAAAAAAATAAGATACCAGATGATGACAAATGGACCAGCTTTAACCAAGAAAGTTGGAAAGTCCTGAAAGGGTGACAACTGAGCTAAACTCTGCAGATGAAATGATCACTCCTTTGATTGTCAAAAAGACAATCTCACCAACATTAACTTACATTTCTTTAAGTGATCACAGTCTCTCCTCACCCACCTACCATAACTGCAAATGTGTTCTTCTTTATGTCATAAGTTCATTTTCAGAGCGTGTTCGTGGAATGCTATAGCATTTCAACCATCCTTCAAGTACACGTAGTCGATCATGTGATACGTATATTGTATCATAGATTTTTTTTTTTCTCCCACACTGCCATGCAGTTTGGTGAAGATTGTCTGGGAGAGCATTCCATTCAGAGCTGGAGTATCTAAATAGTTCCCCAGGCCTAGGGGAACCCCTGGTGGCTTAGGGGTTAAGTCTCAGCGCTATCATGCTATCATGGCTGGGGTCTGAGTTCTATCCCCAGTCAGGGAGGTGACCCACATGGCACAGCAGACCTCTCCTGTCTTGCCCGCTGCTCCCCTCAGCAGTGGATTTCAGTAGATCCACCTGTTCTGTCCCCCACACTGTCTCTGGTGAATCTTCTCACCCTCCACACCTCTGGCCTACATTTCAGTTCTTCTGCACACACACACACACACACACACACACACACAGTTGTATTCTACTTCCCCTCTCCTAACGTGGACCAGAGGATTGAAGAATTGAAGGAGCTGGTTTTAACGAATGGAGGGCCTGACCTGACCTGAGGGGGGTAAGTGGGGTGGGTTTTCTGCAAAGATGGCAGCCAGCTCCTCCAAACCATACCTCTCATCAAGGGTGGGACCTATTCCCCCTCCTATTAAAACCAGACTGGACTGTGGGCCTGCTCTGACCAGCAGCATGTGGTGGACATGTGCCAAGGGTCACTGCCAGTGCTGGGCTGGCAGTAAGGGATGCCACATGGCTTCCCAGGCAGGTCAGAAAAGACATGACAAGGGTTTGTCTGCCTTGCTTGCTTTTGGCTCACTCACTTTGGGAGAATCTGGGTCCTGGAAACAGGATACCCAAGTAGCCCTGGAAAAGGCCCGTGTCAGGAGGAACTGAGTCCTCCTGCCAACAACTGTTCCAATTTGTCTAGGGCAGTCCCAGTTTTCACACTGAAAGTCCACATCCCAGGACACCTCACAGTCCTGGGCAAATGGAGACGTGTGGTCACCCTGACAGCCAGCCACAACTTTCAGTGTGAGCAAGCCACCTTGGAAGCTGGGCCCCCAGTGCCTGCCAAGATGACTGCAGCCCAACATCTCACTGCAGCTCCCCGGGAGGCCCCAAGCCTAGCGACACAGCTGAGTCACGGGTGAACTCTGACCCACAGGAAGCACATGAGATAATGGAGGTAGTTTCAAGCCACGTCATGTGGGGATAATTTATTATGCAGCAATAGCTCATATACTCAGGACACAGGATTCCTTCACACTCCCGGACAATTTGGCATAGGAACCAGCACATGTGGTCATGGCTCTTATTCCCGGATGCAGTGCCTTCCAGAGGACGTTCTGCATGGACGGAATGGATGTTTCTCTGCCGTAGGCCATTAGCACGAAAAGCCTCCAGCCAAACGTGGCCACCGAGCATTAGAAGCGTGACTTAGGAACTTAATTTTAAAATTTAATTTTAATGAATTACACTTTAAATGTAAATAGGGCATGTATGTGATTTATATATATAACATTCTCAAGGGAGCTGGAGGGCAGGTAGGTGGGATCAGGGGTTAGGGGTGCTGGGCAAATGATGGGTGTAACTGCAGGGGTGGCACATGGGAAGGCATCCCCAAGAAGAGGGTGGGATCATTCTGTCTTTTGACTATAAGGGTGGTTCCGCATGCTGTCAACTGTGAGAAAATGACCCAATAATTTACACACCCAGGTCAGGCCCCATCTGG
This sequence comes from Talpa europaea, assembly GCF_964194135.1. Lineage (NCBI taxonomy): Eukaryota > Metazoa > Chordata > Mammalia > Eulipotyphla > Talpidae > Talpa > Talpa europaea. Next base: position 28,433,533 of record NC_140080.1, read on the forward strand.
GTACTGTGCTACATGAGTGAAAAATGTGATCACTGGAGGAAGTAAGGGGAAGGGTACATGAGACCCCACAGCACTATTCTCACAACTTCCTGTAAGAAACCTATTGTTACTTCAGAATACAAGTTTAAATTTTTTTTGAAAGATTTATTTATTTATACAAGCACTGGGCACAGTCAGAAGCACAGGAGGGTGAGAGAATTCACCAGAGCCAGAGCAGAGAGCAGAGCAGGCAGAAGGACCGAAGTACACTGCTGAGGGGAGCAGCGGGCAGCAGGAGAGGTCTGCGTGCCATGTGGGACCCTCCTCTGGTGGCCGGGGAGCAGCCGGGGATTGAACCAGTGCTGCAGAGGCTGCGGGCAGCTTCGCAACCCAGCACCCAACCGCTGTGCCACTGGGGAGGCCCAAGTTTAAAATTTTTTTAAAGATTTACTTTTATTTATTTATGCATATAAGAACTGGGATCTGGACCAGAGGTGTGGGGTTGAGAGGATTCACCAGTGACAGAGTGGGGAGCAGAACAGGTAGATCTACTGAAATACACTGCTGAGCGGAGCAGCAGGTGAGACAGGAGAGGTCCACTGCACCATGTAGGTTCTCTCCCTGGCTAGGAATCAAACTTGTGCTGTAGTGGCTCATTGATAACACTGAGAATTTAACCTCTGTGCCACCAGGGAGGCCCCGAATTTTAATTTTTTTAATATGAAATAGTATAAAGCATCAAATGGTGCATATGGCTAGTGCCACCCAGGGTGGACAGTGAAGCCTAGATAATGCACAGGCCCCTACAACAGCCTCTGTTCAGCAAGCATCTGTTCTGAACTTGTACTGACGGGAAACTCACTTCCTCGAATGCTGTTGCAACAGTAGCAGTAAGAAGCTTAGATCAGGTCCTCCCCTGGTGGCACAGGCAGTTGAGCACAGTGCTGTGAAGCTGTCTGCAGCCTCTGCAGTGCCAGTTTGATCCCGGCCAGCGGCGAGGGTCCCACATGTTACTGCAGACCTCTCCTGTCACGCCTGTGCTCCCCTCAGCAGTGTATTTCATCAGTCTGCCTGTTCTTCTCCCTGCTCTGTCTCTGGTGAATCCTCTCACCCTCCCGTGCATCTGCCCTGTACCCTGGCTCCTGTATAAGTAAATAAATAAATCTTTTTTTTTTTTTTAAAAAAGGAGCTAAGAGCAACAGTTTTCGGGGTAGAACAGCTTTCCCCTCGGTCCCCCATTTATGCCAGAATCACAAATCAGGCCCAGATGTGCTGAAACAGGGGCCTTTTCCCAGGAACCCCCAGAGAGCTAACAGGACCCATGCTTCAGCCACCACTTCCACTACTACAGCTTGTCACTCACCAAACAGACCACCAGGCCCACACACTTTTGCCCCAGGCAGGCCTGGATGACTCCCTCCATGGGAAGCCAATTAGCCTCAGGAGCAGACACTACCAAACTTGCCAGCCTATCAAGAGAGAACAGTGTCTAGCCAGGGATTTACACAATGAGGAATCACCATGACCTTGCCCCTGCTATCTTTTTAGAGGGGAAAATGAAAACTAGGAGCAAACCTATAGTGATTACACTCCCTTAAAAAAGCATGTTTTTGCCCATAATAGACTGAATCATGTTCCCCAAAAATACATGGTTCCCAAAGCCTGGGATCTGTGAATATTACAGACTCCTTTTATCTGCCAAAGGGGTCTTGGCAGACACAATTAAGCATCTTGAGATAGATTATTCTAGATTATCCCCAGGGATCCTAAATGCAATCAGAAGTGTTCCAAGAGGAGCTAGAGAGATCCTGCACAGAAGAAGGCAGCGTGACAATAGAAAATACCGCTGGAGAGGGAGACAGAGGGAGAGTCCGTGAGCTAAGACAGCTCTAGAAGCCAGGAAAGGCAGGGAAACTGATGCTCTCCTGAGCCTTGGGACAATCATGGCCCTGACAATTTCTTGGTTTGGGTCCAGTGAAGCCATTTCAGAGTCTGGCTTCCAGAACCACAAGAGAATGCATTTGTGCTGTCTTCAGCCACTAGATGTGTGATAATTTGTAACAGCAGCAGAACTGCACCTTCATTTACCTTTTGACCTAGTAATGCTCTTCTAGGACTTTAATCTGAAGATATGCCTCCAACAATATATAACACACAGGCTCAAAGTTGTTCCTTACATGGAAACCACCTACATGGCTGCGCAAGTCTCAGCACTATCAAGCTATCATTTGCCACTGCAACGTGAGTTTGATCCCCGGCCAGGGAGATACCCACATGGCACAGCAGACCTCTCCTGTCTCACCTGCTGCTCCCCTGAGCAGTGTATTCAGTAGAGCTGCCTGTTCAGCTCCCTACTCTGTCTCTGGTGAAACCTCTCACCCCCCATTTCTGGCCTAAACCCCAGCTCTTGTATGCATAAATAAATATAAATAAATCTTTAAAAAAAAAAAGGAAGAGATACAAATTTATTCCCAAGAAATATTCAGTAAAAAAGAAAAATGCAAAGCCTGTTTTTGCCAGGCTGAGGCAGGCAAAGCACAAGGTGAGCCTAGACTATCATGAAGTTCCAGAACTTAAAGATTTGCTAAAAAAAGAAAAACAAAAACAAAACAAAGGCGGGATCAGTGTGCCCAGGAGGCAACCTGAAGAGCTTGTATGACCAAAATAGGGATAATTTAAGCATTGAGACAAATAATAATATGAATGGATTATAATTCACAGAATATACACCCATGAATTCATAGTGGTATAAATAAAATATCTGTGAAATAAATAAGTGAGGGAGAAGGGGCAACTCTTCCTTACATTAGAATTACAACAAATACATGTAGAAGAACTGATAGAAATAGAAAATCACCATTTGCCAAACACCACAAGTTGGCAGGCAAGAATCACTGACAAATGCTAAAATTAGTGAGCCCAAATAGGACCAGAAGTGGAATATTTGCATAATCTCAAAATATTTCCTCACAAGATATTTTGTAGTTATAAAAAGAAAAAAACAGTCTCTTTGCAGTGGAGACCCGGTCAGACTCCACCTTGGTCAAGTAGTCACAGTGAACACCCCGGGATGGAGACGCAGAGCATCTGCGTGATGGTCCTGCCCAAGTGCACAGACTCAGTCGTAATCATAAAAGTATCAAATACAAAGTGAGCCACATTCACATTATAACTGGTTGACACACTTCAGAAACGTCAAGGCCATGAAAGACAGGGAAGAGGACATTGACCCAGACTGGAGAAATTTAAGGCAAAGATCGGACCCCTGGATTGCAACTTGAGCAAGAAACAAGGACATCAATGGTTCTATTGAAGTGCTATTAAGGTCTATAGATTAGTAAATAATTACATCAAGGTGAGCTTCTTTTTTAGGTCATTGCACTATGGTTATAAATCATGTAGATGTTAGGGTAAGCACAGTGAAAATTATATCTGATCAATCAGTACCAATTTACAATTATTATAATTATTGCAGAATAAAAGAGGTTTTTTAAAGAGCATTTATTAAGTCTTATCAATGTACCCAGGACTATGTGAGAGCCCTGGGGCCTGTGGCACATGCATGATGTGGCTCTGCTCACAAGTCACAGTGCCTGGCATCCACAATCAATAGGAAGCAAACACATAAATGGTCCATTTCAAGTAGTGAGAAGCACAATAGAGAACACAGAATGGGGAGAATCATGAGATGAGTGTCCTAACTTAGTCAAGGTGGTCTCTCACATTAGAGCTGAGGCCTGAAGAAATGGAGAGTAAACCATGTAAAGATTTCAGGGAAAAGTGGTCCAATCAGAGCAAATATCAGGTGCAAAGGCCCTGAGGTGGGAATAGGCTGCCATGTTTGAGAAGCAGCAAAGGCACATGTGGTTGGAGAGAGCATGTGAGAGATCAGAAGGGAAGCAGAGGGCACCTGTGCCGCGGACCAGGTGCAGCACACCTGCAGCATTTCTGTGCCAGGGTTAGGAATTGAGGATTTATTTCTTGTCCAAATGCCAATGACTCCCCTTGTGCACCCCACCCCCACAATCATCCACAGTGTGAATATGTGTGGGACAGCATGGGCGGATGCTTAGGAGTTCAAGTCAGTGTAGTGTTGTTTTAAAAACATGACAAGATTTTTGAAGATATGACTTCATTCTTCCAAGCTTCTTCCTGATTTAAACTGCTATAAAGCCATCATCTGTGGCATGTTCTGGAATGCTCTCTGAGCTTTCACCTGGTTCAAACACATCCTTCATCAACTAAGTCCTTTCATCCTTTGCTAATAAGTCCATAACAGTTAACAATTAAAACAGTTCTGGGCCTCCCCGATGGCGCAGCAGTTGAGCGCTGGGTTGCGAAGCTGCCTGCAGCCTCTGCATCTGCAGCGCGTTCAATCCCCGGCTGCTCCCCGGCCACCTGAGGAGGGTCCCACATGGCGCGCAGACCTCTCCTGCCACCCGCTGCTCCCCTCAGCAGTGTACCTCGGTCCTTCTGCCTGCTCTGCTCCCCGCTCTGGCTCTGGTGAATCCTCTTACCCTCCCGCGCTTCTGACTGTACCCAATGCTTGTATAAACAAAACAAACAAACAAATAAATAAATAAAACATGCCTCTATAAAAAAAATCTTAAAAAAAAAAAATTAAAACAGTTCTGCTGGGCATCTGTAGAATAGTAAGTTCCAAAGCTCCCCTGGACACCAAAACTGGGACAGTCAGTGAATAGTCAATCCTCCAGGTAACGCAAGGGGTGTCTACGTTGACTTCTGAATATTATCACCGGGATGACACATAATGAGCAAATGCTCACAGAAAACCATTGTACCCCTAGGGTCCTCCCTGGTGGCTCAAGGGGTTAAGTCGCAGCACTATGAAGTTATCGGCAGCCTCTGCAGCAAGAGTTCAGTCCCCAGCTAGAGAGCCACCCACATGGCAAAACAGACCTCTCCTGTCTCACCTGCTGGAACCAAGGAACCTATCACCTTTTAAAAGTGCAAGCATTTCTTGATTAGTTCTCTTCCTCCCTGCGCCCTCATCAGTATATTACGGTCAATCTGCCTGTTCTTTCTCCACTCTGTCTCTGGTGAATCCTCTCACCACCACCACCCTACCCCCCCACATACCTCTGGTCTGTACCCAAGTTCTTGTATGCGTAAATAAATAAATCTCAAAAAAAAAAAAAAAAAGAAAACCACTGTACCCCCACTGAAATATCAAGATACAAATGTAAAGCCCAGTCACAGACACTATTTTTTATTTACAACATTCTCTTTGGTCACGGTCATGACTCACTGATCTGCACGCCTCTGAATTTTCAGAGCACTGGAGCAAATCCACACAGGGGAAATGAAGCATGTTGATCAGACAGTGTCTGGGATTTTTCTTCCTCTCTGCAGAACTTTCCTTGCTGGTTGGAAAGGACCAGGCAATCCTGGATACACATTTATATCATCTAGATAGCTCTTAAAACTACTGGTGCCCCTAGAGATGATGATTTACTTGATCCGGGATGATCTCCAAAATCAGTATATTTGTTTTAAAGCTCCCTCAGGTCATTCTATCTGAAGCCGGTAGAGAACCCTTTGAAGCCAGATGGGGACCTGAATGCTATTAGAGAAGAAACCACCAGGTGGCGCAAGAAGCTGACCAAAAAAGCGACAGGGTAGATGCCTTTTGGCTTCCAAGCCTGCAGTCTGCAGGAGGCAAGGTCCTCTGTGACCACTAGAAGTTTCTTTTAATCCTAAAAGTATGGGACATAAGCCCAAAAGCACTTTTCCTAAATTTCAAGACTGCTCCTGGTTGGAGCACACGCCTTCCGGTGCAGGAGCTCTGGGCCTCAGTTCCTTGGTCCACAAGAAAGTTACCACCCTTTTAGGAAGGGCACAGGGAGGAAGAGAACTAATCAAGAAATGCTTGCACCTTTAAAAGGTGATAGGTTCCTTGGTTCCACATCTCTCCAAAATGTCCTTCAAACAACAATCCAGTTACCAATAGTGCCCACTCACCAAATGAGAAAGAGGGGTCACTTAGCTTCCTAAGTGACCATTTTGCCCCCCACTTACTCTCACTTCCCAGAGTTAATATTGGAAGATTGTGAACCCCTTTAAATTTGCTTCAAAATTCTATGTGTGCATCCCCCCCAAAAAAAAGTCTATACCTTTTGCTAGAAAGATTGAAGAATATAAAATAATAAAAGCTATCAAGACAGATCCACTTTGAAGACATTTAAAATATCTGGAATCCAGTTAATTTGTTCTGGAAAATACTTTTACTCTCCCTCACTGCCACTGGCCCTACTGAAGGGAAACACTGCCAGCCCCTTCCCTTGAGTGGCATTGGATTTGTTGGTACCCCTCTGCCCCTCGCAATCAAAACAGAAGAGACATGATGGAACAGAGCCCAATGCCTCATTTCACCAGGGAGGAAACAGAGGCTCAGAGAGGGCAGAATTAGCCTAATGTCACCCAGCAAAGGCCTCAGAGTCATACCTCTGGCCTAGGACTGCTGCCTCCCTCGTGGGTCCTCTCTCCTGCCCCATGAGGATCCCTCAGCTCCAGGCAAGCCTGCTGGTGATGGGGGGATTCCCTGGGAGGCAGGGCCCACCCAAGGAGGGCTGGTCATGAGGCACCACCCCAGTACCAGCCACCCCTCCCTAGACACCCTCACATTCCCTGAACAGCCTGGCCACCCTCGAAGCTCCTGAGATGACCCATTTCCCTCACTTTCCTCTCAACTTCAAAACAAACCAAATGCAGACCAACATCCTTTGTTTGTTTTGGGGATCAGAGAAAGGGGAAAGCAGCCCTGTGGGTTTGCACTTAAAAACAAAACTGCTCTGAGCTGCCCGAGCAGAAACCAAACCAAAGGTGAATTCAGAGGCCAGAAACCCTCATGGCAATGCTGTCTCAGAATGAGTCAAGGGAGGGCGTGGCAGGCTCGGAAACAAGGCCGCCCACTGCCCCAGTGCCTTTGGTGCAGGGTCAGACAGCGGCGCTGAGGGCTCAAGGCCACGACTACCCCACCCTCACCCGGGCAGCGTGGACTTGGCAGGGGACCAGGCACTGCAAGGGGCAAGCTTTCCTTCTCAGGCCAGGCCTGCTCCCTCAGCATGCATGGTGGGCAGGCAGGCAGGCAGGGCAGAAGAAACAAGCCTGCGGCTCTGGCCTCAGACCCCCTACCCGCACTTGGTCCTAGTACCCCAATAGCCCACAGGGGATATGGCCAGGCCTGTGACAACTGCCTGTTGGACTTGTGCTTCCTGATGAAATTGGGCTCCCCTAGTTCACTACCTCCAGGAGGAAGCACCCCATAAGAGAAACCAGGATGCTCTAGACATCTGGGGGTCTCCCCTGTCTTGGCACACTGGGGTGTGTGGGCCCTGGGAGGCATGCTGGATTGGGACTCTGCCTAGGCCTTTTCTTGAGTTCAGATGAGAGAAAATGAGTATCTAAAAGCAGCATCACAGAGGCCTAGCTGGTGCTTGGGGTTCCTGCCCACAGCCTCAGCGAACACCTATGAGCTGACATGAAAGGCAGTAGAACAAGGGTGAATGGTGTATCAGCTGGCCTGGCAGGGTGATCTCACCAATATCAAAAGTCCAAGGTGGTCAGAGATGCTCCAAGCTGAGTGAGGCTTCTTCACTTCTAATAGTTTTACATATACAATCTCATTTGAGCCTTAAAACAATGCAGGTTGGAGAAAATGAGGCATCCGGGGTTCAGAGAGGTAAAGTGATTTACTCAAGGTCACACAGCAAGCCAGACCCAGGTCAGCACTGGGCCACACGCCTCCCAGCATTCAGCCCACCCAGAGCAGGAATCAAGACTTTGGGACTGACCAGAGGAAGATGGTCAGAGAGGACGCCCACCTCCTCCCTGCTCATTCTAGCCAAGGATGACTCAGCAGATTCTGGGCTGAGTTCTTCCATTTTCTTAAGCTACCATTTTTCAGTTCCTTGGCAATAAGCTGAGCACTTGACTCTCGTTCTCTCATGTAATCTTCTCTCCACCGCTGACAAGTAGGTGATCATTTCAGAGATGATGAAGTGGACATTCATGGACCAGTCCGAGACCACACAGCTGGTTAGCAGTGGATTGGGACCCAGACTCAACCTTTTTGACTCTGGAGAAGGGGCTCTACTTTGCTCCATGTTCCACCACCCCCCTTTACCTGTGGCATCTTGAGCTGGCACTTCCCAAAGTCGGACCTCCTCCTAGATCCGGGGTGGACTGGGATTCAGAGGCTCACCTCTCCTGCTGGGAGGCAGACTCACAGACATAGGGGGGCTGGTCCCCCCACATCCCTAGCTCCAACAGGTGTGCCTACCCACCAACGGTAGCTGCCATCTGGCTACCCACCGCCTATCAATGGAAATCTCCCCCATCCTTCCTGCTGGGTCCTCAGCTGCTGGGCCCCACAGGGAAGCCCCTGGCACCATGGAGTGATAAAAACTTCCAAGGTCGTGCTAAGCTAGCTGGCATTTCATCTCCGTGGATGGGATGGAAGTGACTTCTCTTCCTTCAGAATGGGGCCTAATGGTCCATGTTGTAAAGCTCTATGTGTGTGTGCACATCCCCTGTGTGTGTGTACTCATGTGCAGGTGTCTATCTGGGTGTGTGCTAGATGCAGAGACGACTGTGTGATGTGTGAACTGTGTGTCACTGAATTACTCAGTCAACACATTTCTTGAGCCCCTGTTCCATGAGCCAGTGCAGGGACCCAGCAGAAAACTGGGTGCCTGGAGCTCATCGCATGTGGGGCATGCTCAGCCCAGCCATTCTGGGGTAGGGAGACTCTTTTTTTTTTTTAAGATTTATTTATTTATGCATACAAGAACTGGGGTATAGGCCAGAGGTTTGGGGGTGAGAGATTCACTAGAGAGAGAGTGGAGAACAGAACAGGCGATAAACTGAAATACACTGCTGAGGGGAGCAGCAGGCAAGATAGGAGGGGTCTGCTGCACCATGTGGGTCACCTCCCTGGCCAGGGATCGAACTCGTGCTGCAGTGGCTGTGGATAGCCTCATAGTGCTGACACTCAACCCCTTGCACCACCAGGGAGGCCCCAGGAAATGTATTTCTCCCTGGGAACCCCACAGCAGTTGGATCTCTTTGTGGGGAGAGTGGGGCTGCTCCCAGCAGAGCGCCTCAGCAGCCACAGCAAGGTCCAGCCTGAAAAGCCCCCCTCTTTGCCATCTCTATCCTCACTCATCACAGGCCAAACCCCAGGACCACAGGAGACAAAGCACAGCTCCTTCCACACAGAGGAACAAGAACAGCCAGAGAGATCAAGATTCCCAAAGGAAGTCCACAAAATCAGTCAAAACAACTCCAGGCCCCACCGCCCTGACACCCATGGGCAAAGCACAGTGTGTGCGGTCCCCCTGGCTGGCCACCACCAACGCCCCTTGTTTACAGACAGGGCAGCTGAAGTCCCTTACACAAATTTCCTGTTGTTGCTCTAACAAATTACCACAAACACAGTGACTCAAAACAACACAAAGTCGCCCTCTAACAGCTGCAGGGGTCAGAAGTCCTAAAGTCAAGGTGTCAGCAGGGTTGCCTTCCATCTGGAGGCTCCAGGAGCGTGTTGGTTCCTTGTCTTTCCCAGCTTCTAGAATCCACCTGCAGTATCCTTGGCTTGTGACCTCCCTCTTCATTAGCTTATCTTCTTCAGAGCCCCGCTTCTGTTGTCAAGTCTCCCCTGACCGCCTCCCTGCCTCCCCTCTGAAGGGCCCTTGTGATTACACTGGCAACTTACCCCCTCTAGATCTCAACTAATTCTATCTGCCAAGTCTCTTTTGCCATAAATGGGAACATAGTCACAGGTTTGGGGGATTGGGATCAGGATTTTTTTTTTTAAATAAAGATTTATTTTTATTTTATTTATGCATATAAGAACTGGGACGTAGACCAGAGGTGCAGGTAGTGGTGAGAGGACTCATACAAGATGGAGTGGGGAGCAGAACAGGCGGATCTACTGAAATACACTGCTGAGGGGAGCAGTGGAAGAGAGCGGTGAGGTCTGCTGTGCCATGTGGGTAGCTCCTTGTCCAGGGAGCCAACTCATGTCTCGGCGGCTGGCTATAGCTTGACTGTGCTGAGACTTTTTAAAAAAATATTTATTTATCCATACAAGAACTGGGGTACAGGCCAGAGGTGTAGGGGGTGGTGCTGAGAGGATTCACCAGAGACAGAGTGGGAAGCTGAACAGGAACACTGACTGAAATACACAGCTGAGGGGAGCAGCAGGCGAGGCAGGAGAGGTCTGATGCGCCATGTGGGTTGCTCCCTGGCTGGCCTGGGATTGAACTTGTGCTGCAGTGCCTGTGGATAGCTTCATAGTGCTTAGTTCTGCGCTTAACCCCTTGTGCCACCAGGGAGTCCCTGTGCTGAGACTTTAACCCCTGCACCACCAGGGAGGACCTGGGACCAGGACATTTTAGGAAGTTGGGGGCCTTCCACATTCAGAGATGGAAGGACACATCCCAGGCCTGAAGGGCTGGAGGGAATGCCAGGACTCAGGTTGCAGGACCCCACTGGGTCATTTGGAGCAATACTTCAGGATTGAGTAAGAAGAGGCCTCACCCCAAACTTAAGCTGCTCTCCTAAAATTTACTCTATAGAGTGGGGTCCACCAAGCCTGCTCTGCTTCTTGTCCCAGCTGCACCATCTACCAGGCTTAAGACTGGGCTTTAGATTTTCCTTGTGAGTTGGGGGTGGTGATGATGACCCACCATGGAGGCTTTGGTGGGTGGGCAATGAGCCTATATTATGGCTGCACTGCTAGAGCAATGGCAATGATCTAGACACCCCCTACCCCCTCAACCTGGCTCATTTAGAGATGAGAGAAGAAAGGGCTGGGGAGGGAAGGCCTGCACACAAGGACCCAGCAGGCTGGTAACCAAGATAGTGCCCTTGACACTTAGAGCCCTTGCCCTGCTCCTCCCCCCAGAGCAGTGGGGTGCCTGCTTTCCTGGAAACTCCCCAGGGAATGAAGGCTTTGATGCCTAAATGGATCATAGAAATGGGGCAAAGGGAGGCTTTTTGCCTGAAAGGCCACCTGCTGGCATAGGGGAAAGCCGAGGTTAATAAAGGTGGGTGTTTCCTGATTGTAGTCACACAGGCAGGTGGTCCTGGGGTATTCTGGGGGGCTGGGTACCCACAGAGAAACAGCAGAGATTGGGTCCCCACAGCTTGAGGGAAGGGTAACATCGGGGGTGCTGACAAGGAGGCTGCAAATGTGAAATCAGATGGGGTGAGGAGAGGTTCCCCAGAGACTGGGGGGCTTACGGGCAGGGGTCGTGAGCCCAGGCTCTGAGGACCACTCCTGTGGGCCAGAAAAGGATGCTCTCCTGTCTCTGTCCCGCAGGGGCTGCAGGGTCTTGGCCCTGGCCCCCACAGTGCTGCCTCCTCACTGTCAGCACCAAGAAGCTCCTGGTCAGCTCAGTCACTGCACATCCCACTCATCAGCTACACCCTCAGGGGAGATTCCTTTCCTGTATTCTTCTCTGATTCCATGCACTGATTTGTGCAGTGTGTGAACATGCTTAGCCAATGGGCACCGAGCATGCTATTACACATGGGAGTAAAGCTGACTTTATGTCTGGGGTTCTCAGAGACACACTTCACCACAGTGCTCTGCTTTTCATGACTCCCACCTCACAGTGTGATGCTGGGTCTTAAGAGGCTAATCAAGGGTCTCCCTGGTGATGCATTGGTTAAGTCTCAGCACTATGAAGCTGTCCGCAGCCACTGCAGCACGTGTTCCATCCCCTGCCAGGAAGCTACACACATGGTGCAGCAGACCTCTCCTGTCTCACCCGCTGCTCCCCTCAGCAGTGTATTTCAGTCATTCTGCCTGTTCTGTTCCCCACTCTGTCTCTAGTGAATCCTCTCACCCCCCCGCATCTCTGGCCTGTACCCCAGCTCTTTTGTATGCATAAATAAATACATCTTAAAAAAAATATATATATATATATATGGACCTGTAGTGTGTGTTCAATACCAGCCGGCCTGCACATGGCATGGCAGAACTCTCCTGTCGTACCCACTGCTCCCCTCAGCAGTGTATTTCAGTCATCTGCATGTTCTATTCCCCACTCTGTCTCTGGTGAATCCTCTCACCCTCCCTCGCTGCTGGCCTGTACCCCAGCTCTTGTATAAAAATAAAAATAAATCTTTAAAAAATATATATATATACACACACACTGGTTGATCAGGAAGAAGTAAGGCCAAAATGTCCTAATGAGAACTGGCTTAAGAAACTCCTTAAAAAACTCAAAAGATGGGCCTCCCTGGTGGTGCAGGGGTTAAAGACAGCACTATCAGTCTATCACCAGCCAGCTGCATATCACCAGCTAACCCACATGGCGAAGAAGACCTGTCCTGTCTCGCCTGCTGCTCCCCTCAGCAGTGTATTTCAGTAAATCTGCCTGTTCTGCTCCCCACTCTCTCGGGTGAATCCTTTCACACCCTCCCTCTACCACCACCTCTAGCTTACACCCCAGTCCTTGTAAGCATAAGTAAATAAATCTTAAAAAAAAAAAACCTCAAAAGATGAAAAACTTCAAATGAAATGCTAGAAATATGTGAAATTAGGAGTGAGGGTGTTGCTGGGTTTCTCAGCTTTGGGACAGTGGGTGTGGTGTCAGGGCAGGGGTGAGGGCTAAGGCCTTGGTGGATAAACACCTCCCCCACAGCCCCCCAACCAGCACAAGAGTCAGAGCTGCCTGGACTGTAGTCTGACTGGACCAGGAACCAGGACGCTCACTTCATACTCCAGACCTGCCATGACTCACCCGCACCTTCTCTGTGCCTCAGTTTCCTCCTCTATGTGATGAGAGGCTGTCTAGAGGATGCTGACAGTCTCGTCTAGCGCTGACAATAAGTCTGTTCTGAGAGTCTTCAAGCAGCCAGGGTTGGAGAGAAGACACCCAGGTGCTTCCATAGGTGGGGGTGACCAGAGCAACCTCCAACACCAGCAACCGCACTGCCTCTCCCAAGAGTTGCTCCCTTTCAAGAGCGCAGTCATTTGGAAGAGCTTATGGAGTAAGTCAAGTGAGGCAAGCCCTTCTTGCCACCTGGATGTCACTGCACCTGTTCCATCTCTTCCCCTCTGTAAACCCAGCTGAAATTATACTAACAACATATCAGTTGATGTCTTCACCACTATCCGTGTGCCATTACTAGTGCAGGGGAAAATCAGTACATTTTAAATGTGTGAGCTCAGAGGAGCTATACACAATGAAAGACATTTCCAGGCAGGAAGAGTTGGGAACAAGGAATTTACACTATTGAACAGCTGTTGGTTGTGCAAGGTGACTTTCCTTTAAGGACAGCAGGGGTCCTTCAGGCACATGGCCTCACTAGTGCTGACCAGAGACTCCTGACCAGCTGGTTTATGAGCCCATTTCTGGGAGAGGCTGAAACTGGCATGGTCTTAGCACAAGCCATACCTTTGAGCCGCTGTTTTGTTTTTAACCCTGGGCTTACTGCTTTACTTGCTGACACATTTAATCCTGACCTAGCACCCTGAGAGGACACGCTCCCCCTCTGCAGGGTTAAGGAACAAAAGCCCCAAATTCCAAAAAAATGTAATCAGACAGGATTGAAACTTGGGTCATATGGATTCCAAACCTGCTTCCACCTACTTTACAGGTGAGGAAACAGAAGCATGGTGTGATAGTGCCTCTTCCCAGCCGCCCAGCAAGGCAGCCAAAGGACAGCTTTCAGGGCCTCCCTGGTGGCGCAAGGGGTTAAGACACTGCACTATGAAGCTATCTGCAGCCTCTGCAGCACCAGCGAGTTCAATCACCGGCCAGGGAGCTTACCCATATGGCGCAGCAGACCTCTCCTGTTTCGCCTGCTGCTCCCCTCAGCAGTGTATTTCAGTCAGCCGGCCTGTTCTGCTCCCCACTCTCTCTCTGGTGAATCCTCTCACCCCTCTGGTCTGTACCCCAGTTCTTGTATGCATAAATAAATAAATCTTTAAAAAAACAAAAAAAAAGACAGCTTTCAGTTCCTTCCAAATAGGCCGAACTCTAACACAAGACCCCTTCCACCCCCACCCCACCCACACATGCCAATGTCTGGGACATTCTGCATTCTGCCAACTTCAATCAATGCCCAACCCAGTCATTCCCCAGGTTCCTCCCTTGCGCCTTGGCAAGGCCAGGAGCTCAGGGAGAAGGGCTGGCCCCCATCCCGCGGGAAGCAGTGCTCAGGGCAGCAGCCTGCTGGAGTCTGCTGGACCTGGGCTGGGAGGAGGCCTGGAGGGGTGGCGTGAGGGGTGGGGGCCCAGCGAAGTCTTGCATCCCGTCACACCCGCCTTTGGCCAAATTCCCAAGGCAAGTGTAGACCAGGCCAACCCACGCTCTGGGGCTTTGTCTCCATTCTCCACTTTGCTGGGCAGCCAGGAAGAGTTCCTCTGCCTCTCTGTGCTAATGTGGGGCCAAGGCGCATGGACTGGGGCAGATGTTCAACCATCACTGGGAAAGAAGCATTTTTACCAAACCAGAAATCAGCCAGTCAGGAGAATGGCTTCTTCCCATTCTTTATCTTTATGGTGGATTCCTCCCAGCACTGGCACTTACTCATACATATTAAAAATGCGAAGAGTGAAGTACAACAGAGGTTATGACTTCCTGCCGGCTGAGGAGCCCAGAGGAGGGAACAATTAGCTCTTTTGTTGCCAGCGTTGGTGTTGGTCACTGACAAAGGCATTCTTAAGGAATTCTGATATTAAAGATTTAACAACCATTTGATATATGCAGTAAAACATTTCAATTACAAAGTTTCTGGAAAGTGCTGTCCTCATCTGTTACAGGAATTTGCCGAGTAAATTTTTAATTACTTTTAATTAAGTCGGTTCTAAATGAGAACCTTCTTGGTGCGGTAATTTTCTGAATGAAGCTACCCTGAAGTACTAATTAGTTTGTTTTTAATGTTTAATTTACTCTGCCAACCTGGTGGTTAGGGTGGGGCTGACCTGCTGGGACTGGATGAGGTCTCCCAGGCAGGTACAACATGGGCAAGCAGGCGAGATCTCTCCCAGCCGGAGCAATGGGACAATTTCATTTCACCCTGTCAAACTTCCAACTTCAACCTCAGAAAACTGACCACATTCACCTTATCTGGGAAATGACTCAGCCACTGCCCCTCCTCCTGCTAACACCAAGAAGCCACTGACTTCCCATAGGAAGTAAGTCCTGGCCAGGGGATGCTGCCCCATCACCAAAGGCTCAGGCAGAGAGCATCCGGGCATTGCAAAGTGGACAGTGGTGGGTGATCTTCCCAGCGGCCCCCTCCCACTTAGTATCCCTCTGGCGTGACTTCATTATTCATTTTTGTGCCACTCATCAAATATCTATTGAGGCCCTTATCTGTTCATACAAAGGAGGAGTAAAGAGGGGCAGATCCTCTTTAAAAGACACCAGATAGGTGGTGCCCACAGTGTAGCTGCAGGCAGGCAGGGATGACCAGCAGTATGAAGTGGCCGCAAAGGACACAGGCCTCTGGTACTGGGCATACTGGGCAGGGCAGGGAGCCCCTCAGGTAGGGCTGGAGGATAGGCATGGGAGCTGTTTAGGAAAGGGAGTTAGAGCAGGCGTGGTACCCCTGGGTGAATTGTCCTGAGGGAGGACCGATTTGGAGAGAGTTTTCAAACCTAGGGTAGGCAGGACACATTTCAAAGCCCTACCTCACCCTGCTCACACACGCACATATACCATACACACATACACATATATATGCACGTTTGGGTTTTCACTATGTATAAGAACAATTGCTCACATTGTATTTTTCTTCATATTTAAAAGCAAACGCACAGTTGTACAAAAAAATGACACAATATAGGTATATAGAGATGAAAAGGTGGAAGTCTCCCATTATTTCAATTATCAGCCCCCTCCCAGAGAAAACCATTGTTATCCTTTCAGATCTTTTCCTTTACACTTGTGTAAACACACACACACACTGCATTGCTTTTCTAATTGGATCATATTAAATGCATGGTTCTGTGGTTCGCTTCGCTTTATGAAATACCACGTACAAACATCAATCAGTACATATAGATTGACCTCCTTTACAGCAGCTTCAACTATTCCATATTATAGATCTTAGTTAACTGCACCTCACATAAGGGACATCCAAGGCAATTGCTGTGTTTTGCTTTGCTTTTTAAAAAAATTTCTTTAATTGCAAATAAAGCTGTAGTAAACATCCCTGAACATGGTTTTTGTGTTATACAGGCCCACAGAAATACTCGGAATTGCAAAGTACTTTGGTATCATTGTATGAATTTTTCTCTATGAAATGTTCTAAGAAGTACACTACAAAGTCAAATGTATATGTCTTTTAAATGTTAACAGATACAGCCAAATGCCTTTCAGAAACAGGCCAGGCCCCCACCCTCCCTGACATTTTCATATGGCAGTACCTGTTTCCCTACATTCTCTTTAACAATAGGTATTATTAGTCCTGTAAATTTTTTTGCCAGTCTGAGGAGCAGAAAAAAATTAGAAGGTTCTCCTCACTGTTTTTACGTCCATCCTCGTTTGTTAAGTAAATAATGAAAGACGGCTGAGTGGGTGGAGAATCCAGGAGGGCAGCCCAGGGTTCCCCAGCTGACAGGGGACCCTGACTCTTAAGACCTCTGGAGAGAACTGGGGCAGATGAGTCAGGGCTGTTGGGTGCAGAGTCCTGTGACCGAGGGCACCTGAGTAGGCAGGGCAGGGGGACCTGACACTGCCTCGAGGACCTAGCTCCAAAGGCCTCTCTCCAGGGAGCTGGGCCCAGCACACAGTACCTACCCCCACCCCACCCTCACCCCACCCCCATCAGGACACTCCTCTGGCAGAAGGGGCAAGTCTGAGTGACTCAGCACTGCCCATGGTCGGCAATACGCCATGAGTCACAAATTACAGACCTTCCATCCGAGCAGGATTTGCCAGCCTGTAAGGCAGCAATGCTGGCAGGGAGCTACAGAGCCATAGGCTTGGGGCAATGGGGCAAGAAAGGCCCAGGCAGGAGCAGCCGATTGGGCACTCTTACAGCGCCCCTGCCAGCCAGCCACGGGAGGCTCTCGGCCACCCAGGTCACAACGCCAAGGCCCAGTGTCAGGGGTGCTAGTCCAGAAGGAAGACTTGCTGGGGCCGAGGTCTCTCCAGCTATAGCCCAGAGGGGAACTGGCTGGCATCAGAAAACAGTGCAGTTTCAAAGTCTATATCTACCAACTGGAGACAACCCAATGCCAGGCCCCAGCCAGGTGCAATAGGTGTTGGATCCTGGGAGATAAAACCCTGCTCTCCAAGCCATGCCCCACACCTAGGGCCCGGAGCAGCCTTGTCCACAGAGCCAGGAGACCTGTTTCAAAAGCTCCTCACCAATGGGAGTGGACGCCTTGGCCTGCTGAGTAGCAGCACATCCCTGAACCATTTTAGCATGCAGGGCTTCCGGAGTTTTCTGAGAACTGGGTCATTCTTTTTTTCCTAGAATAATGAAGCCAGACACACCCTGCTCCCCCTATCCCCACCCAACTGTGCCCCCTACCAAATTCCTTTCGTTTAAGAACAGATGCTCAGCGACAGCAAACTTAAATGTTACCCGAGTTTGATGTCGTTTGTTTTCTTTTGTTATAAATGTTTGATTGTGTGGCTGAAAGTGACGTAGAGAGGCACCAGCAGCAAGGAAAGAGGACCAAAGCCAGGCTTGGGCAGAGGCCCAGGGAGACTGTGTGTCTCCTTCAAAGGCAATCACACCCACCAGGGCTCGATGCTCTTCTGGATCCAGACCCTGAACACCCTTCCGTGCCCACGCTGCCCGCTAAGGGCTTCTGCTGGTCATGACCTGTGTGCCTACCGGCGGATAACCTCTGAAACTGCAATAGGTTGAATATGCACTGTAGTCAACACAAGTTGGAAGCCCAGGGCAGCAATGATGAGAGACTGGCCCTTTATCTTGGCACCTGAAAACTTTGTGCCATTTCTCGGGAACCAATAATAATAAGACTGGTTATCGTAAATGGTGTTCTGGCCTCACATACATTATCCCTATCGGTGTCCAGCCACCCCCGCAACCCAACTCAGCACCAGCTCAGGAAATAGTGTTGAATCAATAGAGTGAGGTGGATCCTGAGAAGGAAATCAAGTACCTGCCCAGGCAAAGTAGTTTTCCAAACATTGCTTTTCTTTCTTTCTTTTTTTTTTTTTTAATTTATACAAGAGCCGGGGTACAGGCCAGATGTGCGGGAGGGTGAGAGGATTCACCAGAGACAGAGTGGGGAGCAGAACAGGCAGACTGACTGACATACACTGCTGAGGGGAGCAATGGGCGAGACAGAAGAGGTCTGCGCGCCATGTGGGACCCTCACCAGGTGGCCGGGGATGGAACCAGCGCTGCAGAGGCTGCGGGCATCTTCGTGGCCCAGTGCTCAACCGCTGCGCCCCCAGGGGAGGCCCAAACATTGCTTTTCTGATAAGCATATATTTTTGGAGGCTGTGAATAGATATATTTTGCTTTCTTTTCTTTTCCACTGGAAGCATTTCAAAAAGCATGGAAAGCAATACGTCGTTCAAACTCTATTTTTTTTAAAAAAAGCCAAGAATGTATAGATGCAACACTCAGGACAGGACTCAGCTCAGGGCTAGAAGACAAAGGATGGGGAAGAAGGACACAGGTAAGTAGCACGGGGGTGGTAAAACGAGTTTTTTAGTTAGTTAGAAGGGTCACAGTTTTTAAATCATATTTTATCAATCACGTGTGTTGTATAAATCATTCTCTGTATATTATATATATTACATTCTTTAAAAGAAAACAACATAACTTACTTTTCTCCATCATCCAGATTTAACAAATAAGATTTCACTTTATTTGATTGAATTCTCCTACTTCTTTTTTTTTTTTTAAGAAACAAATGTTACGCATCTGATTAAAGTTCATCCTTCATCCTGTTCCCACCTTCCCTCCTCAAAATGACTGTGAAGTTTTTAAAGATTTATTTATTTATGCATACAAGAACTGGGGTATAGGCCAGAGGTGCTAGGGGGTGAAAGGATTCACCAGAGACAGAGTGGGGAGCAGAACAGGCAGATCCACTGAAATACACTGCTGAGGTGAACAGCAGGAAAGACAGAAGAGTTCTACTGCGCCTTGTGGGTCTCCTCCCAGGCAGACCAGGTAATCGAACTCATGCTGCAATGGCTGCCCATAGCTTGATAGAACAGTCTTTAACCCCTACGCCACCAGGGAGGCCCCAATTGTGAGGTTTTTAGTTACATTTTGTACACTGGCCTTCTATCCAGCAGTCTTTCTGCTCATTTTAAAAAAAATTTTTTTTCCTTAAAGATTTGTTTATTTATGGGCCTCCCTGGTGGCGCAGTTGGTTGAGTGCTTCACTGTGAAGCTGTATGCAGCCACTGCAGCGCGGGTTCAATCCTGGCCAGCGAGAATCCCACATAGCACGGCCGACCTCTCCTGTCTCGCCCACTGCTCCCCTCAGCAGTGTGTTTTTTCAGTTTGCCTGTTCTGTTCCCCACTCTGTCTCTGGTGAATCTGCTCACTCTCCCGCGCATCTGGCCTGTACCCCAGCACTTGTATAAATAAAAAATAAATCCTTAAAAAAAAAGATGTATTTATTTATGCAAACGAGAGCTGGGGTACGGGCCAGAGATGCGGAGAGGAGCGGTGAGAGGATTCACCAGAGACAGAGCAGGGAGCAGAACAGGCAGACTGACTGAAATACACTGCTGAGGGGAGCAGCAGGTGAGACAGGAGAGGTCTGCTGCACTATGTGGGTTGCTCCCTTGCCGGCCGGGATCGAACTTGTGCTGCAGAGGCTGTGGATAGCTTCATAGTGCCATGCTTAACCCGTTGCACCACCAGGGAGGCCCCCTTTCTGCTCATTTTAATTCAGAGTCTATCTACAGGTTTACTTGAATTTATTACGTGAACAATCATGTCATCCTTACATTAAATAGCCAGTTTTTGTTCCACTGTAATTTTTAATCCCTTTAATTTCTTTTTCTTGTCTAACTATATTAGCTCAAACATCTGGTAAAATGTTGAGTGGTATCAGCGACAGCAGACAGATTTCTTCTCTATGTCTGATTTTAAAGGAAATGCCGCTAATATTTCACCATTAAGGATATTGTTGACTGTAGGCATTTGATAGCTATCTTTTCTCAGTTTTGAGAAGTTTCCTTCAACTCTGATCAGTCCAGAGTTTTTATAATGAGTGATAATAAATTGTTATCAAAAGCTGTTTCTGTTTACATCTGTTGTGATGATTAGATGGGCTTTCTTCTTTACTTTGATAAATTGTGTTGGAATTTCTGATTTGCAACCCTCTTGGATTTCTGCTAGACTAATCATATATATTCAGTTTGCTAATATTTCATTTATGATTTTTGCCTTTCTCTTCCTCAGTGAAATTGGACTATAATTTTCTTTTCTCACAGAGTCCATCACCAGCTAGCATATCGAGATTATATTAAGCTCATAAAGCGAATTAGGAGACACGCCTTCTTTTTTACATTTTTGGAACAGTTTAAATAAAGGAAAGATATGTGTTCCTTGAATAACTTGGAAAAAGCACCCATAAAGCCATCAGAGCCAGTTGTCTTCAGGATGGCAGGGGGTTGTTGCGTTTTAAAAAACAAACCTTTAATTTTGGAATAATTTTCAATTTACAGGAAAGGGTTTTTTTTAGATTTATTTATTTATTTATTTGTTTGTTTGTTTATTTATTTATTTATGCGTAGAAAAACTGGGGTGTAGACCAGAAGTGCGGATGGTGGGAAGATTCACCAGAGACAGAGTGGGGAGCTGAGCAGGTAGATCTACTGAAATACACTGCTGAGGGGAGCAGCAGGTGAGACAGGAGAGGTCTGCTGCGCCATATGGGTTAGCTCCCTGACCTGGGACTGGGAATCCAACTCAGGCCACAGAGTTGACAGTACTGAGACTTGACCCCTACTCTACCAGGGATGCCCCTATAGAAAAATTCTGCAAAGATCACAAACAGGGTTCCTCTGTACCTCTCACTTAGTTTTCTCCAATGTTATTCAAGCACATAACTAGCCTATATTTGTCAAAATAATAAATAAATACTGCTACAATACTTTTAATTAAACTCTGGAGTTTTTGGATGTCACATTTTCCCAATAATGTCCTTTTTCTTTTCCAGCAGTCAATGTGGAATACATTATACTTAGGGAGGGCTGCTTTTTATATTTATTCAGCAATTTGGGTTGAATGTCATAGTAACTGTCTGCCAGTGAAAGTCTATCCTTGTAGCCTTACCAATATATAATAACTGCTGTATCGATGCAGGGATTTGCTTTCTTTTTTTTTTTTTAAAGATTTATTTATTTATGCATACAAGAGCTGAGGTACAGACCAGAGGTATGGGGGGGAGGGGCGAGAGGATTCACCAGAGACAGAGTGGGGAACAGATGTACTGAAATACACTGCTGAGGGGAGCAGCGGGCAAGTCAGGAGAGGTCTGCTGCGCCATGTGGGTTGCTCCCTGGCTGGGGATCGAACTTGTGCTGCAGTGGCTGCCACATAGGCTGCATCTTAATCCCTTGTACCACCAGGGAGGCCCTGCAGGGATTTGCTTTTGCCAAGATTTGTTATTATTTGGCCAAAAAGATACACAGGCAGACATAACACAAGCAGAGACTTGAAAGCACTTGTCACTGAGCCTTGCCCTAATATGCTGCCTACTGGAAGTTTTTCTGCTCACATGAGAAGCCAGAAAAACCTGAGACCTGGTACCTGGCCAATAGCCTGGATCAAGTGCCAGATGTGGCCCTCTTGGACCAGCCAGACCTGGTAGGGCCAAGGTGGGCTGCTGGTGCCTGAGTGATGTGGGGGAGACAAGTTGAAGACTTGTCCTTGCAGTGATGCCAAACTGCCCACCCATAGTCAGGAGTAATGAAAATGGTGTCATTTTAAGACACTATGTTGTAGGGGGATTTGTTACTCAGCAATGGATGACTGATACAAAGGATATAGAACTATTCTGTTTCTCTATAACATCTTGAATCAGCTTTGGACATTTATATGTTTCTAGAAAATTATCCATTTCTTTTGAAAGTTCAAGAATGCCATATTATCATGCTCTTATAAGTTAGAACATTTCTAGGCATCTTTTTTTTAAAAAAGATTTATTTATGCATATAAGAGCTGAGGTGTAGGGCCTCCCCGGTGGCACAGCGGTTGAGCGCTGGGCTGCGAAGCTGCCCACAGCCTCTACAGTGCCAGTTCGGTCCCCGGCTGCCGGGGAGGGTCCCACATGGTGCACAGACCTCTCCTGCCGCCCGCTGCTCCCCTCAGCAGCGTACTTCGCTCCTTCTGCCTGTTCAGCTCCCTGCTCTGGCTCTGGTGAATTCTCTCACCTCCCGTGCTTCTGACTGTACCCAGTGCTTGTTTAAATAAATAAATAAATATTAAAAAAAAAAAAGAGCTGGGGTGTAGGCCAGAGATGTGGGGTGGGGGATAGGGTGAGAGGATTCACCAGAGACAGAGTGGGGAGCAGAACAGGTGGAATACACTGCTGAGGGGAGCAGTGGGTGAGTCAGAAGAGGTCTGCTGCATCATGTGGGTATCTCCCTGGTCAGGGATCGAACTCGTGCTAGAGTGGCTGCAGACAGCTTCATAGATTGTGTCTTAACTGGTTGTGCCACCAGGGAGGCCCTCATTTATTTTTACTATAACCTTACCATATTTATATCTATATCTACTAAATTAGTATATTGGTTCACCTGCTTTTGCAAAGATAATAAAGTTTAAAAAGATGAAGTGAGATGGAAATTTTTATTTCTTACATAAAACTCCTAACTAGAGTATGATGACTCTCTATAAAATTATCAGGGGCTCCATCTTCTTTTCTTATTGTTCTGTCATACTAAATATACACTCTACTATCTTACAGTACAAGATAGACAGTCGAGTGCCTGCTATGACATCTAACTTCCAGTCAACTAGAAGAAAAAGGAGAAAGAGAAGGGAATTCCCCACACTTTTAATGGCAACCCAGAGGCTGCAACATGGCTTCTGGCCACAAGCTATTGGCCACGTGGTAGATTTTAATTTTGCTTTGTTAAATATTATCTTACCATTTGAGAAAGTGAAAAGAGAGATTAAGGGTTAAGTACTAATTTTGGCTTTCTGATAATAAAGTGTTTCTTTGCTGCTTTTTTCCCTTTTCCTGCTTTTTTAAAAAAGATTTATTTGTATTTATTAATGCATACAAGAATTGGGGTGTAGGCCAGAGGTATGGGGGCAGGTGAGAGGATTCACCAGAGACAGGGTGAGGAACAACTGAAATCAACTGAAATACATTGTTGAGGGGAGCAGTAGGCTAGACAGGAGAGGTCTGCTGTGCCATGTGGGTAGCTACCTAGCCAGCTGGGGATCAAACTCATGCTGCAGTGGGTGGGGATAGCTTGATAGCACTGAGACTTTAATCCCTACCCCATCAGGGAGGCTCCAAAATGTGTTTATTTTTGCCCTCATTCTTGTACAGGAAGTTTAGCATAAGATTTTAGGACCACAACTCTTTTCCCTCAGCACTTTGAAGACTTGCTTTTCTTGTTGCTGACAAAACTGTTTAATGATCATTTCTTTGTAGGTGATATTTCCTTTTTTTCTGTGGTTTCTTTTAGGATTTTCTCATTGTCTTTGGTGTTGTGAAGTTTCACCATAGTGTGGTCAGGTATAGATTGATTTCTGTTTTCTCTGCTCAGAATCATCATACCCCTTGAATCTGAGGATTCATGTATCTATCAGTTCTGGAAAAATCATAGCTGTTGATCTTTACATATTGCTTCTTTCCCATTCTCTCCATATTAGAGGAGTTTGATTTGATTTGCTCTTTCTACCCACCAGGTGTCTCGGCCTCCTTTTTCATTTACTTTCAATCCCTTTTAGGAAAAAAAAAAATCTGTATGTTAATTTGGTGCATTTATCTAAAGTGAATTTAAAATAGAAAAGAGTTCTCTGGAAAGTGACTTCTATGTGTTTTAGTAAAAGCAACATGTCCTTAGTAGAAATACCCTCTGCAGGCCCCAGCAAATCTCCTACCCACACAGCCACCCCCTAGGTTTTACTGTGCTTTCAGAAGAAAACAAAGATGAATGTCAAAGAAATCAGAAGCATAGAATGACTTAGAGTAATAAACTGCCAAGTTAGAAACAAGTACATCAAAAGATCACCAAAGGTAACTAGAGAAAAGGGAAATTTTTTAGAGTTCTTTAAAACTTATGGTAAAAACTGCAAGATGCATGTCAAAGACTGTAACCATTTCAACTAGGTTCAAACCTAAGACAACAGACAACAAACCTCTCCTAACACTAACTCCCCACCCCCACCATGGTTCACCCCTAATAATTCAGGACTGTTCCTAACCACATGAGGAACTAGGCATGAATGGAGTGTGTGTGTGTGTGTGTGTGTGTGTGTGCGCGCGCGCGCGCGCGCACACACAGAGAAAGGTGAAAAGCCAGACCCCTGAGAAACTACAGTTTGCGGGTCACTTCCAACTTTTTTTTTTAAAAAAGATTTATTTATTTATTTATACAAGCACTGGGTACAGTCAGAAGCGCGGGAGGGTGAGAGAATTCACCAGAGCCAGAGCGGGGAGCAGAACAGGCAGACTGACGAAGTACACTGCTGAGGGGAGCAGCGGGCGGCAGGAGAGGTCTGCGCGCCATGTGGGACCCTCGCTGGCAGCGGCGGGGGATCGAACCGGTGCTGCAGAGGCTGCGGGCAGCTTTGCAGCCCAGCGCTCAACTGCTGCGCCACCGGGGAGGCCCGCTTCCAATTTTCTAACATTTCACACACTTTCCATTTGTCTACCACTGAGGGTTTTTTTTTTTTAAAGACTTGTTTTTATTTTTATACAAGAACTGGGATACAGGCCAGAGGTGTGGGGGGTGAGAGGATTCACCAGAGACAGAGTGGGGAACAGAACAGGCAGACAGACCAAAGTACACTGCTGAGGAGAGCAGTGGGCGAGACAGGAGAGGTCTGCCCTGCCATGCGGGAATCTCCCTGGCCAGCTGGGAACTAAACCTGTGCTGCAGAGGCTGCAGACAGCTTCACAGCACTGCGCTCAACCCGCTGTGCCACCGGGGAGGCCCCACTGAGGGGTATAAATGAAAAGGGGAGAGGGGGGCACATTTAATGGTAGCAGGAAAGCCAAGAATGGCTGGTTCCTGGCCACACTCTCAAGAGGAGATCTGGCCTACAGTGGGCAGAGCCCAAGGGAGGTTGCTCAGGAAAGGGCTCAGCTCAGCACCTAACCCTCTCCTGGTTTGCCACTCCAGGACTCCAAGCTGGGAGGAGCTCTGGGCTGCCCTGCTCTGCCTCCTACCTACAAGCCATTCATCATCTGCTAAGGCACCCAGCTCCCCTCCTGTGAAACCTGGGCTACCAATCACTATCCACCCACCCCACAGGCTGGAGGCCTGTTTTGAAAACAAAAGAGAAAAATACATTCAGGGCTTGTCAGTCTTGAGGGTTGCTATTAATTCCAGAAATTCTTGAGAAGCCTGGTAAAATTTTGTCTTATAGACTTAGAACTGAAGTTTCATTTAAATAAAATTTATTTTGGGCCTCCCTAGTGGTGCAAGGAGTTAAGGCTCAGCACTACAAAGTTATCTGCAGCCTCTGCAGCACAAGTTCAATCCCCGGCCAGGGAGCTACCCTCATGGTGCAGCAGACCTCTCCTGTCTTGCCCGCTGCTCCCCTCAGCAGTGTATTTCAGTTAATCTGCCTGTTCTGCTCCCCAATCCATCTCTGGTGAAGGCTCTCACCACCACTACCACCACCCCCACTTGTAGCCTAAGCCCCAGCTCTTGTATGCATAAATAAATAAAAATCTTAAATAAATAAACAAATAAAAATTATTGTTAAATACATGATTGTGGAATAACATACAAAAAGTTTTCAGGAAAGCTTTATCTCATTAACCAGAGAAAAACTACAAATAATTTGTTATTTTAAGTTTTCCAGTCTTTTTTCCATACAAGCATATATAGTTGGTGCTTTAATCGAGGATTTTTTATAGTAAATATTCTTCTTTTATTATTTATTTATTTATGCAAGCACTGGGTACAGTCAGAAGCGCGGGAGGGTGAGAGAATTCACCAGAGCGGGGAACAGAATAGGTAAACAGATGAAGTACACTGCTAAGGGGAGCAGCTGGCGGCAGGAGAGGTCTGCGCGCCATGTGGGACCTTCGCCAGGTGGCCGGGGATCGAACCGGCGCTGCAGAGGCTGCGGGCAGCTTCGCAGACCAGCGCTCAATCGCTGCGCCACCGGGGAGGCACAGTAAATATTCTTCTATATCATCATTGCTAGTGATTTAAAGTCATGTATTTCTCCAACCTCATCGACACCCAGGAAATTAGTGATGACTCTACTGCAGGGTTTTCCATAATTTCCCAGTTCGAAACATTTCAACTTTTTGTATGTACACATACCTTGGATTATTTTTCTTAGCAATGAAGTTGCTGGATCAAACACGGGGCTGCAGTGTTTAAGTACTGGTTCAAATAAGTCACCAAAATGGTCTGTTGAATTTTCTTTAAAAACTCGTCCTTACATCCCCAACCCCCAAGCACTCCTAGGTCTTGGGTTCCGCCCAGCTGGCCCCACCTCCTCGGAGGAGCTTTTGGGGGCCTCTAACTGTCCCGCCCTAAGTCCAGAGGCGGTATCCTATCTTGCAAGAGGTTTGGGGGCTAAGCCTACACACCTTGGGCTGGGGACCCCAAAGGTAAATTCCCCAAGTGGCCAAGCAGTCCCGGGTCTTCCCAGGGATGAATTTACAAAGAGTGCCCAGCGGGTGCCAGGGGTCCTATTCCCATGCAAAGCGCTTGGCCACTGCCAAGGTGCGGGCGCAGCAGGGGTGGCGCCGCGCTGGGGGAAGGGGCTGCAGAGGCGGCCATATCAAAGCGCTCCCTTTGGGGCGGGCGGAGGGGCAGAGGAAGGGGCCGGGCTCCTAGGCCCACAAAGGGAAGCCTCCTGGGGCTACTCCCCTCCCCAGTGGCCGGGAGGGGCGCTGGCAGGACCGAATCCCGCAGTGCTGTGCTGAGGGGTGGGGGTACAGAGGGACGTGACAAACTCCTCACCAATCACAAGGGGCGTCCTCCCGGCCCGGCTCATCCCTACGCCGGGGTCCAACCTGCAGACCCGTGGCGCCCCCAGCCTGGGGAACTTTGGGTCCAAACGCAGAGACGAGTCCCATGAAGATCGGAAGCCAAGCCTGAGCTTTCCCACCATGCAGAATTCCCCCAACCTCGGCTTTCACTTTTTGGGTTAGGGGCAAAAATGGCTTGAAAGAAATGAGAAGTTATGTTTTGAGTCTGAAAGGATTAAAAGTATCCGCCCCCCAGTTCCACTATTACTGCAGATTTGGCTAGTGAAGTGGGGGTGCGGGGACGGTGAGATGGAGTGGGGGGAAAGAGGTGATGGGATCTAGAAGGGAACACTCCCCTCCACCACGGGGCTTCTCCTAGGTTGACCCCCACATAGGAGGCAGTTTCCCCTTTCACCTGTGAGGTTATGCAGAGTTAGTTCCTGGTGGTGGGACCCAGGCCCCACCCCCCACAGTTAGAGCAGAAAAGAAAGGGCTCAAAGAATTGAATAAACGACCCTGGGGTCTAGCCCCCCCCCCCCACATCCATGGAATGAGCAACCTAAATTGATCTGGCAACTACCTTCTAAGATATTTGTTTACTTGTTCGTTTTCCTTTACTCAACGGGAGGCTGTTAGGCACTTACTCTGCTGGGTGCAGAGATTACAAGGGTGAACAAATCAGATAAGATGTGCAAGACTTTAGTTGTAACCCAGGGAGAAAGGTAAAGGAATCTGCCTCAAACAACATTCCTGCACAGATTAGAGCCAGATCCAAACTGTGCCACCACTTGAGGAGAGCCTGGAGCAGCACCACTGGGCTTGGAAGGAGCTCCCTTCCACCTGGGTGGTGGCCCGGGTGCCTGGGTGGCTAGGGCTGCTTCCTTCCTCCCTTCTGATACCTCCAACAAACAAAGGAGCCAGCAAATCAGAGGAAGTTTCTTTATGATGATCAAGGTTGCTGACAGTCATGGGCCACATGGTAAAGGTCAAAGGCAAAAGACCTGGTAAGCTGCAGGGTGTCAAATTCAGCTCTGGTTGTAGGCATGAACATTTGGGCCCTGACCCTCAGCCTCAACATGACCATTCGGGTACAAAGGTTGTGAGTTCTGGATTTTTCAATTCCTAGGGTCTAGGCTGCAGGTTCTCCCACCCCCACCCCACTATGACCTCCTACAGTCAGGTTGGGAACAAAGAGTGACTCAGGGTCCTAAAACCGCAAACCAGACCTTGAGAAGACCTTCTCTGGGAATGTGGTCTCCCGTTGTTTCTTTTACAGAAACCCCAGAGCACTTCCCAATCACTCTGTGTAAACAGCTCACCACCAGCCTTAGAGCCCTTCATTAGGCTCCACAGTGAAGAATGGGGTGAAGTGCAGGAGTTGGGGGTTGGAGCCCAGAAGAGGATGGTCTGACAGGCTGTGTCTACAGTCAAGGCCTGGCCTTTCAGGCCCAGCTAGAACGTCCGACCCCACAGTCTTGCTAGAAGACCCACTACTAGTACCCAGAACAGCCTTGCTTCCCAGCAGAATGCCAGTGAGAACATCTACTTCTCAGCAAGGGAGTTCAGGGTGAAGTCTCCCCAAATCCTGCCTTCCAAGGGTGAGGTGACACTCCATGTAGAGATTGAGCAGCTATCACCCTGAGACAGTGATTCTTTTTTTTTTTTTTTTTAATATATTTTTTTTTTTTAGAGGCATGTGTTTTTTTATTATTATTATTTTTTTTTTATTTATTTGCTTGTTTTGTTTATACATGCACTGGGTACAGTCAGAAGCACGGGAGGGTGAGAGAATTCACCAGAGCCAGAGCAGGGAGCAGAGCAGGCAGAAGGACTGAAGTATGCTGCTGAGGGGAGCAGCGGGCGGCAGGAGAGGTCTGCGCGCCATATGGGACCCTCCTCCAGTGGCCGGGGAGCAGCTGGGGACTGAACTGGCACCGCAGAGGCCTCGGGCAGCTTCGCAACCCAGCGCTCAACCGCTGCGCCACTGGGGAGGCCCGAGACAGTGATTCTTGAAGTCCCCTGAACCAGCTGGATCACCTGGGAACTTGTTAGAAATGCAGATCCTTGGGCCCATCCCAGACCTCCTGAATTGGAAACTCTAGCAGTCTGCCCCAGCAGTCTGTCATTTAAGAAACTCTCTGGGGGCCTCTCTGGTGGTGCAGGGGTTAAAGTCTCAGCACTATGAAGCTATCACCAGTCACTGCTGCATGAGTTCCATCCCTGGCCAGGGAGCTACCCACATGGCATAGCAAACCTCTCCTGTCTCGCCTGCTGCTCCCCTCAACATTGTATTTCTGTAGATCTGCCAGTTCTGCACCCCACTCTGTCTCTGTTGAATCATCTCTCATACACACCCCACCCCCCACCCCCGCACCTCTGGCCTAGACCCCAGCTCTGGTATGCATAAATAAGTAATATAAATCTTTAAAAAAAAAATCTCTCTGGGAGATTCTCATAGACAGTAAAGTTTAAACATCACTCTTCTGGGGGTGAGGAAGACATATTATTTCATCTTTTACTTGAATACCTCCTCTGACAGAGACCTCATCACCAACCAGATGGCTACCCTTGAGTTGTGCTAGGCAGAAAGTTGCACACAAGGATATTTGCTAGAGAATTGCTTATGATGGAGACAATGTGGAAACAGTATGAGTGAATGTTCACAAGGGAGAGAATGGGTAAAATAACCTACGGGAATATTATGCAGTCATGAAAAAAGAATGAGGAGGATCTATGTACAGTCATGCATTCATTATTAGCAATGTTTCAGTCAACAACAGACTGTATATACGATAGTGGTCCCAACAGACTATCCACACAACCTGGGCATATAGTAGGTTATACCACCTACACTCTGTGATAGTCACACAACAAGGAAATCACCTAAGGAGAATTTCTCAGAAATCCCCATCCCTAGCATTAAGAAAGCAAGCAGGGCCTCCCCGTTGGTGCAGCGGTTGAGTGCTGGGCTGCAAAGCTGCCTGCAGCCTCTGCAGCACCGGTTCAATCTCCGGCCGCCGGTGAGGGCCCCACATGGCACGCAGACCTCTCCTGCCGTGCCCTCTGCTCCTCTCAGCAGTGTATTTCTTCAGTCTGCCTATTCTGTTCCCTGCTCTGGCTCTGGTGAATTCTCTCACCCTCCCATACTTCTGCCGGTACCCAGTTCTTGTATAAATAAATAAATAAATCTTTAAAAAAAAAAAAAAGGCGTAAGGATTTTATTAAAAAAAAAAAAAAAGAATGCAAGCGTATATATTGATGTACAAAAATCTCCAAGACGTACCATTAAGTAAAAAGTTTACTAAAGAATACATAAAACTCAGATCACGTAAAAGTAATATGCCAATGTAAACCAAGCAAAACAAGCTTTCTACCTCAATGCATTTATTTAAAAATGCACTCAAAGAGACTGGAAGAAGACTCACCCAACTGGAAACCCCCAGGTAGGGGACTGGGATGGGAGAACTTTAGTTTTAAACATTTTGTTTATTACTTTCCCCCAATGTCTGTATTAGTTACATCACTAAAAGTCGATTTGAAAGAGTGACTGGAAATTTGAAATCAAATCTAATTTGAAAAAGGAAGTTAAAACCGGAGAAAAACATGCTGAGGGGGTGGGGATGTCCTGTGACCTGGTGTTAGGCACAGAGCCAGGGTGGAGTCGGCATGGGTCCTGACCCCGGCTCCCAACACCAGGTCACCCTGAGAAGAGGCAAGAAGCCCCACAGTGCAAGGGGAGGGCAGGGGGTCTCCTTGCCTGAGAGACTGCTGGTTAGCCAGGCCCACCTAACCCATAAGGTACCTGCAGCAGCTGAGCTCTTCTGGAACGTCTTCACCCTCCAAGTCCCCTGACCCCCTTCCAATCACTCAGCAGTGGGAGGACCATCAGATCCCCTTTCCCAAGAGTACTGGAGTTTAAAAAGCAAGCCTAGGGGCCTCCCCAGTGGTGCAGCAGTTGAGCGCTGGGTAGCGAAGCTGCCCGCAGCCTCTGCAGTGCTGGTTCAATCCCCAGCCGCCAGGCGAGGATCCCACATGGCGCGCAGACCTCTCCTGCCGCCCGCTGCTCCCCTCAGCAGTGTACTTTGTCAGTCTGCCTGCTCTGCTCTCCCCTCTGGCTCTGGTGAATTCTCTCACCCTTCCGCACTTCTGACTGTACCCAGTGCCTGTATAAATAAATAAATAAATCTTTAAAAATAAATAAATTAAAAATAATAAAAAGCAAGCCTAGAAAACAATGTTACCCTGCCCAGCAAGGAACCATGCACTAAGGAAGATGCTTCCAGGCGGGCCAACAGAGATTTGGTATTTGATAGTCTTCACTCATGCCGTGAACACGTCTACCATCAAAAGCTAGTTTCTAATGGAAACCTAGACACAGCAAATGCCACAGGTCAAGGGTGTGGTGGTGACTGTCCCCAGACCTGGGTCCTCACCCTCTTCTCTAGGTCACCTGCGACCTTGCTTAAGAGTTGAACAAGCCTCAGGACCTTTCACACACTGTCCCCTAGAGTTGCAACCCTCTCCCACAGACTCCACTCAACAAGGTAATGCCTATGCACCCCGCAGATTGCTGCTGAACCCTTACTTCTGGGAGAGGCCCTTCTTGGGACCCTCAGATCCAGGTGATTACCTGCTGATGTCAGCCCTCATTTTCATCTCTATCACCAACTTTGTATGTAGCATGTGCAATGCTGTTTATCTGACTGTTGGCAACATGTCTTTCTCCCCACCCGCTCCCAGACCCTGAGCCCACACCAGCAAGGTTGAATTGACTTTCCCACTGCTCTTCCCCGGCACCCAGCACAGCCTGATACCTGGCGGTCCAAGGAAGATTCATGGTGCATGGGCGGACGACCTGGCCAGGCTGACAGCTGGTTACACCACAGCCGCCATAAAGGAATCAAGACATGGCCTTCCTTCCATGGTGGCCATATGAATCTGGCCCTGGGACAGGGAGCTGGACCCTATGGCCTCTGGGAGCAGGTCCCTCTAGGTATAGGAGGATGGAGAGGCAGGAAGACAAAGGCTGACTCACCAGCGGAATCAGGTCGTTTTAGAGAAAAGCAATTTTCTGGCTCTTATCCCAATTTGAACCTCTGTTGCTACCTAACGGAAGTTCTGGAAGGAGGTCTGACTTAGTGACTGGATAATAATTATTACCAATTAGCACTATCTTTATAAATAAGCACCGAAAGCAATTTTCCTTTGAAGAGATTAAGCATTCACCTTAAACCTCCTTTCTCTCCCATTTCTGGCAAACTGTTCCTTCCTTGGCACAGGAAAAAAACCTCAGCTCAGCTTGGTTGGAAAAATCAAAAACTCTAAATCCTTTTAACAAACTCTGACTAAGCATCCCTCATACACCGGATGTAGCCTCTGCTTTTATGGAGCTCTCCCACGAGGGTTTTGTGGACCTCACACAAAAGCAATCAGTTATTTCAACAACAAACAGGAATCCTTTGGAAACAACACAACAGAAGAGAGGGCAGATTGGACAGTATATGCTGGGCCAGTGCCACATGTTGTTCCCAGAACCCTGTTCCACAGCTCCCCAGTTAACCTGTGGATGACCACTCCCTCTCACTTCCACTGGAAGGGGAAATTGGGAGATGCATGGCATGCTGGGACCTGTAGTTTGCTGAGGTACACAAACTTGGGCACTCTTTCTAGCCTCCCAACCTCATTTAAATAGAGTTTGGATATATTAGTGTCCATGTCACAGGCCTATCCTCCACTCACTGTGAACTCCAGCCCTGTTGGAACACGCAGGGACCATCTTCATCATTGAGATAATATACATAGCACCCACAGTGTCACCAACTTTAAGAACTTTATACAGATTCACTCATTTAATTCTCACAATAACCCTATGAGGCAGGCAGTTTCCACTGTAATGATGAGGAAACAGAGGCACAAAGAAGATACAAGCCTTCCTTTTGCATGCCCAGCACCCATGCCAGCCCAGGGAGGCCCCCTTGTCCAGGAGTCTGGGAATTTTTTTTTTCTTCAGAAGTCAGCAAAAATGGAAAGAGGGTGATCTGAGTGTTCCAGCCTTGGCAAAATTCAGATCTCTAGGAAAAGCCAGAGAAGGACATAAAAGGTACTCAATGTCATCAGACATTCCTCTGGAAAGAGGCCCTTCCCCTTGGTCCTGCCCCAAATTATCAATGCCACAGGACCTGTTCCTTACAAAGCAAGTTATATCGGGGAGCCTGCAGGACAGGGCAAGGGGGCGCCGGTAGCCACTGTCATAGACCAGCTGCTTCCAGGTCCCTGAGGTTATGAAACAAACAGAGAAATTGTTAGGGGGAAAGGATGTCCTGAGCAAACTCCACACAGGCTTTGTGGACTCCACCCCCACTCCATCAGGACACTGGGAACTACAAATCCCATGATCACCAAAGGGAAGGTTGTGAGGACCTGAGGGCGGAGTTAAGCAACTATGTTCTCTGAGTATTTAACCAGCCATGTGGCCAGGGGTTGCTCTCTTGGCCACGCGGCATGCTTGGTTTTTCGCCAGCTCAGCGGGTCATTGGGATTCCAGGTCAGGGAACGGGTAGGATGCATTTACAAACTTATCTCCCTCTTTTTCTCCCTGAGTTATTCATTTCCCCATTTCTCCTTCCCTTGTAAATAAGCCTTTTATCAACCGTTTGTGTGGGTCTGCAGTTTAGCATTCATAAGTCCCCTTTAAGCGCACAGGAGAGGACACACAGTCAGGCGACCCGTTTTATATGGGGGTTGCTCTGTAACAAAATGGGCTTCCAACCACACCTGCCAAGCCCCTGTTCCATGCAGGACCCTCCCTGACAGCAAAGAGCTGGACTGAACTGCAGACAGAACCAAATCAGATTCCTGCTCTCAAAGGTCAGAAATATACACAGGTGACCTGCACAGACACATGTACAGGACTGCAGTCAAGTCTGGCTGTTCCTCAAGAGAGGAGAAGTGGCGTTGGGGGGGGTAGGAGAGGAGCGGTATTCCGCCTAAGGGTGAAAGTGAGTGCACTGAAGGTCCAGGGCAGGCAGAGGCTTATTCAGAGCACTATACAAAGCCCAGAAGGAAGACTGTGGGTTGCTTAGGAAGCCCCAAATGGCTGGGTGTCCTCAGCATAAGCACAGAGAACACACTGAGAGCAGGGAGAGTTCTGAGAGATGGGAGTCCCCTGGGCCTTGCAGGCCACAGCAGGGACTTCAGGTAAGCCACACACGAGTGCACAAGAAAGGTCCATTGGTAACATGGTCCCGGCATGCAGGGAAGGTGGCTCTGGCTGCTGGGTGCTCTGTGGGTAGAATGGAGCCAGGTGAGACAGAGAAGAGCAGGGCCAGCGGTCTGGACTAAGATTCTCACAGAGAGTGTGGGGAGGAGGGGATGGATTTAGAAACCTGGGCAAATGGATTTAGTCCGCTTAGAGTGGGGAATAAGGGAACAGAAAAACCAGAGTGTGCCTGGCCCAGTTGCAGGTGGAAGTGATGTTCGCTGAGCCAGGAGCCTAGGGACAGTTGTGTTTGTTTCAGGATATGTTACATTTCAACTGAGATCAACTGACCAGACATGTATTCAAGTGCCCGGTCAGATGTTCTCTTTGTTTACAAGGCCATAGATGAGCTAGGTCATTTCCAACATCTACTGGCACAAAGCCCTCTCCCAGGCCTTTTTGGGGGAGTGGATGTTCTGGCCCAGGCATCTGCTGGTGGGGCCCCAATGACCACTGACATGTCAGACTTTCACCCCAAGAAACCACTTCGCAAGAGAGCCCAGAGGCCAGAATAGAAAGAGAGAAAGACTGTTGTTGACATGAGAGGAAAAACCAGTCTTCCTGTTTGAACTCAGGCAGGTACTGGAAGCAGTGACTAATGTCGAATCTTGGCCTACCCTGAAGGCGGCCTGCGGTGGGGGCTTCTCACACTTACTGTGAAGATGGCTTTGAATGGTTCATTTGCAGGAGACCTGGGGCCCGGCCTGCGCAGGCTGTGCAGAAGGACTGCTGCATCCATGTGGGCAGGCCACAGGGTGGGTGACATCAACTCATGCTACTTGTTGTGGTTAATCATCCTCGACAAGGAATGAGCATCACAACCCTGGGTCTCCGCAAGTGCAGCCCCATGGGCCCCAGCTTCTGCCAGACCATTCCCAGGCTTTTAAAGGTTGAGATTGTTCCCTTTCCCCCACCCCTGCCTGGTGGCAGATGCCAGGAGGCCCAGGCCCCAGTCTGGACTGGGAATGCTGGCCTGCACTGTACCAACTCCCTGTAGGACCTGGGGCAGAGTCCTTGGCCTCTTTTAGCCCCAGACCCTGGCCTCTAAAGGAACCTCATATTGGAATAAAAACCACAAGCCTTGTGTGGAGATAAAGTACTATGGAACACTATGTCTCCTGGGTCATCCACAGCATCATCCTGGGTCACAGACACAGAAACCATTCTATTTTAAAATGTACATTTTACCTATTTTTCACTTTATTGAAACATAATTAAAGTCTCCTAAACTGTACATATTTAAAGTTACAATACATTCTGACATTTATACTCATTTAATCGTTACCGCAATCACCAGTCTCATCACCTTCAAAGATTCCTGAATCCTCCTCATAAGCCATCCCCCTCTCCTTGCTCTCCAGTCCCTAAGAGCCACTGACCTGCTTCCTGAAAATGCAGATTCCTTTACATTTTCTAGAATTGCATGTAAGTTAAATTATATGGTATGTACTCTTTTTGTTTGGATATTCTCAGTCAACACAATTATTGTGAGATTTATCCGTGTTGTTACATGTTTCTTTTTTTCTTTTTTTTTTTTAATTTATACAAGAGCTGGGGTACAGGCCAGAGTCGTGGGAGGGTGAGAGGATTCACCACAGACAGAGCGGGGAGCAGACCTGGCAGATGGACTAAAGGCAGGGGAGCAGCGGGTGACTCAGGAGAGGTCTGCCTCGCCATGTGGGATTCTCCCTGGCCAGCCAGGAATCGAACCGGTGCTACAGAGGCTGCGGACAGCTTCACAGCGCTGCACTCAACCCACTGCGCCACCAGGGAGGCCCTGCGTTGTTACATATTTCTATTGTTAATTCCTTTTTATTACTGAGTAGTATTCCATCGTATGGATATAACACAATTTGTCTAGCCATCACTTATTGGCGGACTTTCAGATTGTTTCCATTAGGGCTATTACAAAATAAGTTGCTGTAAACATTTGTGTACCAGTCTTTGTGTGTATGTTTTCATTTTTCTCAGGTAAATATCTTGGAGTACAATGTCTGACTCACATAATAAGCTCTTAACTTTAAGAAACTGCCAAACTAATATCCAAAGTGGTTTTACACTTCCATCTCTCTGTCTCTTTGCCAACACCTGGTACGGTCAGTTTGGGGGTATTTTTCAGCCATTCTACTGGTTATGGTAGTGGTATCTCATTGTGGTTTTAATTTGCATTTCCCTGATGACTAATGATGTTGAGCCTCTTTTCAAGTGCTTATCAGCCATTCGTATTTTTTCTTTTGTGAGCTGTCTATACAAATCTTAACTCTCTGAGATTGACATGCATGTAACAATTGATCTTACAATTGATAGTTGCACTAGCTGGGGGTGTTTTTCCTTTCTTGGTGGGACTATGGGTGGAGTCTCAGATTCACAAAACATGTGAAGTCACCTGCCCTGGGTCACATAGTGAATGGGGGACGGGGTGTCCAACCCCAAGGCCCCCTCTCGCACACACCGTTTAATGTGTGTTTAAATAGCACAGCATTCTGCTTGGTTAAAAGAGTCAGGACCAAGTTTGTGGTTAATGTGAGAAAAACAAACTGGGTCATTCCACTCACTGCTGTCCTCTAAGTGCTAAGCTGGAGAACCCCAGAATGGTCAGTAGTGCAGTCCTCTGGGACCACCTGGAAGGAAAGCAGCACCTGTCGCGCCCGCCCCCCCACCCCCACCCCCGCCACACACACACCTTTGCAGGCCCCAGCACAGCAGATGTCTTCACTCTCTCAGCCTTGAATTAGCAAGGGTTTGCCAAGACCAACTATGGGAGGGCAGGTATGTTGGGGGTGGGGGGTGACACTGAACAGGGAATGAGCCCACATACTCAGCAGAAGCCAGGAGGCCTCAGACAAAGGAGGGGTGATTCCCAAGTGTGTTTTGAATGGAGTAAAGAAGGCAGTGTTGTGTGGTACTTAAGGTATAGGGCTCCTTAGGTCATAGGTTCAAATCCTGGCTTCAACCTTCACTAGCTGTGTAACCAGGTAGGTGGCTTAACCCTGTGAGCCTCAGTTTCCCCATCCACAAAATGGGAGCTAACTAATGCTACAGGAGGTATATCTAGTTCATTTTGCAGATAAAGAAATAGATTGGATCAAATAAGACAATGGATATAG
This sequence comes from Talpa europaea, assembly GCF_964194135.1. Taxonomy (NCBI): domain Eukaryota; kingdom Metazoa; phylum Chordata; class Mammalia; order Eulipotyphla; family Talpidae; genus Talpa; species Talpa europaea. Next base: position 28,470,998 of record NC_140080.1, read on the forward strand.
AGAGCCTGCCCCAACGAAGGGTTCTTTGGTCTGGGATTTAAAGAATAACTGGGAATTTGACTGGAAGGAAAGAGGATGAGGGGATCCCAGGAGGGAAGAGTCAGTGATCCAAAGCAGGGGGACAGGCCTATTGGAAAGTAGCTGAATTGGGAACAGCCTACTGGAGCAGCAGTTCCCCACCTTTGCTTCAGAAAGGCCTTTGTGGCCCCTGAAACCCACCAAAGGACCAGACCCCCTAAGCCCGATCCTGAAGCTCTGGGCTGCATCTCAGTCCACTCCTGGATGGCACAGTAGGGACTCTGGCCCATGGGGCTGCCTAAGAGACATACGTGTGGAGCCCCAGCGACAGCTCAGATGCAGCCAGGGGGCCTATGGCCAGCCAAGAGGTCATTTCCCACCCTCAACTTCTCCATCTCTTGGTGGAGATATGAAAACTCGGCACACCTGCCTACATGCCCACCCCACAGAGCTATGGCCAAGACCAAAAGGACTGCTGGAAGGTATAGGAAAGTGTTCCAAACCTCTAGAATGTTAAGCTTCTGAAAATCCAGGGTAATTCAGAGAGTCACCAAATCAGACTGTCCTGCCTGGCAGGGACCTGAAGTGCTTTCACTATGACACCTGCATTGTCCAAATGGAGAAACTGAGTCTCTCCCACAGAGTTAAATGAGTCACCTAAAGTCACACAATTGGTAAGCCAGGAGTCAAGCCTCTGTCTGATCCAAACCAGCTCTAACTCTTCTGCCACACAGGCGGGGATGTCTGGAGTCCCTGGGCACGAGACAAAGCCAAAATACAAAGTCAAGAGCGAAGGTGGTCTGTCCTAAGAGATTTGGAAAGGGCCTCCCTGGTGGTACAAGGGGGTAAGACGCAACCTATGAAGCTGTCCGCAGCTACTACAGCACAAGATCTATCCCTGGCCGGGGAGGAACCCACATGGTATGGCAGACCTCTCCTGTCTTGCCCGCTGCTCCCCTCAGCAGTGTATTTCAGTCAGTCTGCCTGTTCCGTTCCCCACTCTGTCTCTGGTGAATCCTCTCCCCCCCACCTCTGGCCTATACCCCAGCTCTTGTATGCATAAATAAATAAATTTTTAAAAATGTTTAATAAAAATTTAAATTTAAAAAAGAGAGAGATTTGGATAGTCATTGCTCTTAGACCAAAGCTTAGAGGTCTTTGAAAATGCCTGGCCTCAGCAGACACAGTTATGGGACCTCCGCTAAACTCCCTCTGCCCTTTGGCTTTGGAAAATTTTCTGCAGCTATTGCTGTCGTGTCTCTTACCCATTCGTAAAATGGGCGAAGCACCCCATGGAGGTTCTTGCTAGCTGCCACACTGATGTTCACCTTCTCCCCCAAATGGGAAATGAGGCATGGACATAACAGTGTTTTGAAAAAACCCACCAACACTTACACAAAGAAACATGAGTGTCGATTCCTGTTGTGATGTAATGACTCCAGGTGCGGGCAGCCCTTGGTAGATTCCAAATATTGATGAGTAAACAGAAGAGCTTCAACTCAACCACAGGAGAAGTAGCGGTTGATGAATCCAGAACCTCAACACCTCCCCAGAGGAGCACAGACTTTCCCCAGTTCCTCACATCAGCCACAGAGTCTTTACAATTAAGGAAAACTGATTTGTGTGAACGTGCAGACGCTTGGCAAATTTGCCAAGAGGAGAACTGCTCTTTCTAGGACATCACCCACCATTTTCTCCTCTCACAAACTCCCCCTCTGATCGGCACCTGGTTCTTTTTCTTTCTTTCTTTCTTTTTGCAACACCTCCAACATAGGCAGCAGAGAGGAGAATTTCACAGACTCAGCACATTCCTATCCCACTTCTCATAAGTTCGAGTGCCTGATTTTCCCTTATGACGCGCATCCTAATGGTGAGCACAGGGTACAGTGAGTGGTTTTGAAGGCAGTTCCTTATCATGGAGCGTTATCTGTGCCATCAAAGTACACTTTCAGAAAAAAAGCAGTTTCAACATCAAACTTGAAGGTTTGACTGTTAAAAGGAAGAGCCGGGACAAAGCAACCACAACTTTTATCGCATATTTATGAGGGCGGCGTGCGGTGGGAATACTATATTTTGGGCCTGCTGCTGAGAATGCCCCCATGGCCTTTGAACAAAAAACAAACCACGCTATGGAAATTGCCGGTAATTGTCTTTACCTACAGTTTCGGAGGGCGCACACCGGGCCTTGTGGTTGTGGGTGCCGTTTCATGCTGGGGTTGCGTCCCCTGCTTTGCTTGGCACAAAGAGAATGGAACAGATCAGGGCCTCAGATCTGCGTGCACCTGTGGTCGCTGCAAGGCAGAGAGGCGGATTGCCACCAGATAAGGCAACAATGGAAAGTTTCTCACCTGAAAGGTCCGTGGAAGAGCCAGGAGGCCCCAGACACCTCGGGGAGACTCGTCTGCCCCCAGAAACATAAGGAGTGTGGAGCAAGCCAGCCTCCTCCCACCTAGGAACCCCCCCCCACACACACATACACACTGTCCATTCTCTCATATTGGTTTCTTCAATATCAACACCGAGGGACTCCTTTGACTCATTAAAAAGCAATACCTGTCTTCATCTATCAATAGTTAGATGAAGGAAATAAAAGGCAAGCAGAACTTTGAAGATCAATTTTTTATGTGCATTTCTAAGGATATGCCTTTCATTCACGTGGCTCACTGCAGGGTGTCCCTCAGAGAGCTGGCTAAGGGCAGGCCTGCTGTCAGAGGCCACGGCTGGCATCCACAGAGTTCCTCTGGGTCAGTTACTTGGCCTTTGGGCAGTTCCTGCAGGATCCCTGTCACCCTGTCAAGGAAGTCCCAGAAGCTGTGATGACTCTGACCTGATGCTGGACAACAGGCAAGACTCTGAGCTGAGGAACTTGTTCCCAGGGCCCAGTGCTGAGCTAGGCTCAGAGTGCACCAGGACTACGGAGAAGGAACCCCCACAGTCCCCTGAGCTCTCATGATCTCTGGGGATCAGGAAAGTCCACTTGCCTGTGAATCCACCAGCCCCAAAGCAGTCCTGTGCCAGGCCTGGTGGGACAAACGGATAGGGCGACCCAGGGCCTGCGTGAGGGCAGGGAGAGAGCCACCTAGGGAACCAGCAGGCAGGAGAGGGCTGTGAGCGCCCTGCTGGGTCGCCCAGTGCCAGTTTTTGTTCTGAGCCTGTTTATTGTGAGAAACAACACATTCAGCGAAGCACAAAAGGCATAAAGGTACAGCTTAATGAACCGCTAGTGTGAACCCTTGTGTAGCCCCCTCTAGGACCAAGAAATAGAGCAGGCTGCCCCCTGGAAACTCCCTAGACCCCACACAATCCTGACCCCTCCCTCCTCTCCAAAGGTTACCACTCTCCCAGGTCTCAGGGTAATCTCTTCCAATTTTAGTTTTAACCCCTAACTTAACCTCCCTGACACCACAGACCAGCTTTGCCCATTTTGGAACATTATACGAATGGGACCGATCAGACACAGTCTCTCCACTCCTTTTGCTCAACGCCATGCTTTTAAGACCCATCCACAATTGCGCAGAGCTTTGGTTCATTTTCTCACTGCAGCCTGCCTCCCGGCCTCCTATGGGGACTCCCTCTTAGTTTGCAAGAAGCGGGGGTTGGGGGGGAATCAGAGTCCTGGCTCTCCTGCCCCAGCCTGGGGCACCAGGCCTCACAGGGACTGGGGGCCTTTGCTCAGACAGTTTCTCCAGATGGCCTTGCTCTGTGGGGACTGGCGAGGACTGAGAGCCTCTGTAGGGCCTCGCGCAGGGCCCCGCTGCAGGCTACGAGCACGCTCAACACAGCTCACCCCACCTCAGCCCAGATGCCTGGCGAGGGTAGTGATCTACGGCTGCCCAGCCATCCCCAAACACCAGCTGGACCCTAGAAACAAACAATAAACTGAGGCACATTGCAAATGAAAAGCAGGTGGCTTCCTGGGAGCAGATTTCTTAACATTCAGCCCTCTTGGTTTAGCCCCTCTCCAATGTGGTTCCTATTTGAAGGAGTCTGAGCCTCTGGAGCCTATAACCCATATGAAAAATGATATAAATTATAGCTCGCCGTGCCAGCCTGGCTGTTTGGGATTTTGGCATAAACATTAAGGAAGGGCCACCCTGATTATAAGGTAGAGGCACTGGGAGAGGTAGGGAGGGCTGGGCAGCCCCCCAACATGCCTCTCTCTGCTCCCCTCTGGGTGCGGGGAGGAGCCAATTCAGTTCTCACAGTCACCTTTGAAAATGAGGCTCAACCGAAGTTAAGAGATGGCTCCGAAAGTGCTGGGACCCTGTCAGGTCACCAACTTGCTCCTCAAGCTCCTAACCCTCAGCATATGTCCTGCATTCCCCATGTTCATACCAGGCTAGTTCCTACCATCCAGCTTTGGCCACCCCCACTGGGCTGTCCTTTTCCCTACCCAAGTTTTTTTTTTTTAAAGATTTATTTATTTATTCATACAAGAACTGGGGTACAGGCCAGAGGTCTGCAGGGTGAGAGGACTCACCAGAGACAGAGTGGGGAGCAGAACAGGCAGACTGACTGAAATACACTGCTGAGGGGAGCAGCGGGAGAGACAGGAGAGGTCTGCTGCTCCATCTGGGTCACCTCCCTGGCCAGGGATCGAACTCATGCAGCAGTGGCTGTGGACAGCTTCACAGGAAGCATCTTAACCCCTTGCACCACCAGGGAGGCCCCAAGTTTTTCCACTCCCAGACGGCAGGAGCTCTTCTCAATGCCCATGGACTTTTCCCGACCCACTGAGGTCCTGCCCCCATATGCCTGCCTGCCTCCTCTGCTGAACCACACCAATTAGCCCTGATTACAGAATGCATGCATTGTTTTCTAACAGTTTCATGTGTGCAAGTCCCAGATCCCCACATGGGGAGTGGGTGGGGGTGGGAAGTGCAGACTGGCCCCTCTTTGGGCCTCAGTTTCCCCATCTCTGAAAGGGAATAAAGCCAAGGCCTTGTAGGTGTCCCCAGCTTTGACATGCATAGTCAGGCAGCCCTGGGCTTCAGGAAAGATAAGTGATTGTGGCCACTGCCCCTCCCCTCGGCCTCCACCCTGGTCCTCGGCTACCAGGAAACCCACTCCCGCCAGCCCTCAGCTCCAGGGCTCAGCCCTTGGCCTCCACCCCCAGCCCCACCGCTGCCACTGAAAGGCAGCATCGGGGCAAACATCCTCAACCACCGAGTGCTTCTAAAAATATGGTGTTTTTGTCAGAGAGCAACCTTCCACTTCCTTCAGACTTTGATCTCCACGCAACCCACGGAGGAAAGACACACTTACAATAACAGTTTGAAGACTTCATCTTCCTTTGGGGGGCTTCTCTCAAGGGCTTTGAACTCTCAGGTGGAAGGTAGTACCCCCATGGTTCTGAGCATGCTCAGATCCATTTGGCACTGGCGTGGGCATGGGAGACCCACACAGCTGGCCCTGCCCCCTGAGTGGGCAGACCTGTGATCAGAAAGAAAAATCCAGGACACAGAAGCTGAAGGAGCACAAATGCCAGGGAACTCTACGCAGGTTAATAAGGGCCTTTCACTGTCTGCACCCTAGAGAAAACATTAATACTACCAGTTAGGGTGGGATAAATAAGTGCTCCAGTGCAGACATGGACTGGGAGAAAAAGATTGGAGAGTTCATAACACGAGTCAGTGCTGGGACATGGAAGATACTCAATAATTATTTGTTGAACTTCAGTGAATGTTTTTGACCAATGAGATCAGAAAAGTTCTTCCCACAGCCTTTCAAACTGGGTCTTGGAAAGATGTGATTGAATGGGGATGGAGAAGTAAGGGGTTTCCTGGCAAAGGGAACGGCTAGGGCCAAGGATCGGCCATACGCCCAGCAAGTCAAGCACACATTCACACCATATTTGGCAGAAACAGAGCGATGGAAACTCTCCCACTAGCTCTGCAGACACATGAGTGTCGCTGCCCTGCCAGAAACACAGGTACAGGCAGAAGTACCAGAGATGGTGATAAAATGATCAACGATGAGCACCACTGTGTGTCAGGGACCAGCCAAAGCACTGCGACTCAGGTCCTTGCAACAGACCAGCGCTGTCATTATTCTCATTGATTTTCCGGCAGGGAAGCAGGTGCCCAGTGGATAATCTCAGAGACTGTTTACAGAGGCCTCCTAGGGCCCAAACACTCTCTGCTCATGTCCTCAGTCAGTCCCCCAGCAACCCTGAACTAAGCTCTGGTGTTAGTTACCAAAACCAAGTAAGGAAATGGAGGCTCACCAGTTTTCACACACAGGTAAGTGGCGCAGTGGGGATTCGAACTCGAATTAGTCTGACCCTAAATGTGTACCCTCACTTTCTTGGCAGCCCTCAGGGAGAGGATGCGCACTGCTTGGGAATTCCAGACTGTGAGTAATTCAAACATGTCTGAAAAAGTCAAAATCACTATAATTTCCTAAAGACTTTAATAGAGGCAGAACATCTCACTTCAAACCAAAAAATTTATGAGCAAAACTGCCAAGGGGGCTGTGAGTCACTGTCTTGGGTTTCTCTCCTTTTTGGAGAGGGAGCTGAGTATGGGCGGGCTCCAGGACAGAGGCCAGGCTTAGAAGGCCAAGGCTGGGGTTCTGCCTTTGCCGCTGATGGGCTATTCAATTCTAGGGTAATCTCTTGATCTTTCTGGATCTGTTTCCTCATCTAGAAGATGTGCAGGTTTCCCTGGGTGATGTTCAGCAATGATTCGAGATCACCCCACTCATGCCAACCCTTTGCACCCTCCCACACATAGAAGGAAGGAGGGTACCTTACCTACCGTATTGCCACACCGTTAGTAAATTCTCTAGAATTTCTGTTCTCCAGGGACCCCTCAAACTGCTGGAATCTCGGGGCCTTCCTGGTGGCGCAGTGGTTGAGCGCTGGTTTGCAAAGCTGCCTGCGACCTCTGCAGCACTGGTTCGATCCCCGGCCACCGGGTGAGGGTCCCACATGGCACAAAGACCTCTCCTGCCGCCCGCTGCTACCCTCAGCAGTATACTTCATAACTCTGCCTGCTCTGCTCTCCCCTCTGGCTCTGGTGAATTCTCTCACCCTCCCGCACTTCTGACTGTACCCAGTGCTTGTATAAATAAATAAATAAATCTTTGCTTGTATAAATAAATAAATAAATCTTTTTTTAAAACAAAACAAAACAAAACCCTGCTGTAATCTCCTTGTCTGATGGGGCATGGCTTTCACTGGGGTTTGAGAAGGATACCAGCAGCAAAAAAATTCTTTCGAGCTAAAGTACACTCATCCTTCCAGGGATAAAGGTGGTGTTTGGATTCCTGACTCTGAGTTATAAATCTACTAGCAATCTGCTGTAGTTGGGACAGCAGCTGCCCTGGCCCTTGGCAAGCCTGAACGTAGGTGTGAGTCACCAGAGCACAGGTGCACCTCCCTGGCTAGAGATGGAGAGGATCCTGACAAGCTAGACACAAATGGCACCCGCTTCAAATGCCCTGGGGGAAGCCGTTGGCTTCTGAGGGTGGGTAGGATCACTGCCTATATTTAATCAAGTTGGGAATACTGAGGTGCATATGGTGACAACACTGGCACATGCTTGCATGGAGGGGTCCCCAGCACAGCCTCCTTATGTTGCCCAGAGTTATGCTATAGCGGCCCTGCATGTGTGCATGTGCACGCACAGGAAAACAGGCCTGATGGCAGGACTCTGGGTGGGGCCAGGCTCTCCCTATATAGGGCAGAGCTGAGAATCCCCCTCGGCTGGAGCCCTACAACCAGTCATTGCCCCAGTGGCTAATGAGGCCTTTTCTGGCCATGCTCCAGAGGTGACTTGGCAAAAGAAGCATTCCAGCTCTCCTACCAAGGCTCCTCATGTCAGACACAAAGCAGTGGGGTGGGTAGGAGACAGGCCCCCATGGCCATAGAGTCCTGCACCCACAGGCTTCTGGGAAGGTATAGGTGAGGGTACCCCTGCCTGCTGCACACAGAACTGAGCCTTCCTCTGAAGGAGAGACAGCTTCTTCTAGAGGCAGATAGGAAGGGGCCATTGTCCCCCTCCTGGTGGTCATTCTCTGTGCTAGAAGCATTGTGGGAAACTTTTAAACTCACCCCAGCTGGGATTCCCCTGCCCCAGCTGAGAGTTAAGAGTTACTTTCCTGCAGTTGGCAGTACCATCCCCATCTTGGTGTTCCATAGACCGGAGCTGTGTGATACTGCACTATCGGGGGGCAAGGGGAGGGGATGAGAGGGGTGGGGCTGTAACTGCCCTACTACTTGCTTAATTAAAGGGAAGGGGGAGTCTCATCCCAGCAAGTACAAGCTTTCCCAGTTAGAGCTCTTGGTTTCTCTCTCCAGGGGCGCAGGGGTGAGGTCCCAGCCAGCTCTGGGCCTCGGCCTCCAAACTGCCGACCTGAGTGGATGGACCAGAGCGCCTGATCAATACCTGCCCCACCTCTCTGCTCATTGGGTCCAGCTCAGGTTCTGGAACAAAGGTAGAGCCCCACCTAGACCAAAATCAGTGGTAGTCCAGGCAGCAGAAAATTGAAAAGACATGAAATGGGGCAGCTGCCTGTACGCTCCCTACCCAGCAGCCTAAGACTCCGTACCCTAAGGGCAGAGGCAGAGCACTCAGTGATGGGGCCTCCCAAGGCCAGAGGGCTGGGGCAGCTAAAAGAAATGTCCTCAGTTTTAACCAAGAGCTTCGGGGATTCCTGGGCACAGGCTGCATGAAAAGGAGTAACCCCATTTAGGAGCACTGGTTCCTCTAGGAGTCTAGCCTCCCTTCCTGGCACTTCCCACAGGGAGTCACAGAACAATAGCTGTACAGAGGAAAAGAAGTGCTGTACTCAAATACAACTGGAACATTTGAGCTTAAGTGAAACCAAACAAGTTTCTCAGGAGCAGAATAGCTCCATGCCTTTATTTAACACGCTAACATGCATCTTGAAAATCCAAGAGGAGGCTCAAGTAAGCTGTTTCCCAGATTGAAGCTGACCTTTTGCTTATGGACTTGATCGCAAGACTGGGGCTGGCTGAAATGAATGGTGACCTGTTTCTATACCTGATCTCCGCCCCTCCCTGGGGGCCCCATGAGCTAGCAGAGGCCCAGAAACTAGAGCTGCTCCATGCAGAATAGGAGTCTCTAGCACATGAGGCTATTTACATTTAAATTAATTAAACTTTAATTGAACTTAAAACGCAGCTCTTCTGCGGCTCACTAGCCTCCTTTGAAGTGTTCAGTAGGTGCAGTGGCTAGCAGGGGCCGCATTGGACAGGGAGCCCTTTCGTCACTGCAGAAGGTCTCAGAGAGACCAGGAGACGAGACCACAGCCTGCACTAATTCTAGAAAGAGCCAGATCAGCTCTGGCCTTCCACCCTGGCCTAGGAATCTGAGAACCAGCCTCCCCTGAGCCCCAGGTGGAGCAAAGGCAGTTCACTGGGACTGTGGGGAGAGGCGAGGGGTGAGGGAAGAGAGGGAAGGAGTGAGAGTCTAGGGGCTTAGCTCCTCTCCCCAAGGGCTTTCTTCCCAGCCCCGTCCCAGGCTTTAATACTGCTGCAGAGAAGGAGGGGCTTTACTTCCCGCTCTGTACTCCCCAGAAGAGTCCCAGTTCCAGATGCTTTAACCCTCGTGCCAGGCTACAAGGCACCTAAAATGCTGTGTTGGGCCCATCCAGGACCCAGGTCTACACTTGACTGAACAACCCTAGCTTTTGAGGACTTGAGGCAAGTTCCAGAAGATAGCTCTGCCAGTGTTCTCAAGCATGAGCAAACCCCTGCTCTTGGGGAAGAGGGTGGGATTGTGGGCCACCCAACCTCTCCTTCATCCAAGCAACCAAGGATACCCCACTGTCATGCCTCCGCCTTCCTCAGCCAGATGCCACAGGCCTCCCTCTATGTTGACCCAGACGCCTTGCTGTCCAGGCCAGTTCTGAGGCTGGCAGGCCAGGTGGTTAGTGAGCTGGTCTGGGGGCTGACCTCTAGCACAGCAGTGTCAAAGACCTTTGCCCACAGCTCCCTCAGTATAGCCAGGGATGTGTCCAGGTATCTCTGGCTTCTGCTGAGGACACTGGACCCAAGGACTGGACAAGCTGATCCTGCCTCTCAGCTCCCTGGGGATTCAGCCACACAAAATGCCCAGAGAAGCCACCAGATCTTCTCAAGCACCCTTTCTGCCTCTGCTTGGTCTCCAGGCTTCCCTCCATAACCATCAGCCCTGACCCAGGAAGAAAGGTCCTGAGCATTCCCCTCCAGCTGAATTGGCGAGGCTGGGAAGCTAAGCTCTGTAGGAAGCCAAGACCATGACAACACAGGCACTCTGAGTGGCCGCCGTGGTCTGCCTAGGGGTACGTCAGTGTGCATGTGGCCAGAGACTGGCCCTGCCCAGACCCGGTGCTCACGAAATCTCAGGTCTGCCCAACGAGAAAGAAGTTCTAGCTGCCCACAGCTGGTTCCACCTGGGCCCCAAAGGGCTTTCAGGTCACCTAACTCCAGGGGGCACCATACCCATTAGAGTCCACATAAATGATGCCCCCTGGAGTTGTGTGGTATAAGCCTAATGGGCACCTGCAGCAACCCTGGAACAGGCAGATAGCTGGCACCTCATGAGGAGAAAGCTCTGCTGTCCCTATTGCAGGACTGCAGGTTTCATCTTCCTCCCCCAGAGTTCAACCCCAAATCCAGCCCCAGAGCCTGTAGCTCCAGGGCCTCCCCTTAGGGCCTTTGCCCAGCTCCAAACAGGAGAAGACAGAGGCCTGGAGCCATATGGCTCCGTGGTTCTTTAAAAAAGCCACTACAGAAGTCAGTAGGGAGATGCTTCCAAAGAGTAAAACAAGAAGCACCATATGATCCTGCTATTCCACGTCTGGGTATTTACCCAAAGAAAATGAAAACACAAACTTAAAAAGGTCTATGAACCTCAAAATTCACTATTGCATTCTTCTCAGTAGCCAAGATTTCAAAACAACACAAATGTCCACCAGTGGATGACTGGATAAAGAAACTGTGATCTATGTATACAATGGAATACTACTCAACTATTAAAAATGAGATAAAATTCTGCCTCTTGCAATGAGGATGGACCTTGAAGATATTGTGCTAAGTGAAGTAAGTCAGATGGAGAAAAGACAAATATCACATGATTTCACTCATATGCAAAACATTAAAGAAATAAACCAAAGCAAAAACAAAGTCTCAGACTATAAGAACAAAAGCGTGGTTAGCAGAAGGGAAGAGAGGAAGGGGAGGGAAAGTAGGGGAATGGAGTCCACTGTACGGCAAAGGATGGAAACTAGACTTTTGGTGGTGATCATAATGCAGTGTATATAACTGTCCAATTAGAATTCTCTCAGGGCCTCCCTGGTGGTGCAAGGGGTTAAGTCTCAGCACCATGAAGCTATCAATAGCCTTTGCAGCACGAGTGCAATCCTCAGGCAGGGAGCTGACCCACATGGCGCAGCAGATCTATTTCAGTTAATCTGCCTATTCTGCTCCACACTCTGTCTCTGGTGAATCCTCTCACCCCCTGCACCTCTGGCCTGCACCCCAGCTCTTGTATGCATAAATGTATAAATCTTTAAAAAATTGTAATTCTCTCACCTAACAGCTATATAATGTTACTAACCAATATTACTGCAGTTAAAAATTGTTTTTTGGGGGGGCCGCCCTGGTGGTGCAAGGAGTTAAGCACTGCACTGTGAAGCAATCCACAGCCTCTGCACCACGAGTTCAACACCTGGCCAGCCAGGGAACAGCCCACATGGTGCAGGTGACCTCTCCTGGCTCGCCCACTGCTCCCCCTCAGCAGTGTATTTCAGTCAGTCTGCCTGTTCTGCTCCCTGCGCTCTCTGGTGAATCCCCTCACCCCCTACATCTCTAGCCTGTAACCTAGCTCTTGCATGCATAAATAAAAAGATCTTTTTAAAAAAATTGTTTTTTTTTCAAGTCATTTGAATTTCAGGCATATTCCTGTAGTTTGATAAGCACTCTTACAGACTCATAAGAAGTCTGACAACCCAAAGAAAGGACACAGAGTTGACACAGATGAGGAATTGAAAACTTGGCTCATCAATGTAGTGCAAGACTCTCCTCTCTGTACAGGAACTCAAGTTCAACCTGATGCCACCTTTCTCCTATCAGAACAGAAGACACCACTACATGTTCTAACACCACGTCTTGGGGAGGAACACCCTCCTAAGAGGCAACTCCTCCCATACAGGGCAACTCGGTTATCATCCTCCCCGTTATAACTGCCCATCCTGTTTATAACCCAGGTACTTGCACTTGGGGGAGATGAAGAATGTGCGAGACCATTCGTGGCAGCATTGTTTATTACCACAAATATCAGAAACAACTTAGGATGTTTCTTTTCTTGTGGTATTTTTTAAATCAAAATTTATTGATCTGGGGCCTCCCTGGTGGTGCAAGGGGTTAAGTCTCAGCACCATGAAGCTATCGCCAGCCACTGCAGCACGAGTTCAATCCCTGGCCAGGGAGGTGACCCACTTGGTGCAGCAGACCTCTCCTGTCTGGCCTGCTGCCCCCTTCAGCAGTGTATTTCAGTGCACCTGCCTGTTCTGTTCCCCACTCTGTCTCTGGTGAATCCTCTTAGCCACCACACCTCTGGCCTAGACCCCAGTTCTTGTATTCATAAATAAAATAAATCTTTAAAAAAGCAAAGCAAAACAAAACCAAAATTTATTGATTTGCTATTTGTTAACATAACTCTATAATTTAAGGCGTACAACTTCATCCCTCCACAAAGGCATATGCTTCCTCTACATCCTCCACCAAAATTTATGAAGTGTTTTTTATTGAAATGCACACAACAGAATACCCTGCTACCAGGAAAGCAGATGGGGAGCCACCTCTCCAGGTATCAGTAATACCAAGTGGCCTTCAAATTATATTGTTAAATGAAAAAAAGAAAGAATAGGTTAATTTATTTGCTATGCAATAGTGGCTGGGGACAAAAAGATTGCATGTGTACTTACTTGTAGACACAAGGACTATGTCTAAAATGATAAACAGGGAAGAACAGGTGGGAGGGCTAGAAAGGAAGCTGAATTTTTACTTAGTTTGTCCCACGACTTACACAGTCTCTGAGAAAGAGAAATGAAATAAAATACAACAACCCCCCTCGAGGCACATATTTCCCTTCCCTCCAGCTGCTCCAAGCTCCATCTCTTGCCTGGGACAGGCACTGCTGTTCTGCCCTGTGCACTAGGGAAGGGCAGAGCTCAGAATCTGACTAATAGTCCTGGAAGACAGAGGGGTAAGTAAGTCCTTGGCCACCACAAGTCTTCAGGAAATTGCCTGCACCCAGAAATTTCTAACCTGGAGCCTGTGGAACTAGAAGCAGAACTGGACAAATGTGACCATTTTTCCTGGGATTGAGCCCCACTTTCATGAGATCCTTGGAGGGGCCACAACCTATCGCAAGCACAGAACCATCCCCTACCTGTGGCCTGGCTCCTGAGGGCTTCTGATGGCCTTGGTCTACCCTTGCAAAGTGGGCCAAAGTGGCCAGGCACCAAAGCACATGCCCACACAGAGCACAGCCCAGCCTCTGGTCAGGAGGGAACAGGGCTGGGTGATTGGTGCAGGCCGTGCACTGGGGGGAGTGTGCATCCCCACAGCAAGATCACCTCTGGGTACATTCTCACATCCATTCCTTAAAGCTTAAGCAGAAAACCTGGCCAGCTTCATAGTCCACCTGCAGGCCCTCCAGCCAGCCACGCCTGAAGAGGATGCAGTGAAGCTGACCTGGGATAAGGGGAAGAGTGTCTATGAAGCTCTGGTTTGAATAGTTGCAAACCAGCTCCTGTACAGTCTCAGATAAAAATAACAAAATGGGGCCTTCCTGGTGGTGCAAGGGGTTAAATCTCAGCACTATGAAGCTATCCTCAGACACTGCAGCATGAATTTGATCCCCGGCCAGCGAGGTGACCCACATGGCGCAGTAGACCTCTCCTGTCTCGCCCGCTGCTCCCCTCAGCAGTGTATTTCAGTAGATCCGCCTATTCTGTTCCCTACTCTGTCTTTGGTGAATCCTCTTACCCCCCCACACCTCTGGCCTGTACCCCAGTTCTTGTATGCATAAATAAATAAATCTTTAAAAAAGATAACAAAATGCTCATGTACATGGAAAAGAAAGTCTGGAAAGAAAAGCAATGAAATCTTAGCAGGAGTTAGCTCTAGATCCTGGCATTATACATTATTGTTATCTTATTTTCTAAAATGGATGTGTATTATGTTTTAACTCAGTGGTTCTCTTTAACTTAGTTTAACTAAGAGGGTACTTTTGTCCTCAAGGAGACACTTGAAAACATCTGGAGATACTTTTGATGTCACAACACTATTGGGTGGGGGGAGGGCCTGTGTGCAATGGTGCCTATCTAGCGGGTAAAGGTCAGGGATGTTGCCACACATCCACCAATGCACAGGACAGACCCACAACAAAGAACCATCTGGCCGAAAATGTCACTAGTGCCAAGATGGAGAAACCTTGAGAAAAACATCAGCATCCACTCCCACAGAGAGACGGGGTGGGGAGGCACCAGCCACTGCAAGCCGATTTAGCCTGTCCCACAGACTGAGCGGCAACCCCTTCCCTCCCCACCCTGTTTGGGTAGACATTTGGGGCACTCGGGCAGGCAACATGAGGCCTAGCCCAGGGGTTTGCACTCCTCGGGCCCAGGGCCGGAGGGTCATGACCTCCCACCCACATTCCCACCCGCATCTGCAGCTTCACCTCTTCCCCAGGCATGGCCCTGTCTAATAAAATGACATCAACCTAGACAACTAGCCCTGACTGGAGCGACCCTGCAATCAGCGAAACCCCCAAGTTCTCAAACATCCTCTTGCAGACATTTTGACATCCTGTTTTCTTTGGGAAGGAAAGCCAGGTTGGATTGATTAACAAGTACAATCATTATTTAACCTCAGAACTTGGTTTTGAAATTAATTTGCAATAAAAGAAAAAGTCCAAGCTAAATAATCTCTCTAATTATAAGTTAAGGGCTCACATGGAAAACATTCAAGAACACAAAAGGCCCAACCAAGCTCATTAGCTCTGGTGTGCCTCTAAAGTATCACCATGGCAACTCACTGAAGGTCCAGAGGGGAAAAGGCTTTTAAATCAGATCATCAAAAACTTCACCCAGAACAGCTGAAACATAAAACTCTTTTAAATAAATCTTCAGATGATGAAACGGTGAGGGTGTGATTCCAGCTGCAGCTGGAGAGAGGCATAGGGAAGCCACCTCTTATTGGAAGCCCTCGACACCTCAGTGCACCCTGGACAGGTCATTCTAATGACTCGAGGGTGCTTAGTCCTGCCACACCAAATCTGTTGTGCAGGGGCTGCTGGCAAAGGATCGGGAGGCAGCTCTGGGCCAGTAGGGAGGGCAGTGTGTGTGAGTCTAGACTGAGGCCCATGATTATTGAGGAGGCCCTGCAACTGTGGCTTGGCTTCCTGGATGCCTTCCTGTGGCGACCCTCATAGGACCGGTCTTAGATCGACCCTCTGCCAGCCTCTGACATGGCTGCCCTCTCACCCTCTAACTTCCACTTGTACTGTGCCCAGCCAGATCCTGCGTGACACATCTTATCACATCTTGGCCCAGACCCTAGAGGCTCCCTGCATGAATTCGGTCTGACTTTGACCTTGGAGTTATCTGCAGCCTGCACAAATAGGTGGTGAAGGTCATGGTGATCAGGGCCAGCCAATTACCTACCCTTACCCGTGGAGGTCACCGGGGAGGCAGCAAAGTCCAAAGTGGACAAGTAATCCTTTGGGGATGGGAAAATAACCCAAGTGGGCTGCGCTAGATTCAAAGCTGTGTATGGAGGTCTGTGATCCCGTCAGGTGCTGCTGAGGTTGCCCAGAGGGCGGTAACACTCTGAGGCAGAGGAGAAGCAGTCTCAGAAAGAAAAACAGAGACACTGGGAGAGAAGGGAGAGCAGGAAAGGAAGTAGACAGGCAGGAAGACAGAACTCACTGACACCAGCACAGGGCAGGTGTGCTTCAGATTGAGCCCAGACCCCATCTGAAGGGCTTTTGATGGGGACCATAACTTGGATCACCAGAAAAAGTCAGCATCTGGCTGGGCCTGGCTTGGGGCACTGTTCTAGCTTGCCCTTCGGTTGCAACAAAATTGTCCTTCTATGGGACAACTCTAACTTCCCAGAAGTTAAAGCCCTTCTTCTTTGGGGACTCACTGAGGGGCGGGCTGGGGCCTCCTGGACCCCTCTTACCTCCTTTCTCCTGATTTCTTGTACTGGCTCATGCTTCTCACTTAAATGGACTGGCAAGGCCTGGATGACGCAGAGTATCATGACTGGGGAGCGTCCAGGGGTCCTACCAGCTGCTCAATGTCCCCTTCCTGGAGTCAGCCTTTCCCAACCACCTTCCCTATTTAGCCAGAATCCACTGTCCTGGCCTGGGGGTGAGGCCAAGTGGGAAAGGGGCTGTCCCACATCTGCCTGCCCTTGCCGGTGCAGTCTGGCCTCTCGGCTGACCCTGTATGCCAACTCTGTGGATCAGCCACATGGGGAGAAAACAGAAGAAACAGAGCACTTAAAAAAAAAAAAAGATTTATTTCTTTATGCATACAAGAACTGGGGTACAGGCCAGAGTTGCGGGGGTTAGGGGGGTGAGAGGATTCACCAGAGACAGAGTGGGGAGCAGAACAGGCAGACTGACTGAAATACACTGCTGAGGGGAGCAGCGGGTGACACAGGAGAGGTCTGCTGCACCATGTGGGTTGCTCCCTGGCTGGGGATCGAACTCGGGCTGCAGAGGCTGCAGATAGCCTCATAGTGCTGCAACGCAACACCTTAAGCCACCAGGGAGGCCCCAGAAGCAGAGCACTTTTTACTTATTAATTTAGACTTAACACTCTACCCACTCTCACCAGGATTTAGACCCCTCAGAGAATACTAAGTGCCCAGGGGTACAAGTGGCCTCCTCTTTCCAGGAGCAGAAGGAATTGGCAGTGGATGTGCCCAAGGCCAAGGCTCTACCTGAAGGCAAGCAGGGTTGACCAGTTTCTGAAAGGCAAGCACCAGCCAGAACCAAGCCCCTTCAGATCCTGCTCAGCTGCTGGTCTTTGAAGGAACTGGCTCATCTGCATATCATGGCATCTATTTGGAAATGATACAAAAGCTGGAAAATTCCCCCCACACTGGCCCCAAGATTATGGTCCCTAATGCTTTGCTCCCACAGCAGCAGCACCTAGAGGCACACAGTGGGTCCTGCCTGTGACCTGGGCTCCCAGCCTCTGGCCTCCTGCCTAAAGGTAGCAGCTGCTGAGAGTGCTGGGAGCAGCAGACACAAACTTTACAAAACAAGAGACTTTCACATGTGACTCACATGGCAAGGACCAGGAGCAAAACTACAGCGTGAAAACCAGCGCAGGCTGAGCCTTCTCTGGGGAACCCCCTTCCAGCTCCCTCTTAGTTTCACTCTTTTAGAAAGCCCTGGCACACCCCACACTCTGGAACCCTTCAAGAAAATGCCATGCTCTCCCAGCTATGGTGGGCATCGAAGCAGAGAAACTGAAATCACAGGGGCAGGGGCCGGGGAGTCAGATAGGAATTTTGGGCAGTCACTGCCTTCCAGTCCCGGGGCTGCTCCATGCTAGTCTCCCCCAGCCTGGCTCTCTCCTTCCAATCCATTCTGTGACTATCTCATACCCTTCCAACAAACTCCTGTTCTGCCCCAAAACCACCAAAGCCGATTTCTGTTGCTCGCAAGCGGTAATCCTAGCTGGTGCTTTCTCTGTGCTGGCAGGCAGCCCAAAGACCTCAGCAAAAACCAGCTTCAGTTCCTGACATACCCCAGGACTTTCTGCCACCCCCGAGAGACCAACCTGGCTCCAAACCCTGCTCCTGTCAGTTTCCAGGGCCCTGACCTTGGGAGATACTTCCTTCTCTGAGCCCCTAGTTCCCTCATCTGTAAAAGAAAGCTGTTAATTACAAATCTTTCTCCCAGCTTGGGAGAAAGATGAAATGAGATATGGGAAAGCTGACAGATGAGCAGGGACTCAGCAAATAATTTCCTTTAATTGTCAGATTTCTTTGCAATTATATGATCTTAAGATTAATTGCTACATAATTGATTGCTGTTTCATTATTTTCATTGCTATTGTGAGGAGCAAGAATCACACGGCACACTCATGCGTCATGCGTTGTCTTGTGAAGCAGCAAAGCAGTCATTATTGTTCCCCACTTTACACAGAGGGAAATCGAGGCCCAGAGAGGGTGATTTAGAGGGTAGACTCCCAATTTCACCCCAGTTTGAACTCCCTGGGCTCAAATCCCATCCCCATCACTGACTAGTTGTGTGAACTTGAACCAAGTTACTTGTCCTCTCAGACCCTCTGCTTCCTGGTCTGTAAAATGAGTGCACATCTGCCTCAGGGGTCGAGCAGTAGATAAGCTCAAGGAATTATTGTTCATTTTTTGGATGTGCTAATGGCTTTGTGGTTTTGTAACTAAATGCCCACTTTTTATAAATACATACTAACGCATGTAAGGGTGAAATAACCTGATGTCTGGAACTTGATTTTAAAAGAAAGAAAGAGAAGAGAGGGAAAGGGGAAGGCTGAGGGTGGGGGGTCCAAATCAAACAATTGTGGCAAAATCTCGACAACTGCTACATTGGGATGGTTCATTATACCATTCTCTTTACCTTTGAGATTTTTTAAAAAGATTTATTTTTATTTATTTATTTGTGCATACAAGAACTAGGGTGCAGGCCAGAGGCTTGGAGGTGAGAGGATCCACCAGAGACAGTAGGGAGCAGAACAAGCAGACTGACTGAAATACACTGCTGAGGGGAGCAGCGGGCGAGCAAGGAGAGGTCTGCTGCACCATGTGGGTAGCTCCCTGGCCTGGATCTAACTCTTGCCACAGTAGCTTGGTGATAGCTTGATAGTGCTGAGACTTTAACCCCTGCGCCACCAGGGAGGCCCTGTTTGAGACTTTACATTTAAAAAAAAAAAAAAAAAGTGACTGCCTCACAGCTGTGTGAGGCAGCACCCATGGAGGCCTACCATGAGCTAACACTGCTGTCAGAGCCCCACCAGCCTGAGTGGCTGATCCAGGATAGTGGTGGGGACTCCCGACCCCTGGGTCATTCTCAGGAAACATTGCCCTCCTCCTGAGGGTCCTCACCAGCTGTGCATCACAGCTCTGTCATCAACATCAAAGCTGGGGCTCAGGTGTGAGGCTCAGAAACAAATGCCAACATCAGTCTCCTATGCAAACTGTCACCCTCTTTATTTAGGTCCCATGTGAGTGGTTCTGTTTTAAAAGATGCCCTTCCGTGGTCAGTTGAACCAGGATGTTTGGCCACCATGCCTGCTCCAGAACCCTTGTGAGATCCTGTCACAGCATCCTGGGGATTGCCAGTGAGACCTAGCGTCACCCACTTGTTTGTGATGGTAACAGTGGGTGCAGCCAGGGACTCAGGGCCCAGGCATCACCCTTCTGACTCCCCAACCTGTGGTTCAGGGACAGCTCTTCCAGAGCCAGCCACCAGGGGGTGCCTGAGCACAGCACCCATATGTCCCTGCACTGAGGGGTGGGGCTGTCGCAAGAGCCACCTGGTCACTGGCCAGACCAAAGGAGCCGGCAGCCAGGCTTTACCTGATCCCAAGGTTTTAATTGCCATCTGCATTTTTTTTTGGATAATAACATTAAATGGTCTATTATTTATCATAAAAGCAATGATGCTCAATACAAGAAAATGAACAGTTTGGATTTTTGCTTGTTTGTTTTACTTCATTTCAAGAATTCCTGAGCTTAAGGTAGCGGGCCCTCAAGTTCTTTGGGCTTTGGAGTCAGAGGAAAGAACTTAAATGGCTTTTGAGACACAGACAGCCTCCTGTCTCTCTGGGCCTCAGTTTCCCCTATCTACATGTTTTGGGGTGCTGGGGACTCTCCTGAAACTCTGAGCTCTAACAGACTGGCTTTCCTCAATGCATGGAGTTGTTTCAGGGAAGGCAGGACAGGGGAGGATCACCCCTTAAAGTCTGTTCCTATGGTTCCCTACTTCCCTGCTTCCAGCACCCTTGTTCCACAGTGTGCAGCCCTCCCTGACCACCCTGGTCCCCGCTGTTCCCCTCCCTGGATCCCTGCACAACCCCATCTGCCGTCCAGGACACTTAAGTACACCAGGCCCTTGTCTACAGTGTCAGTGGCTAGCGTTCTGCTCTCTGGGGCTCTGCACCAGCAGTAATCGAGACCGACCCAGCCCTCGCTGCACCACATCACAGCTCAGCTTCCCCTATAAGCCTTCGAGCTGGTGACCGGGGCACCTTTGGGACTTTCTGTGGTGCAGAGGAAAGGCCAAGGCAGCATTTCCCAGGCGGGGGTGAGGCGCACTGCGGGTCCATCTCATGCATAAGTCTCAGCAACCAAAGGGGTTTTAAGTGTTTCCCCTGCAGATCTGAATCTTATCTTCAAACACAAACGAAATGGTTAGCCACCCAGTCACAGGAGCCTGAGCAGTTGGGCCCCACCTCAGAGGAGGAGCCAGGGAAAACATTTGGGGACTTCTTCCCAGCCTGGGGCCCTTGGTACAGGGCTGAACAAGAGGCAGGGAGAATTTCCTTGGCTTTAAGGTCAAAGCAGGAATTCAAGTTAATGTCTGGGTGCCTGGGGATTCCTCACCTCTGCAGTACTGCCCGCCCAGTAACCAATCATGGACAGAGGCCCCACATTTGGGATGGAAGGGGCTCCCCAGCCCCAGGCATGTAGCGGGGAATCCATGCAATAGGCCAGTTGCTGTGGCCCTGCCAGCTGCAACTGAGGAAATCCTCAACCCAACCGGGGAGGTTGTGAATTTCAGAAGGAGCATTTGGGGTCAGAGATCCAGTCCACAAAGAATCAGAATACACTTTGTCCCCGTGCATGGTGACCACCTTTTACCATCCCTCACCTGTTCAGATGCCCTGTTTTCCCAGGGCTCTGCAGGCCCCCCAAAAGTGAGGTGACTTGTTTATAGTCAGCGGGCTCAGTGTGCCAGAAGCTCCCCCCAGCAGTGGGAGAAGACTTGAGAAGGAAAGAATGTTGGAGGAAATGTGTGTCAGGGCATAGAGGGGGCTGGTATGCACAGGGCTAGAGGCACTATATCTCCCACTTGGAGCAGGAAAAACAATCCCCAGTGCCTCTCCCCCAGACATTGCTGCCACAGCTGGGTCTTTCTTGGGGGTCTCTCAGGCCTGAGGGCAGGGCAGGGGCAGGGAGATGAGGATGTAGGGGGAAGTTGCTTTTAAACCAGCCTCCCACCCACCTCCTGCTCCAACTTCTACCAAGGAAGAGAAGAGGGAGAGAAATTTTTTAATTATAACAACAAAAGACAAAGCTTGACCAAGAGGGGGAAACCCTTTAAGATGTCAGTAATAGAGCAGTGAACCAAAAGTAAAAACAGCAAAGCTGACAAGGAAACCGCAGTCATGAGCAGAGGCTCAGCAGTGACCCAAAGGTGAAGAGATGCACTTTCACCGCTGCACCATGGGGCCCGCTCCTAAGCCGTCCACCACCCCTAGATCCCTCAGCAGGCCCAGAGGTTGGAGGCATGGGGTTGGGGGAGTGGGGTATCCCAAACATTCAGGCTGGGGGAGAGGGGTATCCCAAACACCCAGGGTATCCCTGGATACTCCAGGGTATCCCTGGAGACAGGTGCTCTATCTCCAGGAAACAGAATGCCGTTCCCACATATGAGGCAAAGCTTGGTGCCCACTTTTGGAACAGTGACTTGGAACCCCCTCCCTTGTAGGTAGCAGAGGGCATGGACTTGTTTGTGATGGTGCCCAGGAGAGACTGGAAAAGAATCCAGTATAGGAATAAATGATCCTCCCCATCCCTGAGGCCCACTGTCTCACCATCAGAAGTCCTGCTGTGACTATATTCCATGTAGACAATACATCTCGCCTGACCATTTCTAAGTAGCGTGTCAGCTATTCCAAAATAGGCCATCGAGTTTTTCTACAGACTGGGGTAAAATTGCTGTCTCCCATTATCCTCACACGAGAAAGGCGGAGATGTTTCCGTGGGCTGCAGAGGTAGACTCAACTGGGAACCTGGAGATCAGGGTTTGAGCTGTGTGACCTTGGGCGAGTCACTTCCTTTCTCTGAGCCGCAGTTTCCTCATCTGTAAAATGGGGTTGTTGTGAGGATCAGATGAGATAACAGATGAGAAGGTGTTTTATAAACAGTAAAGTGCACTGCAAGCATCTGGAGTTATTCCTGGGTCCAACAAATACTTATTAGACATCCTCTCTCTGCCAGCCCCTGCTCAATCCGAGGGACACAGTTACGAGCAAGACAGAGGAGTCCTGCTGAGTTAGAAGAGGAGGAGGAGCAAGCAGGACACCTGGCCCATAGTCCTACCCTCACCCAGTGAGACAGTATAGGGAGCCCAGGTCTCCAAGCTCCTGCCCCTCACCCTGGGAGGTAGCAGAGTCACCACATGGCAAACAAACCAGCCCAGAACGCAGGCTGCTCTCAAGACCCTACAATGGAGATTCTTCAGCTGGAGGAATCAGGATTGCAATTTGTAAGCTGGGTGACCTAGGATTGTTTCCATAAATTAATCAGCAAAATCTCTCCCAGGTAACAGTGGCAAGAGAGGACTTCTGAGCTAGGTGGGTGGTACCTCTGGCCCACTGATCTGTTGTTGCTCTGCTCTACTGGACACTTTACCTCCCTTGAGAGGCTACAAACTCCTGGCACAGCAGAGCCAAGTGACTGAGAGCCCAGGTTGAGGAGAATGACCATCCTGAGTGTCAACCATACCTCCCACCAGCTGTGTGACCTTGGACAAGGAACTTGACCTTCTCAGAATCACTTTCCCTAATAATAGTATTTTCAACCTCATTAGGCTGTTGTGAAGACTAAACAAGATGATTAATGTAAGGCCCCTTGCGCAGTGCTAGGCTGGGCATAGGTTGCTCAATCAATTTTTACGATCTAGCCAATACTTAGAGGTACTTACTATACCCACAAACTATTGCAAGCACCCCACAAAACAAAACTCGCTTAACCCTCACCAGAATCCAATGAGAGAGGTAGTACCATCATCCCATCTTACAGATGAGAAAGCTGAAGTACAGAGAGGTTAAGTGACTTGCCCAAAGTCACAGAGTTACCAAGTGGCAGAGCCAAAATCAAACCCCTGGCTCTTTCCTGCTTTCTTGCCATCTTTTACCTCCAGTCCCTGGCTTTAGAAGTTGAAGCAACTGGGCCTCCCTGGCGGCACAAGGGGTTAAGCACTGCACTGTGAAGCAATCCGCAGCCTCTGCCGCACGAGTTCGATCCCCGGCCTTGCCAGGGAGCAACCCACATGGCGCAGCAGACCTCTCCTGTCTCGCCCACTGCTCCCCTCAGCAGTGTACTTCGGTCAATCTGCCTGTTCTGTTCCCCAATCTGTCTCTGGTGAATCCTCTCATCCCCTGTATCTCTGGCCTGTACCCCAGCTCTTGTATGCATAAATAAATAAATCTTAAAAAAAAAAAAAGAAGCTGAAGCAACTGGGGAGACTGATTTACGAACAAGCCCCTCCTACCACCAATCTGTCCTCTGGACCCCAACAGTCCAAAGGGGCACATCTGGGCACAGAATGGGCCTGATCAGGCTCTATGCCCTCAGCCCAAATGGGTGACGTGGTTAGTTATTAACCTCCTCGAGAACAGCCTCTTAGAGTAATTCCCCCTCCAGGCCAGTTTCTGACCAGAGGTGTCCAAGCCTTTGCCCTCACACTCACCTCAGAACCTGCTGCTGCTCAGCCACTGCAGCCCTGTTCAACTGGGTCAAGCGCCGGGCAGAGCCACACAGGAAGCACAATGGACAGCCCACGGCTTTGGAGGCGCCTCAAGAATAGAAAATCCCCTCAGTGCCTTCCCTGCGGGGGAAGCCCCCAGTCTCTATTCACACACCTCTCATAACAGGGAGCTCACGGCCTTTGTCGGCAGCCCGGGCAGGCCAGGGTTGGCCAGCTCTGACTGGTAGACGTGCTTCCTCAAGCTGAGATGAAATCTCTCCATGTAATTTCCTCCCATTAGTTCTGTCTCTGCCCTTGGGCTCCACAGGCCAGCCAGCTCCCTCCGGCCTGCAGACATCTGGAGATGGCCATCTCTGGCAGGAGGAGCCTCCACTCAGGCTGAACACTCAGAAGCGTCAGCCTGGCCTCAGAAGGCAAGGCTCCTGGGGCCTGCCCACCCTCGTCTCTGCTCTCCACCCACGACTAGCAGGATTGCAGGGACAGCTGCTCACTCCGTCAGTCTCTGCCAAACACATCTAAGGGCCTGGTGCAGAGCTCAGCCTTGATGGGCTGGGAACAATAATAATAATTGACACTGGTTCCCGCTCAGCAAGTACATACTCTGAACTAGGCGGTGTGCTAAGTACATTACAAGCAAGAACTCATCCTGATCCTCTTAAATCCTACTTGCCTCCTAGGCAGACCTTCTTCCTCCAGGAAGCCCTCGCTGACTGCCAGGTTGCATGCCACACCATTTTTCTGATTCCCCGGCTCCCAGAACTTTTATCCAGCTTACTATCCTCCACAGGAAAGCAAGTTTCTCAAAAGTAGGTACAGGCCCTGCTACTTCTTCTCAGATTTTTAGCGATTGCTGCAGTGAATCATTTTTACCCATCCATGTATTCATTTATTCAAAAATTTCTGAGCACTCTAGTTTTCCAGTCCTGGCTCAGACCCTAAGGATAAGCAGCAAAGCCCTAATAGCCCTGTCTCAAAAAGAAGTGTCTAATGGCACTTTCCTAATAAGACACTCCTATGTCAACATATCTGCTGAGGTGAACCCCCCACATGGACACAGGGCTTCAGTTGCATTTGTGATGCCTCCTGTCTCTCACCTCTGGCCCTATCATTGGCTCCTCACTGCATCCCTGGAATTAGGTGAGGGCTGCTGGGTCCAGAGAACGCAGAGGACTTACTTGAGTTCATCTAGCAAGCCAGGTGGAGTGGGGACCAGGACACAGACTTCCTGCTACAAAGCTGCTGGGTCATTAGCGTGCCCTGGCGGGTACAATATATAGCAGCCACACAGCAGCCTCTCCCAGCTTGCCTTTGCTGCTGACTCCTTAGTTCTGACTCCAGACCCCTTCCACTGAAAACCCAGAGCTCTTTATTCCTCTGGGTAAAGGAATCTCAGGCCCATTCATTGGGAACAATGGCTAGCACAATGTGGGAAATCAGCTCGTGGGAAATTGTCAAAACAAGCCTTCTGAAGCTCTGGAGCTGCTCTGTCTGTGATCACACCACACCCCTAAAGCCAATTTGACTGCACTTTACCTTAGCATTTCACAGGAATAGCTAACATCTAGGATTATTACCAACTTTTTGTTTTAAGAGCAATTCGTGGTTATGGCATTAAATCTGGGGGCAGGGGAAGCGACCCCCAAGGAAGATAATAAAGTTGGAAAAAAAAATGACACCAAACCGTTCTTGCTTCATTTTAAAGGCTGCTGCTTTGTACCTGACCCAGAGAGTTCTCATTGCGGCAACTGTGTGTATTTGCCATTCTGCAAGCCACAACCACCCACGTGGACACACAAACACACACGCACAAACACGCAGTGAGACTAGAGTTTCCAGAGAGCAAATGATGTTTCTAGTAACAACCACGGTCTGCCTCGAGAAAGCGTGACGAGGCTTAGGCCCAAGAGCGAAGGCTCCACGGGAAGTATTCCTGCCCCAAGCCAGAGCCCAGCCTCCAGGCAGCACATCATGCCCCGACAGGATGCCAGGCAGGCAGGAAGAGACGCCACTCCAAACCTCTCCCGTTGTAATTTACTAAATCCATCTGGGGCTCCTTTGAGCCGTTTTCTGGAAATGCCACATTTCAAGGGTCTCCCTGTTAGAAAAGGTCAGGGAGTTCACACAGGCCTTTCATGTTAAAGGAACTTGAAAGAAAGGAAAGGAAATGTATATTTTCGGCCTTAGCTGTGATTAAGGGGGCTCAGGCCATGAGAACATTTAGATGATTTACATGACGTTACATGAAGAGCCAATTAGCCTAACAACTTCCGAAAAATATCTAGCTCAAGAGCACCCATTTATTAGAGCACTTGGAATGTGCCAGGCGTCGGGCTAAGTTCTTTCTTAGGATGTATGATTCATCTCAACCAAGTCACATAGTGTAAGGCGGACTTGGGTGTGATACCCAATTTGCACCTGAGGACAAGGACACAGAGGGTCAGTGATTTGTCTGGGGTCCCCCAGTGAGTAAATGGCAGGGCACAGTCAGAAATTCAGGGCTGCTGAAATCCAAAGTCAGAGCTCTCTTGCTCTGACTGTCAGTCCCTAAGAGCACAGCTTTGTCTTGCACTAGCATAAGGGCATTGCATCTCCACCTGACTCATTTGCATAAAGCTGAAGCCTTATTAAATTTCCAGTTTTGACCTGGACTGCACGAATCCAGAAGACTCTGGGGCCTCCCTGCAGTAGGGCCTGTTCCCAAAACTCCCCACTCACCTCCAGGAAGGGGCAGCAGCAGATCCCACTGACCACCCAGTCGAATAACCCCAGAGCCTGTTGATCCTGTATGGGAATCTGAATTAGTGCCCAAAGCAGGTGGTTTAGGGTGGTCCCAGGGGAGAGATGGTACAGGCTGAGGTCTGTCTCACACCAAAGTGCTGTCACCCCATACAGACCAGCCAGGGAGATTCCCCAATCCTTCTGTGGTCCTTCCATGTGACACGACCCACCCAGAAAGTCAGGATTCTATTAGTGACAGTTCAAAGATCAGAAAGCATCATGGAATTATAGGGGCCATAATGGAACTCCACAGTGTGATAGTTGGTGTGTGGGGTCAGGAGTCAGATGGCCTGTGTTTGGAGTTCTGACACCCTCACTTCTAAGCTGTGAGGTCTTGGGTGACTTATTCAAGCTCTCTGAGCTTTAGCATTTCCATTCATAAATGGGGATAATAGTCCCTATGTCATAGGGTTGGCATGAAGATGAAATGAGATAATATGTGTGCAGCTCTTGACATGATGCCATGATGACAGAATCAGAGCTAACCAGAAAAGGAGTTGCTGTAGGGCTGCACCTACCTTTGGGGACAAGTTCAAGTTCCTTTCACTCTCAAGTTCTCTAAACCCTCCAGAGCCTCCTAAGCCCAGATGAAGTTGGCCTCTTCCAATAAGCCAAGCTGACTATTCCAGCCACATTAATCCCACCATATCTGAGCAACTCCTACCCATGGTCTGTATATACTTATCCAGCAACAAACTCAATTTGAATAATTTCTCAGCTTCTCCAGCAGTGATTACCTCCTGGAGGGCAGAGCCCCCTCCTTCATCTGCCCCTCTCCATGGATTGTACCCAAGGTTAGGTAGACAGTAGATGTTCCATCAAGCCTTCAGGCTGATTTCAGTGTGACTGTGGATGTCTATGACTCAGCCTGTCTCGCCCCTGGTTCCACCCAGTGGGGCCTGTCCCATAGCTGGAGCTATATTCCCATAGGGCAGTGGTTCCTAGACTTTAGGATTTTGCAGCCCTATAAGATGTCTAAAGAAATATGGGGGTGGAAGAAAAATGAGGGAGTGGCCAAGGCTTTCTTTTGCTAAATAAAGATATTAAAAATTATGTCTGTTCTCATGTGCATCAATATAAAACTGGACCAAGAAGATGCGGTATAGCAACATCATGGAATACTACTCAGCCATAGGGAAAGACAATATGCAGCCATTTTCAGCAAAATGGAGGGAGTTTGAGAGAATGATGTATAGAAAAGCAAATCAGAACAATAAAAACAAATACTGAAAAAAAAAAACAAATACTGAACATTTACAGAACAGATGATTTGATAAAGTAAAATACCAAAACTAGCAGACATTAATAAACACTGCAAGGTCTCTGAGATTAAGAGGGAGGGAGAAGGGAAAAAGATTAGGGGTTGCAAGGGATGGTTGTGGGAGAAAAACAAGAAAAATAAATAAAATAAAAACCTGTAGGTAACTTTTCCCCCTTTATAACAGCTAATAGTTTCAACAAATTGTTTGATGATACAATATGGGGGGGAATAGTTGTTTTTTTTAAGGAAATTAATATGATAGTTTATTTTTAAAAATCTGATGGTAAGCAAAGTTCTTAAGTCATAGATACATATTTATATATTCGTGTCATCTGGATGTCAGTCAATCAGCAAAGTTAAAAAAAAAAAAAGGAAAAGAAAGTGCAGATTCTGATCCAGCAGGTCCGGAGCGATGCTTGAGATGCCATAGTTTTCTAAGAAAAAAACCTATTCATACCATCATTTTAGTGAAAAGTTGTTTTTCACACCAATAAAGCAGAAAGTTCATAATTTCTGATTAAAGGCTGACCACTTTAAAATGAAAAATTTAGCCTTAATGAGAAAAACAAACAAAGCACTTCATGGTTGCTCTGACTTTTTCTCCTTTCTCCATGGACTGGATAAAACTTCAGCTCCCACTGGCCTGAGTCCACCAGCACTTCATGGGTCTGGGGACCGCGTTCCGAGGGGGCTCCTTCTAAGCTGGGGTCACCCTCAAACGAGGACACCCCAAAGCCTTTGGGCTAGGCAGATCCTGTATTCCTGTTCACCATCCCCAGAGGAGGCTCATCCCACCTTAGATCTTACAAACTCAGGAGCTGAGGTGGCAGAGGCAGTGGAACCCGCTTCCGCCCCTCCCCCCTGACTGGGCAGTGTGTGTGTGGGGGGGGTTGGGGGGAGCCCCTTCCCCCACCTCTAAAGCAGTTGAGATGACGCTGAGCAGCAAGCTAACGCCAGGAAGGGAGAATGGGAGACCTAAAGCGCACGGTCTTCCCCACACCTCCATGGCTAAGCTGAACACTTTTCCCCAACCACCCTGCAGCTCCCAGAAAGGAGGAAAAGTGAGCAATCCAGTCCTGAAGTGGGGGGCCGAGGCGCCCCGCTAGGCGGGAGCCGATAGGATCTGAACAAGGAGAAGGACCGCCCTGGCTCTTTGATCCGCAGCCAGCCAGGCTGGGCCTGGACCCGGAGGGGCGGCGCAGCCCTCTTCCGGCCTGGCTTTGGTGTGGCTTCCAGGGGTCCTGTGGGGGCTCCGAGCTGGAGAGGCGTCCAAGACACCCGCCCCTCCCAGGACGCTCTGCCCCAGTCGCTCCCGGGAGAGGTGGTGTTAGGGGAGCGTCTACACTGGATCCAACATAGAAACTTTAGGGGGGTAACTTTTACAGTACCGGGATCCCAAAGGGCCGGCGTCTTTCCTAGCCGGGGTGGCCCGCGTGGACGTGACTCTGGGGGCCTCGCAGACGCCGGGGGAGCCGGCGCGCGCCCGTCCCGGCGCTCCTCGGGCTTGAGGCCAGCCTGCGCCGGGTCCCAGTCCCGGGCTTCGCGGCCATGGATGTCCTGGCTTGAGTTCCTCCAGCTGACCCACCCCTGCTGGGCTCCGCGGTCCAGGCAGCTGCCCAAGGCCTAGCACCCCCAGGCCGCAGGTTGCAGGCATGGAGCTGAGTTGGGAGAGTCGTGGGGCACCGTGGGGTGCAGGTGGAGGACAGGCATGGGGGGGGGGCTCCTGGTCCTCTCTGCGGCTTGTCCAGGCCTCGCAGCCGCCACAGGGCCGAGGCGCCCCTCACGGATGTTTGATGTCTGAGCCCCCACATGCCGCAGGCGCTCAGCGAGTGTGTGAGGGGGTTAAGCTTGTGCTCACACCGTGTGCGGGCGGCCTGGCAGGCGGTTCCAGAGTGGCTGGAGCACCGACCAGAGAACGGGGCTGTAAGTCAACCCTGCAGGTCGAGGGGGCGGGCGAAGGCCCCAAGTTCTAGAAAGCCCCCCCCTCTGTTCCAAGCACAGGACGCAGTGGGTTCGGGGCACGTACGCAGTTAACACCTAGGATCGTGTTCCAAGCTACGTCAAGACGCAGGGGTCCGGGGCACCCGCACCCTCGGCCGCTGAGGTGGAGACGCAGGCGCCGGGCGGGAGGCGCGCTCCAGGCCGGTCCCCAGCCGCCGCGGGGGACGCGGGAGCGAGCGAGCCCTTTAAGACTGCGCGGACCCGGCGCGCCGCGGCCGCTCCCGGCGAGGAGGGGGCGGGGCGATGTGGCCCCGCCCCCGCCGGCCCCGCCCCCGGCGTCCCCGCCCCGCCCCCGGCACTCCGCCGGCGGCGCCTTTGATGTTGCGACCCGCCAGCTCCCGGAGCAGCTCTGCCTGGCGCCCGCGCCCCGCGCCCGTCGCCCGCCCAGGCGGAGTCAGCCCGCGCTCCGCCCGCCGCGCTCCGGGCTCGGAGGTCCGGACCCCGGGCTCGCCGCCTCCCGGGCCGGCTCCGCGTCCCGCACCCCGGCGCCCCGCGCCCCCACGGGCGGCGCGCACCATGCCTCAGCTGGAC
This sequence comes from Talpa europaea, assembly GCF_964194135.1. NCBI lineage: Eukaryota > Metazoa > Chordata > Mammalia > Eulipotyphla > Talpidae > Talpa > Talpa europaea. The sequence goes on from NC_140080.1 coordinate 28,501,322, forward strand.
TCCGGCGGGGGCGGCGCGGGCGGCGGCGACGATCTCGGGGCGCCCGACGAGCTGCTGGCCTTCCAGGACGAGGGCGAGGAGCAGGACGACAAGAGCCGCGACAGCGCCGCGGGCCCCGAGCGCGACCTGGCCGAGCTCAAGTCGTCGCTCGTCAATGAGTCCGAGGGCGCGGCCGGCGGCGCGGGGGTCCCGGGGGCAGGCGCCGGGGCCCGCGGCGAGGCCGAGGTCGGGGCCGAGGTGAGCGCCGGCCCCCGCCCCGCTCCTCCCCGGCGGCCGCGGAGCGCGCCCGCCCCTGGATCTCGGTTTGCGCAGACCCTCCCCTCCCTCCCGCGGCCATCCCGGGGTCCCCACCTCTTAGAGTCCCCCCCGCCCCCGGACCCCGAGCCCCCGGCTGTCCCAGGGCCCCTCAAGACCCCTCTGGATCTCCCCGCAGGCTCTCGGGCGGGAACACACTTCGCAGAGACTTTTCCCGGACAAACTTCCAGAGTCTCTAGAGGATGGTGAGTTTCTGCACGGGCCGGACCCCTCCTCCCGCTAAGGCGCAGGCCACCGTGGGAGAGAGCCGGGCTGCGGAGAACCCGAGGGTGCGGAGGGGGTACCTCCCCCCAACTGCTGCTCAAGGAGGCGGTAAAACCGAGGGGGTGGGGGGAGTGGGGGCGGGTTTCCCGGCGCCGCTAGGCTCGAGTCACTTCCGGTGCCCTGACCTTTATAGGAGTAAACAGACCCCCACCATCTCCACCTCCCCTCCTGCCCAGGTGATTGACTAATCCCCTGTCTTGAGGAGAAAGCTGTTAGCCTAAGTTCCTCGGTCCTCCGGACTGGGGGGTCAAGCAGGGGCCGCCTAAGGGAGGTCTGGACTCGGAGTCCTGAGTCAAAACTTGCACTGCAGGCACCCCCAGCCCGTACCTTCTCAAGTCACGAACTTGAAGACTTCTTGGCAATTCTCAGGTTTTTCTCTGGAGCGCAGTCTTCAACCCGAGCCTCCTAGGCCGGGGATTCTGACCCAGCTGTGGTTTTTCCAGGCCTGAAGGCCCCGGAGTGCGCCAGCGGCATGTACAAAGACACCGTCTACTCCGCTTTCAATCTGCTCATGCACTACCCACCCCACTCGGGAGCAGGGCAGCACCCCCAGCCGCAGCCCCCTCTGGTAAGTGGCCCCAGCAGCCGAGCCTACCTCCTCCTGCCTGCTAACTTCTTGACCAGGTATGTGAGGCATGAGTAAGAAGCGAATTGTGCCCAGAACAGAATTGATCCTTGAGAACTCTTCTAGTTTCTTTTCCCATATACACCCAATGGGATCTGAACCAGAAGGAGGACTCTGCTGAAAGGAGGCCTGTCCTGGGTACTCTCCCTCCCCTCTAGCTTTTGGCTTTTGTCTTCCCAGCTTGCGCACAAGCAGGTGCAGGCTGGGTCCTGGTGCTGTGCAGTGCTAGGGTGGGGTCTGTCCAGGGAACATTTGCTCTCAATCCCCTCCTCCGCTGGGGAGGTGATGAGTGCAGTGTGGTCTGAGCTGTGAGCTTTGCACTCACTTTCTTCCACTGAGCCCCAGACCTCCCTGCTAGGAATGGGCAGAAAGCCCGTCGGCTTCAGATCTCCTGGTTGTGCAGGAGAAACATGCCCAACTCGTAGAGAGCATCAGCACCCTTGCCAGGGACCCTGAACACCATGTGTGGAAAGTGGGGTTTTGTGAAATTGGCTGGGTCTCAGATGCACGGCACCTGGGAGAAAGGCTTTGCAGAGGTGTTTCAGATCAATAGTGTGGGCAAGAAGCCTGTTTAATGAATTTGCAAGCTAAGTGTTGAAGTACCAGTGCTTTGAAAAGAGTTCATGATCATTCCCATGCTTTTCTGTCCATTGGTACAGATGACTTAAAGTGTGAAGAGCCTGTTCTGAGTGCTTTGGAGCAGTAAAACTGCACTTGAAGTGGGAAAATCAGATTAGTCTTGCAGACTTCCCTCAGTTGGCCCAAGTTGGGGGTGAGGTTAGAGCTCCCCATAGCACATGAAAGGTTTGGGGAGCTCTGGTGGGTGGGTGTTGGGTCCAAATGTAAACCCAGCACACAGTTGGGGGTCAGCAGGTGGGAGGCTCACATGGCTAGAGATGGGGGTCACTGGGAGGGAGGAGGGTGACTGCTGAGCTGTTTCAAATCAGGAGTGAGGAGGAGGGTTGGTTTTGAGAGTAGTTTCATGCTGAAGCTCGTGGGAGGTGAGAAGACAGAATGAAGTTTCTCTCCAGAAACTGGGATGTAGAACCTGGTAGATAGAGTCTGACTGTAGAAATGAGCTCCTTCCCCTTTGGACCCCCATTTCCTCATCTGTAAAGTGAGCCTGTGGTTGAGTCCCCTTTCTGCTTCGAGGTGGCTCTGTGAGGCTTTGTTTGCTTCCTTCTAAATCAATGATGAAGGGGGCTTGCTGCCACCCCATGCGGCCATTCTCTCCAGAGACCTCCCACTCTTTGTGAGCAGCTGCTTAACAAGTATGCTTTGGGGTTCCCTGCACCGTGTGAACCCATTGGCTGGGGCCACATTGACTTAACACAGCCATACCGCCAGCAGGTGAGGTGTTTGGATAAAGGGCTGGGGTCCCTGACGTGATTGACAGAAGGCCTAGGCCCAAGGATGGCCCTAGCAGGGCAGGCTCCATCCCGACCTCGTATGACTCCACAGCAGTGCTAGGGAAAGGCAGTGTTTTTGAGCTGCTCTCACAGTGTAGGCAAGTGGTGAGCGTGCTGGGGTGCGGGGGGCCTTGTTCTCTGTAAGGGTGTGGCGAGGGGACCATTTGGTGGTGTCCTTTAGCTCACATGGTGAGAGTAGGCAGCGGCTCTCTGCAGCAGGATTGGGGCAGGAGGGGCAGACACAACACCACTCACCAGTTTTATCAACTTCAGGATCTTAGGCTACCGAAGATGCATTGCTTGCTTTCTTTTTTTTTTTAATTGAGGTAACTTTGGTTTACGAAGATACAGTTCTCTGTGTCACACCCTTCCTATAGGGGCAAGTCACCCTCTTCCCCGCCCAGTGCAGGCTTTGCACTCATTTTCTGTGTCCTGACTGTGGCTGTGCCACACGGCTGGAGACAGGGACAGAGACAAGGGCCTCAGCTGGGCATGGAAGGTGTATGTGAAATAGAGGAGCCTCTTTTAAGCCACTTTGATAATTACCCATAGCAAGCAAGAGTAGCTGCTCGGGTTACTCGCAGAGTTGTGTGGACATTTAAAATATGATTGGGTTCTAAAAAGCAAAAGCAGTGCTTTGGGAGCACATTTATCATGGGATTCAAGGTCCATGTGTCTGGAATCAGAAAAGATACTCTTATAGTGGGTCGGGAGTCCCTTGCCGGGACCTTGAGGAAAAGCAGCCTTTGGAGATTTTTTTCGAAAGCTATGCTTTCCCGTGCCCATCTTCGGGGGACAGCTGACCTGCTGCCCGGCTCCTGCCATGGGCCTTGGAACATGCTCCCCTCACCCTTTGTCTCACCGTCTCTGAAAGAATCCAAGTGGTCAACAGTTGTGCAGAAGAGCTCAAAGCCCATCATTTGACCTCCCTAGAGTGGGAAAACACGCCGGGCATCCACCTGCCTGTGTGGGTAGAATGCCCACAAGGCTCCCATGTTGAATACCTCAAAATAGGCTGACTCGAATCTTGCCAGGAGCAATGAGCCAAGTGACCACCTCACAGCCTGCTCATGGGGCAAAAGGAGATAGTTTTTTTCCAAAAAAAAATATTGTTTCTTTTTGATTCTTGGCTTCTTGCAAACTATTTTGGGACTGGTAGAGCAGGTCAAAGTTTATTTCACGGCTGACATTTGTCAGCAGCTAGTGTGGACTTGTGGAGGGTTACTGGCCTAGACCATTAGCTACTGCTTGTGTTTGTTTTGTTTTCTCTTCTCTGTTCTGAGACCTGGGGGCAGTGATCCCGGGCCAGATTTTGAGGCAATTCAGGGATGAGTAGGGCTGCACTCCTCTGGGAAACTCAGATTCATGAAAGTGTGGGACTGACAGCCGGGTGCAAAATCTCATCTTGAAAAGGATAGATCACGTTGCTCTTGTGACACCTGCAATGGGCTCTGCTTGGAGCCTGTGGCCTGGAAGGCTACTGAGCCATTTGCCGTTTAGATGAACTGTCCAGAATGGGCAAGTCCATGAAGACAGGAAGCAGATGAATGGTTGCCAGGGGGAGAGAGAAGAGGGGAATGGGGAGTAATCATTAATGGGTGTGGATTTTTTTAGGGGGGTGATGAATATGTTCTGGAATTAGATAGCGGTGACAGTAACACCACCGTGTGACTAAACTAAGAGCCACTGAACTGTGGACTTTAAAATGGTGAATTTTATGGTATGGGAATTACCTCAATTAAAAAAAAAAAAAAAGAGAGAAAGCTGAGCCTTTTGGCTTTTGCAGGGACTTGGGCTGCTTCACTGGCCTGATGTTCACAGCCGGCCCGGTGCTCAGGCATGCCTCAACCCAGTAGGCCTGGATGCCAGTGGGGAGGTGTCCAGTTGAGATGGTGGACTCTTGCGTGGGCTTCTGGCCATCAGGCCCATGTTCCCTGACTCCCAGGTTTGAGGTCCAGGTGAGGGTTGTGGAAACCAGCGCTGAGGGAGCGGGAGGTAAGGGTGTAAGCAAGACTCAGAGGAAGGAAGTGCTGCTGACGCGTGGCCAGCCTGTCTGGGAGCTCTGCAGAAATGCATTTACCCAGCCCTGCACACCCCTTGGAGGGAAATGGACCTTGCTGGGGGGTGGGAAAGCGAGGGGGTTAGTGATGGCTGGTCACCAGCCCTGTTTGGATTGACACTTGTTAGGAGGGAGTCAGGCACCCAGACGGCTCAGAACCAGTGTCTACCTCTGGGAGTGCCTGGCTAAGCAGAGGAGACAGATGAATAGACACAAACCAGGCCCTGGCCGGAGGAGTGCTGTCACAACAGGCCCGGGTGGGGGAGTCCTGGGCAGAGCTGGCCTGGCTGGGCTGTGGAGGAGGCTCCAGTGAGCAGCTTCTTGGCGGTTCAGAGTTGTCTGACAGATGAAGACAAAGAAGGGATTAGCAGGCACGTGGGCTCCCCTTCAAGCACCCCAGATCTTCCACTTCTCCACTTTAGTCACCCTCCCTCACCCAGACAGCAGAAACAGCCTCCTCCAGGGTCCCCCTGCCTCCACCCTAACCCACAATCTGGGCACCACATAGTAGCCAAAGGGGTCCTTTAAAAACATAAATCAGATCACATCTCTGGCCTGATTAAGCCCTACAACGACTTCCCATTGCTCTTGAAGTAAAGTCCAAACCACTCACCACAGCCCAAGTGCCTGGGTGGCCGGCCCCTGCCGACTGCCCCTCCTCATCTGCACCATTCTTTCTCTCCCCGAGCAGCAGTCACCTCAGCGTCCTGAGGCGTTTTACAGCCATCAGATTCTTTCCCACCTCGGCACCTTGGTGTCCTTCCCTCAGCTTAGGAGCTTGGGATACTCTTCCCCGGATCCTCACACAGCTGCTACCTCCTCAGTCCTCATTCCCGGCCAAATTCAGATGTCACTTCCTCAGGGGGACTTCCCTGGCCTCCCCGTGGGATCCTCCCTCTTCCCTGGGACCCCATTTACCTCGCCTGCCTGGCAGCTCTGCAGGCCAAGGTAGTGGGCACTGCTTTATGATGCACTTGACATGCTTAAGCCAAAAACAGCCCTCTGTCAGAAGTATCTGGGCCTCCATTTCCTCATCTGCACAGTGGCAGCGGTGAGCTCTCCTGCCAGAGTTGGAGTGACGATCGGCGTCCGCGTGCCAGGGAAATGCCGGCATGGCCTGCACCCCAGAAGGGGAAGAGGGGTTTGTCCTTGATTGATCTCTTACTGTCCTGGCTCCTCTGGATAGTAAGGCCCATATCTCCACTTGGGTCACAGGGGCCTGGGGGGTTTGGGACCCCCTCATGTTCCTACCTCAACCAGGATTCCTAGGACCAGAATGGGAACCTATCACTCTATCCTGAGAATACTCCCCTACCACCCCAAAACTTACTTGGAATGTGTCCCATCCCAGCAATTTAGAAACGCTTTGTACAAGATAGGGGTGCCTAAGCTATTTTGTAAGGAAAAAAAGCAAAATGGCCCTCGTGGTCATTAGCCTCTGAACCATTCTCAGGCCTTTTCTCACGGGGCTACCCCTGCATACCTGTTCTTGTTCCCTGGTGTGGGGGGTACATTTTACAGCCCCCCCCACCTGATCCCACTGCAGCATCTCTGCTTGGCCTCCATGTTTGTGTATGGCCCGAATGCCTTCTCATTTGCTCGCAGGCTGCCTTCTTTAACAGTGGAACGGTGCTCTGTACCAATCACTCCTTAGTGTTCATCGTGATTGTTTTCCTGGAGCATAATATTCAAAGAGAATTATGTGGTCAGGAGGTAGGAAGAACCACAGCATTTTGCTTCCCTGTTGTCCTAGGTTTACCGCAGGCTCCTTTGAGTTCCTAAGCAGGGCCAGCGTGGAGTTTGCTCTCTTTTGTTGTTCTTTTTAATAATAAGTCCATGGTGGGCAGTGGAACTGGAAGGTTCTTCTGATTTGCGTTTTTTTTCCTGACTGGGAGGGCTGTATAACACTGGCTGTGGTATTTGGGGAATCTGTAGCCCTCCTCAGCTGCTCCCAGGGGGAGCCTGGGAGCTTTCTTTCTAAGTGGCTCCTTGCCTAGATGCCTCTCAGGGCCAGGCAAGCCCCATGAAGAAGGCCATCCCTGAGGATCCTACCCTACCCTGTCCCCAGGCACTGCACTATTAGGACCACCTGCCCACTGCTCTAGCTCAGCTGATTGGAAGGGCTCCCAGTGAACCCTCGATTGGTCACTGGGACCCAGATATTCTTCCAGGTTTTCACTGAACCAGCTTCCAAAGCCAGCACAGGAATATCCATGGAAGCTGTGCATACCTCCCTAGGTACCCCGAGATTGAGGTGTGAGTAGGGTTGAAGTGGGAGAGGCTTGGTGGTCCCCTCCCCTAGGTCTCCTGTAACCCCTCCCTCACCCCCTGCAGAAAGGGAGGCTCAACTGAGCTACAGGGTCACAGTTTCAAGTCACCTAGGAGCCAAGGTCAGGCTGGATTGGGGTGGGCATAGACTGCATGGAGGGGCAAAGGGCGCCACCACCTCCCTCAGCCTTCTCAGCAGCTGCGGTCCCGAAGCCATAGTCACTCACGCTCCCTCATACCCGGTGACGGGCTGCTTCCTGCTTCTGTGTACAAACAAGACTCCGTTGGAGGAAACAGGTGTTTTTATCAGGTCACAGGGCCCCCTCCCCCAACGGCACAGTGCCTGGAGCCTCCATAACTGCCCCCCCCCCTGCAGGGGGGCTGGGCAGGCCAGGTTAGGGGGGACTTGTTCAGAGCCCCACAGAGGAATGGAAGGGGAAGGCACTGAGTCTGGAAGATCCACCCTCCAGTACCAAGCATGCCAGTCCTTGGCTGAGTGGCCCTGGGTAAGTTATTTAACCCTTGTGGACCTCAGTTTCCTCATCTGAAAGTGAGGAGAATGAAGGCTCACACCTCTTGGGATTACTGTGGAATGGAATGAGCTAACGTATGTGAAATACCTGGCACATAGCAGGTGCTTCATGCGTGGGAATTGTCCACATTGTTGAAGGACTCTTGTGAAGGTCGCTGTGCCCAGTGGGTGGAAGACGCCTGAGGTGGAGCCTGGGCTAGAACCTGTGACGCTCTCCCTTCTTCAGTGCGCAGCCAGCTCTGCAGGGCAGTGCAAAGGGGACAGCTGTCGGCCCTCAGTCCTGCCTGTTGTATCTATCTAGAGACTCCTGGAACCTACAGCATTTAGTGAACCCCCCACGGCCCACCCCATATTTGGCCTCTGCCCTCCCAGAGCTCAGACTAGCAAGGCAAAGAGATTCCTGGGGACTCAGAGTCAGCTTCGAGGTTCCATGGAAATTGGATAAAGGGACACTGAGGAAGACGAGAAGCCAGTGGACGCGGGTAGGCTTCCTGACAGAGGAAGGTTCCAGCTAGCCCGGAGCCTCTGCAGGGGCAAGGACAAGACTGACTGGCCGGGGGGGTGGGGGGGGCAGCTTGCACAGAGGAGGAGAGAGGAATCAGCGTGTTCTTGGTCACTGGAGGAACCATCTGAAGCCCGGTTCATGAGGGGCATGGGATGAGGCTGGACAAGGCCTGGCACCGAGGGCCCAGCATGTGATCTCGGCACCCAGGCGGGCATTGGTTCTGGAGCCTGGGAGTGGCTGGTGGGCACATGCAGCGTGTTGGCAGCACAAAGGGCAGGGTGTGCCCATCGGCAGACGGTTTGAGTAGGACATGGAGGGCGAGGCTGGCAGCTGGGGTAGAGCGGGTGCCAGGAGGCAGGGGGTGCCTGGAGGAGTGCAAGCCGGGCCAAGGGAGGAGTGGGCTTTGGGTCCTGGTGACCTGAGGGTGCTGGCACGTGCCAGGCAAGAGTGCCTCCAAGGTGGAAGTTTTATTTCAAATTATTTCATCTGACTCCAGCGTCATGAGCCCAGGGTCTTGGCATTTTTTAGAGTGGCGGCGGGACTCCAGAGGTCAGGTCCCTCCGTCTGTTGGTGATTCAGCCAGGCTGTGGAGAGCACTTCTCATCAGCATTGGCTCTGGTAGGACTTGAAGAACCCAGTTCTGGGGAGGGTCTCTGAGAACCTAGAACATCGGTAGTTTCTTCAGGTGGCTTGCTGCCTAGGATGCCTGGGATTTGATCCAATACTCCTCTTTCCTTGAAAAGAAGGTGTGGCCCGCTTCAGCTTCTGCGTGCATGCACGCCCTGGTGGGTTTGTCCGGGTTAGACGTTTTCACCCCCTCTGGGCCTGCTAAAACATGGGCTTCCTCTTGGCCACATCCCCTGTTGGGTCGAGGTCCTCTCTCTCTCCTGGCCAGATTGGAGCCCTGGCTTGGGGTGGAGCCGAGATGGGCGTGAGTCTGGCCCTGCCCCTCTCCTGGGGGTGGCTACCATGCTAGCAGACAGCTTTAGAGCCCAGAGAAGACGGGGGACACAGCCTTCACACCCCTGTGGCTGACTCCACAGCCACAGCTCCCAGGAGAGTAGAGGAAGCAGACACTCCAGCACATTAGCTTCCCCCGCCCCTGCCATTAAAACAAGCAAGGCTCTTCTCCCCGGGCAGGAGAGTTGTCTGGACCCTACACTATCTGCTTCCAAATGACAAGATTGTGACTGAGATTACAGGCATGGATGGGCAGGAAATGGCCCCAGGGAATAGTGGCTTTGGGGGTTTGCCTGCCCTACCATATCTGGGCTGGTCTAGCCTAGTGAGTGGTAGCAAATCACTCTCCCAGAAAGCCCATGTTGCCCATGAGGGCAGGGAGTTGTGAGAGAAAAGAAGCTGGGGGACCAGGCCCACCTCCTCCCCCTCCTGCGTGCTGGACCTCCAGCAAATCTGTTAACTCCTCTAGGTCTCAGATTACTCCTCTGAAATGGGGGTGGGGATCCCTGGCCATGGAAGATTTCTGAGGTTTGGAGAATGTTGCCTGGAGAGGCTACTGCTCGGTGAGCAGCAGGTGGGGTTTTCTGGGCATTGCAAGGGCCACTCCAGGGCCAGCATCCTGCTCAGGCAGGAAGGGGTTGGGAGAGACGGACAGGTGACAAGAGTCCAGGCTGAGGTTATTCTGACTAACTCTGACCTGGCTCTGGTGGCAGCAGGCCCAGCCTCCCGGCCTGCTGGGCCGCCATCTGAAACGCATTACCAATGCTTTGTAAACTCCACATCATTCGGCCACATGAAAGCCTGGGATCTAAAAATAGCCACTCCCAGAGGACGCCCCGCATTGGTGGGGCTCAGCTGACCTCTGCACGCACACCCACCAGGCCACCTCCTTTGCCAGGGAGCCGGACTGGCAGGGCCGCACCCATCTACCCTCCTTGCGTGGGCAGCCACTGCCTGGGGCCACTTTATCTGGGGGCAGATCTCATGCAGCTAGTCAAACTTCAGGCCCCCGGCCTCCCCCAGGGCGGACTGTCTGGAGGAGCCAAGAGGAGGCAGCCGAGGGTGTGTTGGTGGCCCACGACCTTTCCCTCAGCCATGTCCAAGTCCGGAATGTCTGTGGGAGGCTCATTGGGAACGAGTGGAACCATTTCACAGACGACGACACTGGGCCCCTGTGGCAGGGGGACTTGGCCACTGTCAAGTGGTGGACAGGAGGGCTACTGGCTGATGTGCGGGTGTGAGAGGGCGGGGGCCTGCCTGAGACCCCTGGTGCCAGTGGCGAGCCTGCCCTAGCAGGAAGACAGGGCGGCAGAGGGCCTCTGGGCAGCTAGAATTGACTCTTTGCCCTGCTTTCTGTGGGTTCCTTCTCCCTATGGTCTCTATGACCAACAGCTAACCACTCTTTTCCCTAAAAATAAACATGCTTATGGGATTGGGGGAAGCTTTGTAGCTATCAAAGGAAATAATAGGGTGTTTAAGAAAATTACATTGCGTTTTAAATAACCAGCATGAAAGTCATTAAGTTTGAAGTTTCATTCAAATCAGATGCTCTGTGGCTGGCCTGGTGGCCCAGCAGCGGAGGGTGGGTGGGCCCTCGGGATGCTCAGAGCGCCCAGAGCTCTGCCGCAGCAGCAGCAGAGGCAGCAAGGGCTCTGCCGGTATGGTGGGGCCCAGGCAGGGCGGCCACTGAGTGTGCCGGGCTGCGGCAGCCACCCAGACCTTGCTGGTAGGCTTTGAAGCAGTATACAGCCCCGGGGAGCCGCCCAGCTGTGGTGGGCAACCCCATGGGTGGGGCTAGGAGGTGACGGTCGTCCACAGGGTGTGGGGACACACAAAGCTGGGCTTGTCGAAGCCCCATGGATTGATGGCCGTGGGGGTTTCAGGGATGGTGGTTTGGATCAAAAAGGGCTGAAGAGGATCTAGAAGGCCAGGGCCACATCTGTCCTCCTGACAGTTGGGCTCTCTGTGCCCGGCATAGGTCAGGACACACAGTAGGTGCTCGGCAAACCATCCTGGAAGGAATAACAAGACCACTATAGCAGGGCAGGGTCAGAGATTATCTCAAGTGCCAGGGGCTTTCAATCCCAATGTCAAGATCCTTAGAAGAAGCTGAGAAAGTAGGCATTATTATTGCTCTCATTTTATACATGGGGAAAACTGAGGTCAAGGGGTTAAGAATGTGCTAGTACCTGGCAGAGTCAGGATTTATTTTATCCCAAAGCCCATGCTCTCACCACTCTGCCCTTTTGCTGTAAAATGTGCAGAGATGGAGGCATTGCAGGCTGCAAAGTTAGGCATTACCCCACCCCTACTGGGTTCAGGAGCTGACCCCTGGATTCCGCTGGCCCCAAGGGAAGACTGTCCCTCCTGGGCATGACCTCACAGCTCTCGGCCAGGGGCTCCCTGGATGCCTGGCATGGGCAGGACTCCCAGAGCCAAAGGGTTCCGTTTTTTGGTTGGAGACAGGAACACAGCACTTCCAGAATAAATATTGCTGGGGAAAGTGTTTATAAATGACATCTGAGATTGAGCTGTCTATAGGTGGATTCATTCCTCTTTCTAGCTTTGGTCACAGTCCTGGTTTAGCTCAGCGCTTGCTGTCCAACCTTCCGGGCCAGACACCCACCTCTGTGCGGCCCAGGGTGGGCTACAGGGTTCCCTAGACCCTCGGTCCCTGGAAAGGGCTGGACTGAGGAATCTGTGGGCGCGCCTGGGCATCGGTGTGCCCCGAGCCCCTGCCATGGGGAAGTTGCTTGGGAACCAGAGCCGCCTGCCAGCTCCGCTGAGGTGCTGCCCTCTGCCATTCCCCAGTCCCTGGCTCTGGTCTTTGAAGGCCAGTCGGGAGTTCAGCAGTCTGGCCCGATAGCAATCAGGCAATAGTCCAAAGGAAACCGAGGACAAGTGGCCCTGGCCTGGCACAAAGGCTGGCCTTCCTGAAAAGCCTTGGACTAGCGACCTGCCTGCTTTCGTCGTTTTTTTCCTTTCATTTTAACTTAATTTAAAAAATATTAGTGGACATAAATATTAGTTCATGTGATCCTGACCGCAACCCTGAGCCATGGAGGGCATTTACACCCCGGCAGCTACCTGTGTTCCCTTGGCTCCGCATCGTTCTTCCTTAACACTTGGGCAACATATTCCACTTGTTTTTGAAAAATGTGTTTAATCGCTATAGCTGGGTCCCCTTGGCTCCCCCTGTCCCGTTGCTCCCCATACCTTGTCCCCTAGGAATTTGATCTTCTACCCTGTCCCCTGTGTTTTTTACTGTTACACCCAGGTGTGTATCTGTAGAGCTGTTTGGTGTGGTTTTGTGAACCTTCAAGCTCAGCCTCATTGGGGGCCTCTGCCTCACGAGGGCCCCTGTGGCAGTTGGGGTAGCCCTGCCCACCTTCCTCTGCTTACACTGGGTGCAAGGAGCTGGGGGGAGCACTCTGAGGCCTGACGCCTCCTGCACACTCACTCCTAGGCAGCACACATACCCTCCAAGATAAGCGCTGACAAGAGCCACCCCAGCAAATAGGGGGCTCGCCCCTTCCTCCTCCTCAAATGTGGAGAGGAGACCCAGACCAGCCTGTGGGAGGATGACTTCTCACATCTCCTTTAGTCATGCACAACTGAGGGCCACAGTCCCCTCCTAGGGGAACGAGTCAACGTGCCCCTCCCACTGGGCAAGCTTCAGAGCCATGCTGCTCCTCAGTTTTTTCCTAGAAAGATTCTTGGCAGGGTGTGGCTGGCAAAATCAGTGATTCCAGGTCCCTGGTGGGCTGGAGGTCTCAGTAAGGACATGGGAATGGGGTGGTTTGGGGCTGGGAGGTAGAATCTGGGAATCACTTGGCTCCTGGGCCTCACGTGTGTGGTCTTCACGCTGGCTCACTGCCTGTAAGGTTTGCTGCCGCTCCAGCAGGAACCCCAAGGGACTGGAATCAAATTCAGATCTGTCAGTGAGACCTTGGGCAAGTCCCATTTAACCTGGCTGGGCCTCCTTGCCTCGCCAGCAAAGCGCACACACATCGCAGTGGTGAGAAGCAAATCGCACCAGCAAATCGCAAATCGCACACATATCACAGAGTGGTGGGAAGACTTGGGATTCGGGAGTGGGATGGAGGGGAGGAAGCAGGACTCTGCAGGGTCTCTGACCCTGAGCATTCACTTGGGCCTTGATCAGTCTGAGGTATGCAGTCGGCTGTTACTAGAGGTGACTGCCATCTCTAAGTCTGTACTTCTGCTGTTTTCTTCCTGCCTGCCTTCTGACTGCTCCTAGGGGAATAAAACCTCTGAATTTATCAAATGCCTCCCTTTCTAGAGCCTTGTTTGCCAACTACTGCCAAAGACAGGCTGAGCTCGGAGGGTGAGTCCTTGCCTGTTCCTGGATGGCTGGGCACTGAGGCAGGGCTGGGGAATGCCCAGCGTCTGGGCTGCTGCAGAGTCCCTAGTGTGTCAGTAACATCAACTAGCAGCTCAGCTGCAGCAGCTCCCGGAAGCTTTTATTTTCCTCTGAAAACATCCTGTCCTGAGGGGCGTTCACCTCAAAGAGGAGGAAGGAAAACGCAAGTAAACGAATGCATAGAAACCACTGGAGGCCGGGGGCCAGGCCACTTAGCTCAGTGAGGTTCAGCTAACACTGAGGGTGCCTTGGGGCCGGCTTGGGCCCACAGCAGGCCTGTGGTTTGCCAGGGCTGCGTGCAGGGACTCGGGTCCTCACCTCTGCTGTGGCAAAGCCCTGTTATCTGATGTCGAGGCCAGGCAGCTGGTGGACGGGCCACACGCACCTGGCAGGGCTCTGTGCAACCATGGCAACGGCCCTGTACTAGCAGGTGGGACCCAAGCCTCCTGGTCCACGAGGGTGTGGCCCAGCCATCCCCCAGCCCTCCAGCCAGGCTGGCCACATCGCCACGGCTCCATGCTCTGTGGTGGGCGTCTGGCACAGGGTGTCCAGCTCACTGTGGGCGAGGAGCTTGCAGGTCCTTCTCTGGAGAGCACCGTGTCCTAAGCAGTGGGGCCCAGAGCGGGGGCTGGTGATAAAAGTGCACGAGCCCAGCTGGGTATGTCTGCAGAGGTGGGATCTGTGGGAGCCCACGTATTGAGCCCCGGTTGATATGCAGGTGACTCTCCTTGGAAAATTGGGCCACAGTGATGGAGGAGTTTATTCTCATGATCCCAGGTCTCAAGGAAGCTTCCCACTAAGCCAGTGGCCAGACTTCTCAGCACTTAAGCACCATTAGTGCTGGACAGTGGATCTGCAGTTTGAGACACATGTCTGGGGGAGTTGTGGGGCTGCCTAGTCAGTCCTGGACAGTGAGAAGAACCTGGAGGAAGTGATCAAGGCCAGTGGATGCTCAGGGAGAGGCTCTGGATGGGCCTGGCTGGTAGCTACAGGTCTGGCTCCTGGCAATTCAAGGAAAAGAAGTGAGAACCAGAGGGGACCTTTTGAGCAGGGCCTCTGTGTGGGGTTGTGCCGGGGAAGCTGGGCCAAGGGGCTAAACCCAGCCCACACTACACTCTCCAGGCAGTACGCCGTGGTGTGTGGGCCCAGGTCTGTTCACAGGAAGGGGCAGTGATTCTAATCAGCAGAAAGGTGCCACATAAACTAGTGGTAGTCACGGTGCTGATTATCATTCTGATTCCCACAGAATTGCAGGCGGGAAGGTATGGGACAGGAGGTGGCACAGGTCTCGGGATGCCGGGCAGGAAGTCCTGGACTCCAAGTAGTGGCCCCCACTCTTCCCAGCCTTCCAACCTGTGTGCTGCCATGTACCTAGCATGCTTTGCCCAGTGCTGCACATTCTACTTAAATACAGGCTCACTCTGGGCTCCATCTACCTACACAGCTAGAGACCCAACTTTGAGGCCTAGCTTTAGTTCTGTTAGTAGAGTGTGTGCCAGGCACAATCTCAGCCCTCAGGGAGGGCCTGAAGACGGTCGAGTGAACAGTGACTGTGCAGTAAGGTCTATGGCAGGGGACCCCGTCTCAGGCAGAGACTAGGGGGGAAATCTCATTTATGATGAAGCCTGAATCACGGTAAATTGGCCAAGCCCCTTGACCCAAGGGAGAGAGTTACCGGAGGGGGAAGAAAGTTACCTACAGCACTGGGAGTCGAGAGCCTTCGGGGGCTGGAACACAGAGGAGAGGGCACCACTGAAGACCCCTAGCATAGACCTGATGGGGGCTGTCATGGAGCTCCACTTCCCTCATGAGTAATATGGGAAGGATAATGCCTGCCCCAGATGTGCTATTTCCATATTTGGATTCACCCCTACGTACCTGGCGGACAGAACATTACTATCTAAGCAGCCTACCTTTCTGCCTCATCAGCCTGTACCCCAGGATCTTGAGGCTCCAGGTCTGGCTCTGCCACTTCTGTGGACCTGTCCCCAAAGGCTTCACCCCAGCTCCTGAACAGGCATCAGGAACAGCCCCCGGAAGCCAAGAGACTGAAGTGAGCTCCATGGCAGATGAATGGAGGGGGCCTGCTGGAGTCCTGGCACCAGGGATTCTAGAGGCCTTCAGGCAACAAGTCTTCATGAATGCTCTAAAGACAGACCTGGAGAGGCAGAGATGACAAGTCAATTCTGCCTTCCACGACCCTCAGGCTGATCTCTGCACCAAGGGGCATCTCTGCCTGCCTGCTGGTCACACCCCTTTCTAAGAAGTGACCCTTTGAGATCTGGCAAAGAAGAGTATGGAGAGTTGCAGGAGGGAGCGGGAAGGAGTGGAGAAGAGCTGTGCACCTGGGCAGGAGAGGGGCGGGGCTGTGTGGTGGTGAGCAGGGGAGATGTGGGCCAGGCTGATCACTATCACTGTCTCCTGATGCCAGCAGTCCTGGCAGGTGTGTGGGGGGGTGGGTGGGGGGGGCATGGTCAGAACTCCAATCCCAGGAGTCCCAGAACCTGCTGGACCATTTTTAGAGTCAGGGAAGGATTGACTTGGGTAACCCTAACCAGACTAGAGAAAAGGAGAGATTGGGGTTAGGACTGGGACTCCCTCCCCTGCTCCCCCTTGTTCCTCACAATAACCACAGGGCCTTTGTGTATAGCTGGAATCCCAGCCCTGCCACTCACTAGTGGTGTGATCTCGGGTGAGCTACATAACGCGTGTCTCGGTTTCCTAACGATCAAATGGGGATCACTGCACCTTTGATCACAGACTGTTTCAGGACTGCTTGAGTTAAAGTCTTGAAGGCGCTCAGAACTGTGCCACTCAACTATCAGTACCAGATGCTATTTTCTTGGCCTGAAACATTCTTTCTCCTGGCACATATGTGAGCTCCGTGAACACATCCTGACTGAACATGTCTGCCCACAGCAGTCACCGGAGAATCCTGGTGTGCGTGTGGTGGGTGGCACAGTCCCCTGCCACAGGGAGGCCTTGGGAGAGCCTGCTCAGGCCTCACATGCTCCTCCCACCCCCAGGCTTGAGGCCAGAGGAAGCAGAAACTTTCTTCGCTGGGAAAGTGTTGTGGGGTTCAAGCGTTTGGGGGTTTTCGGAGTCAACCGTCAGAGGCGAGGGAGTTTCTCTGCTGGTGGTGGCAAGGGCTCTCAGTGTGCACACCGCCTGTAAGCAGACCGCTGCGGTCTGCAGGGAAAATGCCGACTGTGTTTATTTTTCACCTGAGCCTGCAGGAAGTGAGGGGCGGGGGGTGAAGGGGGAAGGTAGGGGCAGCCCAGCCAGGCCCAAGCTTGACTTCAGAGCAGAGAAGACCTCAGGGGTCCCCCCCCTTATATATTCTGCCCAACCCTGCCCTTGGGCCTCTTCCTGGCTCCAGCCTGCTCAACAAGAGGAGGGCATGCTGTAGCACCAGAGGGAGAGATTTCTAGCCATGGGTTGTGGAAACTAACCCAGAAGGATGAGGACCTCCTTGGGGACAACAGGTTTTGTGTTGGCACAGGCAAGAACAGGAGGAGCAGTGCTGGACTGCAGTGGACCTTACTTCCAGTCCAGGGGTCTCAGAGTCCTGGACCCGTGCTGGAGTGCTGCAACCTCTGGTGGGGCTGGGGGTTGCGCTGCAGGCATGGGCAAAGGCCAGGGGACCTGGACTGTCATGACCAGGGAGTTTGACTACTGTTGAGTTTATCATTCGTATGTAAAAGTCCACCATGCCGGGAACACTTACTCAGCTCTGTGCTCGACGCTCTTCCCTCAGAGGTGAGATATGAGGTGGTTCTGTGGAGTTGCTCAGAGCCTGGTGGGAACAATCAACCCAGACCCGCTTCCTTCCCTTGGAGGCTGGCCACAGTCCCCATCAGGGGGAGGAGAGGAGGGGAGCTGCAGTCACTGGGCTCCCCATATGCGCGCCAGGCCCCAGGCAACCCCACCCTGTTGTCTGGGCAGCCTGGCCCTGGGACAGCCTTGTGCTGAGGCCATGGAGCGGGACGTTCCACTGGCTGAGGGGAGCATGGGCCACCAGACCCTGTGCCAGACAGTTCCCCCTGGCATGGAGAAGGCTGGGGAGTGAGGCTGAGAGACAGCTTGAATGAATGTGGGAAGGACTGGCCAGGCCCTCAGTGCCCTGCCCTGGCCAGCCCAGGGCCTCCAGCTGCTGGCAGGCTCTCTGCCCCAGCCAGCATCGCTCCTGTGGTTTGGCTGCAGATTCCTGTTTAATGAGGCTCTTCCCCAGTTCTCAGGGAAGGCTGATAGACAGGAAGAGTCCTCTGCCCACCATGCAACACCCCTCCCCCGACACACACATTCTCTTCAAGCCCCCCCACCCCCCATTACACACATACATACAAGCCAGTGGCTGGAGGCTGGATTGGATTCTGAGGTTTCCTAGGCCTAGTCTGAGCTGTGCTGCAACCTGGGACTTATCCTACATGGCCAGGGGACGGTGGTTTACTGGAAAACCTGCTTTGAGGTCATCTTCTCCCTACCTATCAGGAAAAAGAGGCCCAAGAAGTTTCTAGCCTTCATAGGTCCTTTGCTCCTGAACCCCAAAATTCTAGGATAAAGCAGGATTTGTGCATATGTGACCAATGGCATAGTGAGGGCTGATAGTCTCATCCTTATTTTACAAGAGACATACTGGCCAGGATCCTACAGTGAAAGGCCAGCAAGGGCACTTTTAGAAGAAAGTATCACTACAGTAAGTGGAGCAGGATGGTGAAGGCTGAAGTCTGGACACGGTGAGCCAGGCGATAGCAGGGTCATATGCTGGTAAGGGTGTGGGGGCCTGATCTCGCAGAGCTCAGTTGGTAGACTTGGGTTGGAGACTAGGTAGAGGAGCGATGTGAACCGCTCTGTGTGGTGGCAGGATAGTGGCTGGCTGCAGTCATGCAGGTGAGATATGGAGGTGTTTGGGCGTTTTAGACAGAGACAATAGGTGTTTGGGGGTGGGACACGGGGAGAAAAGAAAAAGTGGTGGATTCTAGATATATTTTAAAAGTACAGCCATTAAACTGGCTGACAAACTGGATGAGAGAAAAAAGGAGTCAAGGAATAATTCAAGATATTTACTGGAAGAGGAGTCGCCATCAACGATGGAAGCCAGCATTTGGGGTAGGAAGTCAAAGGCTGATTTGGACACATTAAGCGTGGGCAGCATCCGAGGTCTCCAAGTTGAGTCGTTGCGTGGACATCTGGAGAGTGAAGTTCTGACATGTGGGCTGGAGATAAATATGTGGACCATCAGATGAATACGTTTAAGCTGTAAGCCTAGAGGAGTGAGAGTAGATAGTTGAGAGGCAACCTCAGGTCAGGTTAGGAAGAGGAGCCAGAAATGAGCCTAAGAAGTGGCCAGAGGAAAATCAGACAATTGTGGCATTCTGGAAGCCAAGTGAAGAAGCATTTCGCGGAGGAGGGAGAAATCAGTTGTGTCTCATGTGGGCAAGAGGTCAGGTAAGACGACGACTGAGAATGGACCACTGGGTTGAGGCACATGGAAATCATTAGGGACCCTGACGTCATCTGGGCAGGAGACTGGCGAGACTGGAGAATGGTGGCTGAGAACCACAGGCAGTGAGTTGGAGGGGGGGGCGCCTCTACTGAGGTTTACTCGAAGGAGAGTGTGAGACATGGTGTGGGAGCTGGGGGACAACTGACTGATGGGCGATATGGCCATTTGTTGATAACAGGCATGAGGTGGATTTTGCAAGGTGCTTGGCAAGTGCCGGGCTCATGACAGGTACTCTGTACAGAAGATTTCGTGTGCGCCCACGTGTGCCACAGCTGGCTCATACCTCTCTTGCCAGCCCTCCTAGTGCTCTCCCACAATCCCAACTACGGTGATTGTGTCTGGGATCAGTGCTGGGGTGAAAAGAAAGCCTGAAAGCAGCCGAGACTCCCCCAGCTTGCCCAGGTAGCCTGGTTTTGAGGCAGCAACAGGGAGTCATGACACCCAAAATGTGGGGACATGGCTCCATCATCACCCCCCTTCCCGCCCCAGGTGATGCTGCCAGTTTGGGTGCCATACATGCCCGCCCATCCAGGCAAACCCTCAATGGCATCATCAGGACCCAGTGTGAGGTCCAGCACCAGAGGAAGGACTGTAGCATTTTCTCCTTGCCTGTGAAGGTTCTTCAGGGTGGATGAGGGGCTTTCTACATGCCTCTTCATTACCTGACATCTGAATGGTTGAGCTGTTTGGTGTTGTCTGACTCAATCACCTTCAAGTAGCTGAGGAAAAAAAACTAGCGCTCAGATATTGTAAGGTCTTGAAGAGGAGCTGAACATGGTGGGCCCAAGTCTTCCTCCAGCTCACAGTAGGAGCCCTCCTCGGGGCTGATAGAAGATTTTCTGTCCTGCCCCAGAAGGGGGTCAAATCAGGTGGGACATCAGGCTCAGGATGGGGCTATAGTCCCAAATTCATGCCAACCTGGAAGGACCCACCACCATGGGGACATCAGGCTAACCACCTGATAACAGAAGGAAGCCTGCTTAGCTCTGTGCATGGCTTCTCTTGCTGGCGACGAAGAGCAGCAGACTGACAGGAGTGTTAGCACCCTCCCAGTTCAGAGGATGGGAGCAGCTGTTATCCAGCCTCAAGCTCCCCTGACAGCAGAAATGTGGGGGAAGATGGTGGCCAGGGCTGTTGCTGGAAGGTATGGGCACCTGTCCTCAAGCCTTAGCTACAGTGTGGCTCATACCTAGCCTTCCCTTCATCAGCCAGCGCCAAGGGTCCATTTCAGGCCTCCTTCCCATAAGTTACCCTAAACCAGTGATGAGGGACCAGAACCCCATTCATTATACAAGAGAAAACTGAAGCCCCGAGATGTGAAGGAGGCTAATTCACCATTAGGAAATTTTACCCATAAGGCAGGAGCTGGACCTAACCCTCTCATTACCATGTCATTTTTCTGCACACACACGGGTCAGCAGTCAGTCTCTGCGTTCCAAGCCAGCAGCATTCCTGCAAATGGACTTTTCTGAGTGAGAACCTGGGCCAAAGTTGTAGATGATTCTCCAGGGCCCATCCTGCCCAGGACACTGGGCACATGCAGAGCTGGGTCCTGGGCTTGAGCAGCAACTCCCGGTGGCTGGGTTGCAATGGAGAGCCCCCTTCCCTGCCTGCCGGAGTCACCTCATGACAGATCCATGTGATCTGTGTGAAAAGTAAGAGTCCTGTGGCGTTGAGGAAACAGGAAGTACAGAGGCCAGACAGGTTGGCCCTACCCTGTCCCACCTCCCAAGTTAGAGGGCTAGGGGGCCCTTTCCT
The DNA here is from genome assembly GCF_964194135.1 of Talpa europaea. Classification (NCBI taxonomy): domain Eukaryota; kingdom Metazoa; phylum Chordata; class Mammalia; order Eulipotyphla; family Talpidae; genus Talpa; species Talpa europaea. The sequence goes on from NC_140080.1 coordinate 28,521,907, forward strand.
GTGTTAACAAATTCTGTTAAGGCTGAGAAAGGACAGAGGATCTGACTCAGGACCCCTAGTCTGGGGGTTGGAAGAGGCAGGAAAGCGCCAGATGGTCCTGGTGTCCTCAGGCCATGATGCCCTGCTATTGTGGCTAAAGGCTGTGAGTAGCCCCCCAGAAACGGGGATCTGAGACCAGAAGGCCAGGAAGAATTTCCTGGACAGGGAAGATGTACCTCCTGGGATTGTGTGCAGAAAGAGGGTCTAGAAGGTGGGACTACTTGGGTAAAGTTGGGGTGGCATGGGGATAGCTTGGTGGGCAGTCGGGCAGGGCTACTAGACACCGAGGGCTAGAATGGTTCCTCCTCCCAAAGCCTGTAGTTTTGATTCACCTCAACTTTTGTTCTATACGTTACCTGTACACAACTAATTGGGGCTCAGCCTATACTATTCCCCTATTCCTATGCCTCCTCCCTTGGATCTCCCCATATTCACCCCTACTTCTTCTCATTTTTCAGCACAACAAGGCCAGTCAACCCGCTCACGGCGTCCCACAACTCTCTCCTCTCTATGAACATTTCAGCAGCCCACACCCCACAGCTGCACCAGCTGACATCAGTCAAAAGCAAGGTAGGGACCAGGATGAGGTGGTAAGAGACCTGGAGTTCGGTGGCCAAGTACCCAGCTTCTCATACCTCATGGCTGTCCGTCTGAAAACTGGGAATCTGAGGTTGTACAAACCCTGGGCCCAAAGAAAATGCCAGAAAGATGAATTGGGGACCTGATAATACCAGAGGGTTGGGGGAGGTGATGCCAGGTCAAAATTTGAAGGCTTTATATTGCAGTAGGAGCGTAACCTGAATGCTGCCACAGTGCCAGTAGGACAGTAGGCATAGAGCAAAGCTGATAACTATAAAGCTCCTAGCCTTTCCCTCCCCCAGTGAGAAAATGGAAAGTGGTGGTTGTGATGGCTGATTCACCTCAGCCCCAGGCAAAGTCATTCTGAAAACAGCCATTGTTGGCTGTGGGAAACCTGCTGACTCAACCCTGGGGGAGCAGAGGGGGGAGAATGGAGCCCAGTCTCCCCACACCAGGTTCCCCTAGATCAGGGGCCCGCCTCTTGCCCAGAAAGCCAGGTCAAAGCCCCCAGTAGGGAGCCCCAATTGCAGACCAGCAGAGAAGGGTGTGGCAAGGCCTAGCATCCCACTCCTGAGTGACTCCCAACTCTGCCACCAGCCAGTCAGTGTGCAAGTCACGCAATCCTTCTGCCTAAGTTCCTGGCCTGTAAAAGGGGGTACTGTTACATAGGGGGGATAGTCCTGAACAAACCAATTTATCTGGTCCTCTAGGAAATGGGGGTGGTGGTAGGGGAATGGCATTTAGAGGTTCTCCCCTTCCCCCCACAAAAGTGGCTTTAAACTAAAATAACTAGCTGAAGGGCTCCAGGTCAGGCTAGCTCACTGACTTGGCCCTCCCCACTGCAGGAGTTCACAGGCCCCTGCAGACCCCTGACCTCTCTGGCTTCTACTCTCTGACCTCAAGCAGCATGGGACAGCTTCCCCACACTGTGAGCTGGTGAGTGTGGGTCCTGTGGGAAAAGGGTGATGTGTGCTGGTCAGACCCCTACTATCCTATCCATCCTTCTGTGCCGAGCACCTTGCTGCCAGCTCCGAGGTTTGAGGTGCTGGCTAGCAGTACTATCCATTCCCCAGGTAACCTGACATACTCCCTTTGGGGAGGTGGGAGACCGGTTCCTGGTCCCAGCCCTGTTGTATTTAAACTCAGAGTCTAAGATAAATTTAGTGGGGGACTCTTGGCTGCTCAGGACCTGTGAGTATGTGAGGAAGAAGAGGCAGGCCTGAGTAGGCAGGTGACAGCAGGAATTGCTACAAGAGAGGCTGCTGCTTCTCAGCTCCTTGATAGGAAACTGAACTAGTTCCCAGGAGAAAGCTGCCACCAGCACCCCTTAAACACCAATTCAAGACTAGAGGAAAAAGGTGAAGCACAGGTTGCCCTCTGGTGGCAGATGCTTGAAACGTACACTGGAGTCCTCAAAGCCGAGACCTGTAGCATCACAGTATGGGTCAAACCAGAGCAAGGTGGGGAAGTCCTTGCCCACATCTGGCCAGTAGCCGGACTGCTAACAGCTGTCTCTCCCAACCACAGGCCCAGCCCTCCTCTCTACCCCCTGTCCCCTTCCTGCGGATATAGACAGCACTTCCCTGCCCCCACAGCAGCCCCTGGCACCCCTTACCCCAGGTGAGTCCCTTACCCTGCAGCCCTGCAGCCAGGCTCCCGCTTCCTGTTGCCCAGGCTTCAGTGCCCACACGAAGCCATGCCCAGGCCAGTGCTTGCCCTGTGTTAGTCGTCTGTCCAGCCGTCCGTCTGTCAATCTGCAGCCCCTTGCTGCCCTGTGCCTGAGAACAAGAACTGCGCCCAGGCCACTGTGTGCAGCAGAGCAGCACAGAGCAGCCAGGAACAGTGCATACACACACACGTGCCTGTGCCCTGCCTCTGCATGGGTGAGTCAGCTGGTATGTGCACTCACCTCTGCATCCCTGCTGAGGGAAGGGCGGGTCAGGAGGATGCTCCTGGGCTATGTCCGAGGCTACTTACATTTTTTCTCCAACCTCTTGCCTTCCACCCTCTGGCTGCTTGCTCAGGGACCCCTACATCTATGCCAGCAGCAAGAGGCAATGTACAAATCATAGAACTGCACGTAAGGTAGGAGTTACAGCCCTTCACTTAACTCACACCCTCAGTGACAGTATGGAACAGGCCGTTCAGCAGCCATTTCCAGCCCTACTGGAGCACAGTCCAGGGAGGAAAACACACGCAGCAGAGTTCAGTCAGCTCTCTGGGGGTGGGGAAGAACCAAGGAGACCCCAGCCAGGTCTGTCAGTGGAAAGTGACAGCCAACAGGGGTAAAGGGGCGGCAGCAGGGATGTCATGGCAGCTGCACTCCTGATCTGCGAGTAGCCAGGTAGCACCCAGTCTTCAGTCTACAGGCAGTGGAGGAATTGTAGGAGTGGCCAGGAACCATCAGGTGTTTTTAAAAAAGGCCACTGTGTAGGATGGAAAGGCTTAGAGGGGCAGAGTGAGAAAGCCTCAGAGCAGCCAGAGGCCATTGATGCTGAACTGATACAGGTAGGAGACGAGGAGTCAGGTTCACTAGCCATTTAGGGTATTACCAACTACCTGGGCGGCATGTACATTTTTGCAATGTGTCTGTGTAATGCGTGGGGAGCAGGTATTTGTATCTGTGTGTACTGTGTGCAGGACAGTGGCAGTGAGGTGTCTGTTCCTAGCTGTCCTCGTGTGCCATGTAGGGGCCTCCATGTGTCCAGAGGTCTGACCAGTACATACCTGCCTCAGTGTTAACTCTTCTCCTGCCTCTAGGTTCACCCACCCATCCCTGATGCTAGGCTCCGGCGTACCCGGTCACCCGGCAGCCATTCCCCACCCGGCCATCGTGCCCCCCTCAGGGAAGCAAGAGCTGCAGCCCTATGATCGCAGCCTGTAAGTGAAAAGGCAACTGGGGAATGGGGTAGAAGTTCCCATCTATTATCAGCCAGGATTCATATTCTTCCTGCCAGGCCCAAGGCTTGTTGCCTTGAAGCTCCAGAACTGCCAGAGGTCGCCTCTGGTCAAGCCATCTTGTATAACTCTCTCACTGACCACTGCTTCTTGCACACTAGAGGGTGGTAGCATTAAGTAGACACTGGAGTGGGGGTGGGGGGTGGCGGTGGCACGGGGAGTTCCCAAGTGATCTGGACCTGTGCCCTCAGGAAGACACAGGGAGAGTCCAAGGCAGAAAAGGAAGCCAAGAAGCCAACTATCAAGAAGCCACTCAATGCTTTCATGCTGTACATGAAGGAGATGAGAGCCAAGGTCATTGCAGAGTGCACGCTCAAGGAGAGTGCTGCCATCAACCAGATCCTGGGCCGCAGGGTATGACGATGGGCTGGTGGGCATCAGAGGTGGCCTCTGACCACCTTTCATCTTGATATAGGCTGCTGACTAATACCACTCACCTGTGTCGCTCTCCCCCCCTGCAGTGGCACGCGCTGTCACGGGAAGAACAGGCCAAGTACTATGAGCTGGCACGAAAGGAGAGGCAGTTACACATGCAGCTATATCCAGGCTGGTCGGCGCGGGACAACTATGTGAGTAGTGACACACAGCAGGGGTAGGTAGGGTAACCTTCAAAGAAGCCATGCCCAGACAGGCCAGTCCCGGCGGGGAAAGCACAGTGAGGACAGGTGGAGGGTGCAAGGCGTCCCCTGGCTAGCTCGTTAGAGGACGAGGGGAGCTGCCCCTAAAAACAGGCCCACCGAGGGTACATTCCCCCACACGACTACTGCCCTGTACTTGATTGGGCCACATGGGCAGAAGGGGAGGAAGGAGGAGCCCCTCCCTGCCCCATGGTCATCTAGCAAGAGTTGCAATCAAGAAACACTGAGGGCCCCCAGGTAGAAATGGACTTCAGGCCCAGAATCCCAGCAGCAGCCAGGCTAGGCAGCAGGTTCTGTCCCAGTCACTCACTGGGCTTACAGCAGCAACTTTATTCCCTGCAGGGGAAGAAGAAGAGGCGGTCAAGAGAAAAGCACCAAGAATCCAACACAGGTGAGGCATTCCCTCAGCAGCAGTGGGGGCCCCGTTCCAGGCCCCCATTTTATCAGCAGCCCTACTTGGGTCCAGAGGGTGAGGCAGGTATCAGTCAGAGACCTTCAGGACCTGCCCTTAGCCGTCTGGGGGCAAGACCTGTATGTCAAGCTCTACACCAAGCTCTATGTCCCAGGAAAACCAGCGGAAGCCAATTCATGTCGCATACAGGGAAGCGAGAGGCTAGAACTGGGGCTGGGCAGTCCTTAGCCCTTTCTCTGAGGTTGAAGAATGGGTCTTTCTTTCCATATGTAAAAGTGCTTAAGAGACTTAAGCTCCAGCCTGAGCTACAGGATAGGGGGTCAGGCAGACTGGGGCACTGACAATAATGAAAACCTGGTTAAATGGGCAGGTAGTCGGAGAAGGGCTATAAAGTCCTAAGACAGAGAGACCGGATCTCATAGGCCTTGCTGGGCTTTTGCTCCCACAAGCCACAGAGAGGAGCCAGCCTGACAGGGTCTCTTCCTTCTCAACCCACCATTTCTTTTCACTGCTTCTAATGCCCAGGTGGGTCCCCACCTTTCCTGATATCTTGGCTTTGGGCTATAGGGTTCCCACTGGGGCTGGCTGTGCCATGGAGAGGCCTACACTGCCTGTGGGGGCTATGGGGTGTCTATGACTGGCTAACAATGATGTTACCTCTTCTTTCTGGGCCCCGCTCTGCCCTGCCGCCTGCCTGCTCTCGCCCTCTGCCCTGCTCTGCCCCTCTGGCATGGCTGTGAGCAGACCCTGGCTCGCCTAAGAAATGCCGTGCTCGCTTTGGCCTCAACCAGCAGACGGATTGGTGTGGTCCGTGCAGGTGGGTTTGTCCCCACCACCATCCTCCCTTTGCTTCAAGCTGCTTCCCTGACTCTGCACACATTCTGCTAGACCTGTAGCCCTCTTTTGCCCTCCCCGCCCAGCTTCCAATCAAACCCATAGACTGGGGAGTCCCTTCCTTCTAAGAATGGGAGCGAACACAGAATACAGCTTCTGGGGAAAATCACTTAGGTCTAAGTAGAAGAATAATACAGGAGGAGGGAGAGAATGTTTTAGAAGGGCAGGAAAGGCAGACTCCAGTTACACCTCTGGCTCCTGGTGCCTTAGGTCTCCCAGTAATGGCAGTCTGGTGCTAACACCAACAAATCACACATACACCATTCAAGTAGCCCGATCCGTTCTCAGGCCTCAATGTAATCATAGCCTGCCAGCTCCCTCACTTCAAGTGGGGATCCCTGCCTCTACCATTCAAGGTAACTAGAAAACCTAAATAACCTGATTGCAGAGTCACCCTGTGACTCATCATATCTTGTTTGTACTGAGACCAGAGGGCTGGTGGGTAAGTAGGGCAGAGCAGGGATACCCCGAGCTGTCCTAGCCAGAGAGCCATATAGAACCTGTGGCACTAAACCTGTGTTTCTCTATACAACAAATATTTGTGTTTGGGTGAAGAAGGTGTAAGTACCAAGTGGCTAAAGTTGCTTAGTTTAGGTTTAGGCCAAATCCTGGTGAAAATGAGGCTACTTTCAGGCAGCAGTTCACTGACTCTCGGGAATACTTGGCCCCTCAGAATGCCCACTATGCTCCCTGTCAGAGGATAAAGGGGGATGGGGATGGGGAGGGGGCAATGTGTGTGCCTGTCCATGATAGGTGGCAACCCTGTCCTCAAAGGAGTTCTTAGTCCATCCATTCCCTGCTACTCCGAGACAAACTGAACTATGAGGTGTCTGTCAAGAGTGGGTAAGCACTGGGATTGCTCAGCCCAAGAAGCTACAAGCATTGCAGCCGCTTGCCTGAAGGCAGGTGTGAGCCCACACAAGTACACGTGAAGCAGAGGCTCAGTGGTACAGGCGGGGAGATGGTGCCCCTGGAAAACAGCCCCAAGGACCTAATGACATAAAGCTCCTGTGCCACCTTGTGGTTGTCGCGGGAACTGCACCTGTCCCAGGTCTAAGCCAGGCCCAACAGAGTTGTAGTGCTGGTTCAGATCTGAAGACACAGGCACATCACCCAAGTGATGGGAGAGGGGACAACTAGGCCGGTGCAAGAACAGCATTTTTTGGTTGTGGTGTATGACTATGAATTCACCCTCTGTTTACAGATAACTCTCTTCACTATTCCTAGGAGGAAAAAGAAATGCATTCGGTACTTACCCGGAGAAGGCCGCTGCCCCAGCCCCGTTCCTTCCGATGACAGTGCTCTAGGCTGCCCAGGGTCCCCAGCCCCCCGGGACTCACCCTCATACCTCCTGCTGCCCCGCTTCCCCACAGAACTGCTTGCTAGCCCTGCGGAGCCAGCGCCTACATCACCGAGTCTCTCGGCCACTCTCAGCCTCCCAGCCCCCTGGGCCCCCATAGGCCCCCAGCAGCGCCCTGCAGAGTATACAGGTACAGAAACAGGAATCTCAGAGACAGGAGGCCTAGCGTGCACAGGACATGTGGTCTCCTCCGGGGGGCCGCCCTCTGAGAGGAGGCGACAGAGTCCCAAAGCACGTGGCAACCGGCCAGTGGCCCTGCTAATTCCCTCTCAAGGTCCAGGCTCCAGAGATTTCAAAGCCTGCACAACTTCTGCCTGAACCCAAGGCCATCAATTCAGACTGTGGTGGGGATCAGATCTGTGTTGTAAATCATCTGATCAAGGGCATCCCTCATGCCCATGGCAGCCTGCGTTTGTTCTTCTTAACCATCCATCTAGCCAGCCACATGCCCCCGACTCCCTTGTCTTTCTGCTATAGTTACAAGTGGGCTGGAGTGGGCCCTGCTGCTTTCCCTACCCTGCTCTCCTCACCCCCACAGTGCTATGCCCTCCCTACACCAGACACTTCATAGGCCAAGAATGAGCTGGTTTATCAAATAACCATGTGAGCGCAGTTACAACCACAAAGCTTAAAGACAATAATGCTTCTTTCAATGTCCTGGAGAAACCCAGTTTACAGAAAATCAGCTGCTATTTGTAAACTGGACCAGAGAATAAGTCTTGCCACGTTCTCAGGAGCTTGCAAGAGGAGGGAATGGAGTAGGTCAAGTTGAGGTCTATCACCCTAGGCAACAAGAATAACCTGACACTAACTTATCAGGCAAGTGTGTGTGGTGGGGCACCAGGAGCTGTAGTTCAAATTATTTGAAATTATTTCCTGAGAAACTCACCCACTTAAGTACCAATACTAAGGTCCCAGGCCTGTTGCTAATGGCTGTAAAGGAAAAAAAGTCATAGCCTAAAACCTGGTGTGCATTCCTCCTGACTTCGAGAGCACTTTTCACAGCTCCAGATCCAGCTTATTCATGCCAGTACAGCTAACTCTTGGGTCGTTGTGAAAAGGGCCAAACCCCAAACTTCATGACACCCGACTTCCAGCAAGAACCCAGGCCAGCTTGTTTCCCTATGGGGCTGCAAGAAAGAGGGACCATTACAGCCAAAGCAAGGAGCCCAGAAAACCGCTAGTGGTGGACAGTGGTTTTTCACCACAGTCTAATTTAACCCATTTCTGAGCCAAGCTTCAACCCTGAGCCTTAAACAAATCTTTTAAATTAACTTTTTTTTTGCCTCCTCCTCACTGTATATACCTGAATCCAAAGAAAAAGGCTGTCCACGTACCCCCAGCCCCACCCCCAACAAAAGCCTTTAGTTTCTACATTAGCCACTGATTTCTCAGAATCCAAAGATCATTATTCTAGTGTAGTGTTGCAGGAAGTCAAGAGAGAAAAGGACCATTGTAGTGTTCCAAGTTATTTTTGTATTGTTAATGCATCATCATAGAAAAACTTTTTTAACATGAGAATAAAGATACTTTTTACTGGGTTTCTTTTTCAAAGCTTGACCCTGAGGAATAAGCGGTCTCAGTAACAGCATAACATAACACACTTTCCTTCTCTGCAGCCATGAAAACTTGGGGGTTGCTCCCTATTGCAGTATACATGTTCTGAAGTCCTTCCCTGACAGGAGCCAGAAATCACTCTCATTTCCCCTTAAGGAGATTGGGGCCCTGTCCCAATCCTGACTCATGCTGGGTATAAGCTCCTACTCCAAGCCTTGCTCTTAATCCCCAATCCTCTGACCTCACAAGTGGTTAACAGGCCAGCCTGTCCCCTAGTACTCAGAATAAATGGGTTTAAAGCTGCTGCCCACAGATCCTATGACAACTCAAATGAAAAGAGGCACACAGGACCACCAGGCTCCATTGTTCTCTGAGGGCAGAGAAAGATACAAAACACTTGACAAGCACATAACCTATTTCAATGAAAAAAATTGAACAGCGATACTTCATAATCTGGTATCATGTCCGAAATAAGGGTATTTTAATAGCACCCCTTCTCCCCCTCCCAATGACTGTCAAGGTGCTTTGAAGTAGTCACGTTGTAATTTTCACTGAGTTATATTTTTTGATTTTATATTTAAAAATATTTATAAATAAAGTCATCTTCCAGGGTAGTGTCTCTTTAAAGTAGGCCACTGGAAGTTGTAATCCCAGCCTTGCTTCTTTCTGGAAGGGTGCTAGAGGAAACCAGCCATTCTCTCGACATCTGTCCTATTTAAAGAATTCCGCTCTGGCTACTGGCCTAGTTTTTAAAAACTACATTCTAACCAAGTCTTATGCAAGTCTGGGTTGCTGCATCTGATTTGGTGTCTCCTTTAGAGTACACTGGGTACATGAACAATGCACCCTTTGTGTATGAGAAGGTGGAGAGGGGGCTTTGAAAATGAGACTGGCCTTTTTAAAATACTGACTTCAAAGAGGAAACTCAAATCCTCCCAAATCACACCAGCACATTCCCGAGGCCACAGGATGATTTGAGATTGCAATCCGAAATTCAATATCACATAAAAACCAGTTCCACCATGTCAGCCAAGAACCCTGTTTTTCTGAGACGTAAGACAAGATACTCAACCTCTCTTACACATTCCCAGAAAACTGGCAGATTTTGCCCAAAATGCGGATTATTAACCTGCTGTAGCTGCTCCCCCTGCCCTCCTCTGCACAGTAGATAAGAAAAGGGCTCAGCTCAGCAAGATAGCGGGGGCCCTCTTAAGATTCCCAATTTGAGGTTGTTTCCCACTTTTACAGTAGCCCCGGTGGCTAGACTCTTCTGAACTGCAGCAATCTTCTAAATAAGCACTGCTGCCTAGCACTATTCAATGGATGGTAAATCCACTTGGAAGGCCACAAGTGCAGGGAAGAGGAATGGTTCTTCACATTAAGCCAGAGTAAGACTGGTAATAAAAGTACCAATCTGCTTTCTAGAAAGACACAGAAAAAGGGTAACAAGGACTTGCCAGATCTATACATCAGTCCAGGCCTACCTAGAAAGTAGAAAACCAAAAAAAAAAAAAAAGCTTGTTTTATAGTAAACAGCTGAAATTAAGACTCCCCAAACATCCCTGAAACAGCTGGCCATCCATGCAGATCCTGGTTCCTCGGATGTGTCAAATTTCCAGGTCCCCACTATTTCAATCAACTACTGATCACAAATCACCCTGAGCTCTATAATGGTCTGGAATAGGTAACAGACCTTCACTGGTGTACTGTCCACAGAGGACAATGGGATCCTGACTTCATATATTCAAAAAGCAGAGTTTTACAAGAGAACATAGATGGGGTGTGTGTGTGGGGGGGGGGTGGTGGCGGCGGCAGGGGTCGGGGGTGGGGGAGGTAGTGTTTCCACAGGTTTCTAGAACAAAAGCCTAACTCAGATCAGGAGCGATTTTAAGCTGTTAAGAATAGCTTGGAAATGGGCATAGTTAACTAGGAAGGGCAAATTCTGTCTCAGGGGCAGGATCTATCTGATCCCAAGCATTCTTCATGAGGTAATTTCTGAAGAAGAGACAGCAGCTGTGAATTACATGGGAAATAGTTAATAGCAGACACATCTTTCAAGTTCACCAGGGCTTTCTGTCCAAAGTCTTCCTTTTTCCGTTCAGGTATTCTCTCGTTCCTTCAGTAAAGTCTTGCTCACTCATGTGCAGTCAGTGTAATGGGGAGGGGGTAAGAAACATGGATGGGGAGGAATTGGGTTCCATTCACCAAAAAAAAAAAAAAAAAAAAAAAAATCACTCTGGAAAAGCCTCTTCAATGTGGTTTCCTGATAGTGTAGCTCTACATTCCCCCCTCCTCTAGGTTTCCTGAAACAGAAAAATCTGCAAAGCATATGATGCAGATTAACAGACTGTAACAGACTGAAGTGACACACTCAACACACAAAGGACAAATAGGAATTTGAACCATACAGGTGGAAAGTATTCAAAGTGAAAGCACTTTTATGCAACAGGCTGAGCCTCAGAATCAAATGACCAGCTGGCAGATAGGAAGTTAACATGCTAAGTACTTCCTGAAAACTCAGACTGAGCAGTGTCAGAATGCAAGCAGATATTGTGAGCCACTATATTCCTCCCACAAAACGCTCCTCAATACTGATACACAGACCAGATGTAACCAATACAAAAACTGCAAAATATACAACTATGTCATCCATGAGTTAAAACTACCACTCAAATGAAGTTTCACATTGAAAATCCATCTGACAGAACACCTTCACCAACAAGCTTGTCATCAGACAGCTCAACAGGATAGACAATATTCAGTCTATCCTGTATAGGAGTCCAAATGGCTCAAGGTTGGCCAAGTAACATGTTCTACACTACTTCATGCAGTAAACTATTTCTTACTTCATCTTGATATGCACATTCAGTTCTTACTCTGGCAGCAGAATGGAGGCAGTGATTTTCAACAACAATAAACAAAGTTATCAGGATTCTAGCTGTAAGACCCCCAATATTCAGAATACTTTAAAATTCATCATTATTATATATCTTAGTTTAAACCAACATTGCCCTGCCCAACATGGATCTGATAAATACTCTCGGTAAAATATTTTCCCTAGAGCCATCACCAAAGTTCTGTCACCAATGCAGTCCTAATGTCTCTTCCAGTCTATTTGCTCGGCAGACCTTCTCCTTCTAGTTCCTGACTAAGCACTGCTCTCCCCCTCACCATCGCATCCCTGGGTCTCCAGCCAAATCAACTTACTTTTAAACCAAGTTAGTTTCTCCTCATGGAACCTTTCCTGCACCTTGCAGCCCCATTTGCTATTTAATCTTGTTCTATCCAATATTTCCATTAGTTACTCATCCCCTGCCAGCAGCATTTATACTTTACCTCTAATGACACTAAAAACTCCAAAAGGGCAACCAACTCTTATACTTCCCTACAAAGAAGGCTGGAGCTATACTTTAACATTCAAACATTTCATATGCTTTTCCTTTATTTGCCATTTTCTCCCTTATTCTCCTTTCCTAGCCAGAAATCAGGTTTCATACAAATCCAGATAACGGAAGATTACTTTATTTTTAAAGCTCAAGCAACTCTGTAGGGAGAATATTTGATTTCCTCAGCCACCTGAATGCACACTCAACTTTAGTAAACAAAAAACCAGATCTTCAAATGCAAGTGGAAGTGGAAATGTTAAACTAAGAAAAATTAGAGATTCTGATAGCCACAGACAAGACAGAGCAAGAACTCTACTGCTCTCTGTTCTCTTTCCTGGTGGAAGTCATTTCCTGTTTAAACTGCCCTAATAAAAACCTAAGCAACTTACTTCATTTCTTCTTAATTTTTATCCAGGATCAGAAAACAAATGACATTTTTTTTTTTAAGATTTATTTATTTATTTATATAAGCACTAGGTACAGTCAGAATCGCGGGAGGGTGAGAGAACTCACCAGAGCCAGAGCAGGGAGCAAAGCAGGCAGAGGGCGGCAGGAGAGGTCTGCGTGCCATGTGGGACACTCCTCCGGTAGCTGGGGAGCAGCCGGGGATCGAACCGGCGCTGCAGAGGCTGCGGGCAGCTTCGCAACCCAGCGCTCAACCGCTGCGCCACCGGGGAGGCCCCACAAATGACATTTTTTAAGTAAATTAAGACGTCAAGTCTTGAATATCTGCCTGCAGAATCACATGCCCATAGTGACACACTATTACTATCCTCCTTTTCTTGCTAATTCCAGGTTAACCTCAGCATTACTGTCACATGTTATTACAACAGTTCACCAAGCAGTTCACCAAGCAGCAGTTCACCAAGCAGCCAGCAGTTCACCAAGTTACATGTACATCTTGCTTAATTCCAATAGTTGGTATTCCAACAAATCTCAACTGTAATGCTACTTAGGGACCTACAACTTAGGGGAATGCCTTTGTAAATCTTTGGAAAAATACACAAATGACAAAGAAATACCTACCTTGTGTATTAAAGGTAAATTTATGAAGGTGAGCTACTAACATATAACAAACTTCAAAAGAGGTAACCTGCTTCCACAAAGTAAAAATTATTAAAATTGAGGGGGCACATCTGTTGTTCCTGACATTGCCAGAGAGAAATAAGCTAACATTCAAAGGGATTTATTTTTTCAGCTGGAAAGTAAGTCAAAGGACTATCACAGAGAATGAAGATCACCAATAGCACCACCACAGGTACTAGTTAAGCATTTTCTATGTATATAGAGGAAAAAGACAAACATTGTTGAATCTCAGCTGAAATCTGCTCTTCTTCTCATTCTCTTTCCTGTCAAAATATAGGCTATTCCCTAATTAGCCCTGAGGGTAATCAAGAAATGTCACCTTCTGTCTCCCACATACACCAATATTTAGAGAGAACCTTCATAATTAATCAGCAGTGACTACCTTCCAAAACCAAGGCTATCACCGGTTTGCCCTCCCATGCCCTGGAATAGCTATTTTTGTTTTCATTATGTTAGACCTTCATTGCACGAGCATCTTTCACTTGTGTTCCTAATAAAAATTCATACAGATGTGCCCCCTCAATTTTAATTATTTTAACAGTGCTGTTAAATACATGTTATGTCTTGCTATCAAGCGGTCTCTCAGTACTAGACCACCTAATACCTAATATGAAGTAGACTATACTAGAACGGTGAACTATAGTAAATACTATTTCCAACTCATCCAAGGCCATGCAGGCAGGCACTAAGAAGGAAGAGCAGGACACCAGCCTCACAGCATGGCCTCATGTTACAATTTTAGTTTAGAATTACTGGGAAGTGAAAGGATAAGCAGAAGTATCTTGAAGACAGATATGGCTACATGTAAGGGCCACTCATTTTCCCTGGATAAGATGAGAACCTAGAAAACTCTTTGCAGACAAGAAACAGTAAGCACACAGCAGGGTAAAAAGGGCAGGAAAAGAGTGCTGCAGTTAGCTTTAAGGGCCTGTTAACACGATGCCTATGATTTACTGGGCACATACGGTCTACAAAGGGCCTACTTTCTCTTGGATGAGCTACAAGATCTTATTAAACCTAAGTATCAGAACTTTGTTTAAAAATTAGGGTCATAGTCTATAAAAAGTCAGGGAGGAAACAAAAATTTAAGCTATAGTATCTGTCCACGCAATCTTAAATATTCAGAAAGATCCCAGAATACTTTAATATAGGTGGTGATATTATTTACGACCTCTGTAATTCAAATAGTTCTTGGGCATTATATAGATCAATATCTGGTATTAATAGGCTCCCATTTCTGAGAAGCTTTCCAAACTAAACACAGCATATGCTAATAATCCCAGACTTTCAGTAAAGATGTATGTTTTGCATGATATTGTGAGGGATATAGTTGGAGTGGATATGTTTTTTTAAAGAGTTGATCATTATAGTGGGGATTAGCAGATGAGACACTCCAGCTAGGTCTGAACTCTTGCCATCTTCCCCCCTATAACCAAGGAAAAGGAAAAACCAGCTTAATTTCTGAGAATAAAGGGATTCAGGGATCCAGAAGTAATCACAGAGGTTAGCAAACTTTTCTGCGCAAAGAGTAAGTATATTAGACTTTTGGTCTACTACTGTCTCTGTATTAAGTGATTCTTTCAAAATATAAAACCATTTTAACCCAGACTGCAAGAATAGGTTGTCCATACATAGACTGTAGTTTGCTATCTCTGATACAGATGACAAATAGGGCTTAATATGTGACAGCACTTAGGACTTTATTAAATGATCAAGGGCAAATAAGGGGTGCAATAAAGGCAAACTACTGTCAAGTAATAATCTGAGCCCAGACATCTCACAGTAAACATGAAGAGAACACAACAAGACTAATGTGTGAATACAGATGATGCTCACTGGGAAAGAAAGAAAAGAGGGAGCACAAGAAAGAAAAATATATCAAGCATGTGAGCCATCAAGCCAGCAAGAAAACATCAATGTTCTGTAGGAAAGAGGCTATAAACAATGGCCATAGAGTTCTGAGAACCCACATATACCAGTGAAGAACTGCAGCACCGGCTCCACTGACCTGTATCAATGACAATTAGAAGAGACTACCTACCCTACAGTTACATCATCAGCCTCTAGGGAGTTAGAATTTTAACTGCCTCTAAGTCTTTTTTAGCTACACAACTGTATATTAATTTTTCTACTATTAAGTGAAGAGACACATTTAAGTACACAAAAGTAAAAACCATTTACTACCTACTACATAGCTTACTTTTTATTGAAAGTATCTTGCATTCAAGATGGATGCTTTGTGTTTTGCCGCACATTTTAATGTTAAAAGTTAAATTACTTTTCACATGCAATGAGTATCTTTTCCACATGGGATCACTGATTATAAAAAGATGACATACCACATGGGTTAAGTATCTTTTTAATTGAAAAGCTAACGAACTGTCTACTTATGTTTCCCCCCTAAAACCAGAGTAGTAACTGAGTCTCTAGGCAACAAAGTCAAAGCTGAAAGGATTAAATATGCAAAAACAAGTCCTCAGATCCAAATAAGGGAGCCCAGCTACATACAGGCTAATCAATACCTGTGGCACTCCTTGACCCCAGGAAGCTGGAAGCCATCCTAATAACCGCACTCAGAACATTTACTTTGAATAGCCTTTTTCCAGTTTCCAACTCACAAATAAAGATAATACATTGTTAATTCTATTTCAGAAAACTTTTTGCAAGTTGTTTTTATTTACAATGTCAACTTTTAAAAGGTCACTAAAGTTAACTGGGCAATAAACTAGGCAGAATCACTTTACAAAAAGAGGGAAAGCCCAAATATCACTTTTCTATAGAGAAACTGGAGTTCAGTTTTATTCAGAGCAAAGGAAAAAGTAACTTTTGATCACACTAGAAGAAATAGCCTTATGTCTGGAATCTGTACTCGAACTACACATGCAATGAGGACAATATTCTGCTAATACAATTGATTTGCTGCTGCATTTGTCTACTGTTTGTCTAATATTAACAATTATAAACAGAGCAGTGCAACTAGTATTTGGAACAATCCTTACAGTGTTAATGTCAGGCACAGCATTTCACTTCTCTTCACACCACTGGTTCTCTTTGCGTACCTAGAAGAGGAGACGGATATAAGGTAAAACCTTTAGTCTTTCCAAGACCACTTTGCAATGAATCTGCAATAGTCTGCAAAGTGGGTAAGAAAGGAATAGATGAGAAAACTGGAAAAATACCAGGTTATAGAACACTTGCTGCTTACTCTTTTTTAAAATTGTAAAAAAGCAAACATTTTTACAGCTTCAGTCACCAGAGCTGACAGAGGAAATTCAAATAAGTCATTCACATTATTTTAGTCTCTAGCTGTCAATAAAATCTTACTGATTCACTTACTCATTCATTCATTCACTCCTCCCCATTCACTAAGTTGCTCTGAAATATCCTGGCATACAATCATCCATCGGTCCTGCTTTCTGAAGTCAAATATCATGGCCTAATATAAGGTCCTAGGTGCCAAAACTAGGAGCTATTATTATTTTTTAATTTTTTAAAAAAGATTTTTTATTTATTTATACAAGAACTGGGGTACAGGCCAAAGGGGTAGGAGGGTGAGAGAATTCACCAGAGATAGAGCAGGGAGCAGAACAGGCAGATGGACTGAAGACACTGCTGAGGGGAGCAGCGGGCGAGACAGGAGAGGTCTGCCACGCGATGTGGGTTTCTCCCTGGCCAGCTG
Source organism: Talpa europaea (assembly GCF_964194135.1). Lineage (NCBI taxonomy): Eukaryota > Metazoa > Chordata > Mammalia > Eulipotyphla > Talpidae > Talpa > Talpa europaea. The sequence continues at coordinate 28,538,495 of NC_140080.1, forward strand.
GGAATCGAACCCATGCTGAAGAGGCTGCGGACAGCTTCACAGCACAGCGCTCAACCCGCTGTGCCACCGGGGAGGCCCAAAACTAGCAGCTATTAAATAATATCAAAGTGCAACTTCGGGCTGGAAACTTTTTCTTATATTTAAAATATAATCACAAAAATATTTAGAATCAGACTCAAACCAGTATCTAAACAAGAATAATTTTAGCAAAGAGAAAACACCTATACTTACAGGCAGTTCTTTTCTAGTTATGTTATGGGTTTTTAGTTGCTTTAAAAAGCAGGTGATCAACAGAGTACCTGTGGGCTCCTTACCTGGGCTTCTTCTTCTTCAGTGAAGTCATTTTTGATATTGAAGGTTTTGCGAATCTCCTCAGGAGTTTTCCCCTTGATCATATTGGCAACAGTCTTGCAAGTAACATCAAGCAAACCTTTGATGTCTAAGTAGTTTGCAGCCTAGAAAGGGATTGTTTTCATTAAAATATATTCGATGATTTAAACTAATTCTAAAGCTAGCAACTGACAATGCACATCTAATTAAAGTTTAAAACACTATTCAATTTTGAGACATTAAAGGGAGAAAATGTCAAATTCTTCTGTGGAAAAAATTGTTGCATGTTCCCTTCTTTGCTATACCTCTACAGTAACAAGTTCTTTTGCTGCCTTAAGCAAGTTACAGTACTTCCAATGTTACAGTGGCCACTACTGACTATGAGTGGGTATGTGTACACACAGGCATGCATACACAAACACTACAGGCAAATCTTGACAAAAATATTTTAGGAAGATTCAAACATAAGCAGCTATAGCACATTTTATTGATCCTCTGGAAGAACCAGCTTTTGGTTTCTTTGATTTTCTCTACTTTTTCAGTTTTTTATTTTACTGATTTCTGCTCTTTAATATTCCCTGTCCTCAGGTTTAATTTTCATCTTTTACTAGTTTTTTAAGGTAAAAGGTAGATCAAGGGAAGACTTTTCATCCTTTTCAACACAGTATTTAGTGCTTTCAAGATCCCTCTAAATACTGCTGAACAGCATATCTCACAGGTTTTCATGTGTTGTTTTATTATTTTCATTCAGTTCAAAATACTTTCTAGTTTTTCTTGTTTCTTCTTTGACATCTGGCTTGTCGAGAAGTGAGTTAATTTTCAATTATTTGCATATTTCCCAACTATCTTTCTGTTGCTGATTTATTTTCACCATCATCAGAAAATATATACTTTATATAACTGATTTTATTTTTCAATCCGAGGCTTGTTTCACAGCCCCAGAACACATCTATCTTGGTAGCATACACTTGAAGAAAATGTGTATTCTGCTCTAAAATTTTTAATATCCTATGTCAATTAAGACAAGTCAGTCAATAGTGTTATTCCAACCTTCAATATCCTGACTGACTTTGTCTACCTATTTTATCAATTATTTAGAGACAGGTTTCGAAAGTTCTACTGTGATTATAGATTTAATCCCTTTACCATTATGCAATAAAAGACGGTCTTGAACCCTCCTAATATTCTTTGCTTTGAAATCTACTTTAACAACCACTCCAGTTTTTGATTAACCTTAGGATACCTTATCTTTTCCCACACTTTAACCTTGTGTCTTATATTTAAGGTGAGTAGAGAGCACAGCTAGATCCTCCTTTTTTAAAATCCCAATCCAACAATCTCTATTCTTTAATTGCGGTTTTCCAATCATTTACATTTATTAATGATTACTGATAAGTAGATTAAATATCACTGCATTTGAGTTCAGAGGATGTTAAAATGCACTATCAATGAATCTCACAAATTTAACTCAGTAAGAAGTACTAAAACACTCTACAGATGGCTTACAGTATGTATTAAAAACTTACCAGAATAAGTTCAAAAAGTGTTCCTTGGTCAACTTTTAGAAATTCTTGGTCCCAAACAGGGATATCATCTGTCCGCTTTTCTTTGTTCTCATCATCCTCAGGGGGAGGAGGGTCATCCTTGTGGTGGGTGCACCACTGAATGACCTACAACAACAGTTCATCTCTTTGTGGTAAAATACTCACTCCACTGCTAAGGAAAAATCATTCCTTAACTAAAGAACAGCTAGAGGGTTGACTTGAATAATGAAGTTAGTAATCAAGCTTGAAAAGTAAATATAAAGTGCAGACATCTTCACAACTCTAATGTGTGCACATAGGTAAGAAAAAAAAAAAGTAGGGGGGCCTCCCTGGTGGCGCAGTGGTTGAGCGCTGGGTTGCGAAGCTGCCCACAGCCTCTGCAGCACTGGTTCGATCCCCGGCTGCTCCCCGGCCACCGGAGGAGGGTCCCACATGGCACGCAGACCTCTCCTGCTGCCCGCTGCTCCCCTCAGCAGTGTACCTCGGTCCTTCTGCCTGCTCTGCTCCCCGCTCTGGCTCTGGTGAATTCTCTCACCCTCCCGCGCTTCTGACTGTACCCAGTGCTTGTATAAATAATAAATAAATAAATCTTTAAAAAAAAAAAAATTCACTGGAGAGAAATGGGCCAAAGCTATGAACAGGAAATTCAAAAAAGAAATCTCAGTCTCGGGCCTCCCCTGGTGGTGCAGTGGTTGAGCGCTGGGCTGCGAGGCTGCCCGCAGCCTCTGCAGCACTGGTTTGTTCCCAGGCCACCGGCAAGGGTCCCACCAAAAAAAAAAAAAACAAAAAAAAACAAAAACAAAACCTCAGTCTCATTAGATGTAAAATTAGCCATGCTAATTAGACACTCAATTTCCCCTATACCCAAAGAATTTCAGGGTTTTGTTTATTATCACTGCTAATAGTGTGAAAGAAACATTAACTCATGTAATGAAGAGTGTAAACTGGCATAATCCCTTTGAAAGCAATGCAGTACTACCTAGTGAAGCTGAATACATGAATACATTCAATAAATATATATCTCTGAAATATTCACAAGACTATTCTGTGTCAGAACAATGCAAGAACATCTCAACTGTTCCCTTAGTGGGGAAATTAATACAGTATAGTTAAAAGTTCCAGGATGTTCATTAGCTAGACTATGCATACCAACACAGAAAATAAAATCAACACTGAAAGTGTTAAGTTGCAGAACCTAGGTGGTAGGTAAATGGGTGTTTGCTGTATACAGTCACCCGTCACTTAACAAAGGAGAGGAAATAAATCCTTAGACAATTTTGTCAGAGTGTTAATCATACAAACCTAGATGGTATAGCTTACTATATACCTAGGACATATTGTATAGCCCATAGGGATCACCACAGTACACATAGTCAGTAGTTAACTGACCCATCATTAAGCAACACATAATTGTAATAATTATAATTCAACTATTCTGCATCATTACAATTTTTTCATAGTAAAATATTCAGAGATTAAACAATGCTGACAGAAAATGGGGGAGGCAAGAAATTACACTGTCAGGATGCAAAAAAGGGAAAGAATTATTTCTAGAAGAAAAGCTAACCATGGTAGGGGTAGACTTTATTATTTTTTTTTTAAAGATTTATTTATTTATTTATACAAGCACTGGGTATAGTCAGAAGCGCAGGAGGGTGAGAGTATTCACCAGAGCCGGGAACAGAACAGGCAGACTGACGAAATACACTGCTGAGGGGAGCAGCAGGAGCAACAGGAGAGGTCTGCGCGCCATGTGGGACCCTCGCCACCGGCCAGGGATTGAACTGGCGCTGCAGAGGCTGCGGGCAGTTTTGCAGCCCATCGCTCAATTGCTGTGCCACCAGGGGAGGCCCAGTAGGGGTATGCTTTAATGAAAGAAACAAAAGCTTTTTAAAAAGTATTCCACTTGTGTAAGAAACAATTAGGATTTGCTTATTCAGGTATAAAAAACTCTTAAAAGGATATGTAAGAAATTAAAGTTGATTATTACTTGAAGGAATTTCTGATCAGACGAGAGACAAGGGTCAGAGATTTTATTGTACATCTTTTACAATCTTTAAATCCCAATTATTATTTAATGTACTTAAGTTTAAATATTTATAAGTAATAATACAAGTAGGTTAAAAAAAAAACATGGCCCTTATCACCCAGTCCATTAACTCTTGACATCTGCTACTAGCTCTTTGCTCTAGCCACTACACTAGCCTCCCATCCATCCTCAAAAAGTAGGTCATTGTGTTGTCTTAAGAATCACTGCATTTGCTCCCATTCCCTACAGTTTTTCCCCCAACATATTCATGTCTTTGTTCCAAGATCATCCTCTCATTAAGACATTTCTTAACCATCTTTATTTTTAAAATAGCTAACTCTCCACCTACCAACTCACTTAAACACCAAAGCCGACCCAACAGACATTTATTATGCTACTTATTTTTCCCACATGTTTACAACATAAACTCCCTAAGGGCAGAAACCTTATTGCCTTGGTTCACCACTGTATTTCTCCAGCACATCCACGCATTTGAATGAATATAAGCAAAGTTCTCTTAGGGACATTTTATATTAATATAAAATAGAATGTTCATTATAAGACAATGCCCACACATTAGAAATGAGATCTAACTAAATAAAAAGTAAAGGTTCAAAACCAATAATGGGGCCTCCCTGGTGGCGCAAGGACAGTACTGTGAAGCGATCCACAGGCACTGCAGCACGAGTTCCATGCCCGGCCAGGGAGATGACCCACATGGTGCAGCAGATCTCTCCTGACTCGCCCGCTGCTCCCCTCAGCAGTGTGTTTTAGTCAATCCTACTGTTCTATTCCTTACTGTCTGTAGTGAATTCTCTCATCCCCCACACCTCTGGCCTGTACATAAACAAATAAATACAGTTTTCTCACCAAATTTTTTTTAAGTTCCTTATAAAGATGGGCAAAGGAAAACAAAGTAGAAAAAGGCCAGTAACACATGTAAAATGTTCTGGCTTAAAAAAAAAAAAATCACTTTTCAACCATTAAAAAGTCTGGTAATACCCAATCTTAGTAAGATCATGGAAAAATATTCAGTGCTGCTGTAATTCATGTAGATTTCAAGAGAAAGCATGAGATGACACTATTTATGATCAATGATATTTGAAAATGCCTTAGGAAGGCAGCTGAAGTCTATCATTACCATCTCTAATTTAGCCAATTTTCCCTTCAATATGGAAACTGGCTTCTGTTTCTGCAGATAAGTTATTGAATTAAGTAACTGGGTCTGTTAAAGGGCCACGTGACTGAAGGCCTACTCAGTATGGAGGGTTATTTATGCTTGGATACAAGGTAAGGCTCACAACAACAACAAAAACCAAAAGTACATGTCCTCTCAAGTTCCCTTTGAGACATACCCATTCTATGAACAATACAAAAAATGTCCTTTTGCAAAGCAGATACTATTTCAATCATTTAAATGTCCTCATGCTAGAGATTAGACAAATCAAATATTTATAGTCTGGGTAAACAGTCATAATCAGGGCATTCCTGGTGGCACAAGGAGTTAAGTCCCAGCACTATCAAGCTATCAGCAGCCACTGCAGCATGAGTTTGATACCCAGCCAGGCAGCTAACCCACATGGTGCAGCAGACCTCTCCTGTCTTGCCCGCTGCTCCCCTCAGCAGTGTATTTCAGTCAAACCGCCTGCTCTGTTCCCTTCTCTGTCTCTGGTGAATCTTCTCACCCTCCCCCCATACCGCTGGTCTACACACCAGTTCTTGTATGCATAAACAAATAAATCTTTCGAAAAAGTCATAATTATACTACATAAAAATTTTTGCTTAAAGGAAGCTATTTATCAACTTAAAAGATCATCAGGATATTGTTAAATGGAAAAAGAAAGTCATCTACAAGTACAGTTTGCTACCTTACCTTTTTTAGTATTGCTGCATTAACATTAGGAAGAGGAACTGGATCATCATCTCCTTCATCATCCATTCCCAAATCTAAGAAAACCAGGAGAGAGCTGCCATTATTTCCTAACTTCATTATAACACATACCAACCAGGCTATGTACCAAACAAGTAACATGAATGACAGGTTGTCTGAAAGAAACACAAAAAGTACTAAGCACAGTACTTTAACACTAGCAGTTTCTAACAACAGGTCCATTAACCACCCAAAACTATATTAAACTCTATGAGCTGACAATCAGAGAAATATAGTATTACAAAAGTTCTTCATTAGGAGAAAATGTGATTAAACAAGAGGAACTGAGATGAACAGTCAACCATTTGAAAAAAAAATAACAGGAGACCCTTATCCTTACTCTTTATACCAAAGTCTCTAGATAGATTACATTTATGAAAAATCAAATGATGAAGTACTACAAGCAACAGAATCTCAATCTATTAAAATCTGAAATCCAAATGTACTTACACACACACAACAGATCATGCAGTCACTGACGAAAACTAGGCAAGCAGCTCCTGCTACACTGTTATGATTTCACACTAGTGTAATTTCAAGTCAAGTATAAAATAATAAAACTTACCTGAATAAAAGTGAAAATATGCTTATTTATCTTTAAAATATTTCTAGAAGGATATGTAAGAAACTGTTAATGATATTATGTCTAGGGAAGTTAAAGGGCATGGGTTGAGGAACATCCTTTTCATGTTATTCATCACACACATACTAACTCTGCAATATTGAATCTATTGGTTGCTATGGTGAAAAGGCATACCTTTCAGGTTCTCAAAGATAGTGAATTCCAAAGTAAAAATCTAAAATTAAAATCCATACATGGGGCCTCCCAGGTAGTGCAGGGGTGAAAGTCTCAGTGCTATCAAGCTATCACCAGCCACTGTGGCATGGGTTTGATCCCAGGCTAGGGAGCTAACCCACATGGCACAGTAGACCTCTCTTGTCTCACCCATTGCTCCCCTCAGTGGTGTATTTCAGTAGATGTGCCTGTTCTGCTCCCCACTCTGCCTCTGGAGAATCCTCTTGCCCCCCGCACCTCTGGCCTACACCCCAGTTCTTACATGCATAAATAAATTAAAAATAAATCATTAAAAAATAAAATAAAATCCATGTTAAAGATTCTAAGATTATTTTTTCAAACCAAATGGGTCTGTCCTTAGTTTCTACATGACTAAAAAAAGAGCTGCCAAAAAGTTATATGTAACAGCAATCACCAAGTTAGAGGCCAAATTACAATAGCACTATATTGGTTATAGCAGTGTATCAGTTATGCTGACATAACCAGTGTGGAGTCTCTGATATAAATGAGGTGATGGCCTAGAGTCAGCAATGTATAAAGGAGAGAAGGAAGAATTGTTGCAATTTTACTTTTTGTTGTTGAGCAGATGAGCTCAACAACAGGAACCTGGTAGTAAAGGCCTCGCATATTTTGGCTATTACATTGGGACAAGACAGTGTGGGGGACAGTTATGGGGTTGGCAATAATTCAGGCACAGGATGGTAACTTGGACAAGATTCATAGAAATGGAAAGTGAAGAAATGGTCTAAAACCGTGTGCATTTTTATTTTTTTTTTAAAGATTTATCTATGCATGCAAGAACTGGGGTACAGATCAGAGGTGCAGGGGGTGAGAGGATTCACCAGAGACAGAGTGGGGAGCAAAACAGGCAGACTAACTGAAATGCACTGCTGAGGGGAGCAGCAGGCGAGTCAGGAGAGATCTGCTGCACCATGTAGGTCACCTCCCTGCCCAGGGATCAAACTCATGCTGCAGAAGCTGAGGATTGTTTCATAGGGCTGATGCTTAACCCCTTGCACCACCAGGGAGGCCCCCCATGTGCATACAAGAGCTGAGTATGGGCCAGAGATGCGGGCGGGTGAGAGGATTCACCAGAGACAGAGTGGGGAGTAGAGGAGGCAGACTGACTGAAATACACTGCTGAAGGGAGTAGCCAACTAGATAGGAGAGGTCTGCTGCGCCATGTGGATTGCTCCCTGGCCAGCCAGGGATCGATAGGGATTGAACTCGTGCTGCAGAAACTGTGGACTGCTTCAAAGTGCAGTGCTTAACCCCTTGCACCACCAGGGAGGCCCCAGTGTGCATTTTTAAAGGCAATCAGATAAATAAGATCTACCAACAGATGGCAGGTAAAATATAAAAGTAGTCGAGGAAAGCTAAGGGTTATGACATGAGAAACTAGATGGACAGAACTGTGATTGGAGTTGTCCAGTTAATTAGTAGGAAGAAGGACAGCAGAACTGTTTTTGTTTTTTTGAGCTCAGAACAATAAGCAAGTTTGGGTAATGAAATATAGATGGTTGACAAGACTAGACTGAGATGACCAAAGAAATGAATGAGTATAGATCTAGTGAAGAGAGCCGGTGATTATTCAAGCTTTGAAGATGGTGAGACAGAAGGTTATTTAAGGAGTAAGCATAGTCTTCTGCAGGCCAGATATAGAAGAAATGATCAGCTGTTAAATGCTGTTAGTGTGTGTTGAGAGAAATTAAACAGACAATGCACCTGACAAGATGAAAGTCATGGAGCTGAACAAGCAGGTGCAGGGGAACAGTGAAGAACAGTATCCTGTTATCCTGTATGGATCCATTCAATCATCTGCCATCTCCTCATTCCCACCCATGCCTTTACCTATTCCTGTCTTAGCTTGTAAATGGCAATGCAAAATAGCAGTATCTCAATTTGGATAAAATCACTTATGCTTTTCCTGAACGAGTATGAAGTGATTTTATTTATTTATTTTTAAAAGATTTATTTATTTATTTATTTATTTATACAAGCACTGGGTACAGTCAGAAGCGCAGGAGGGTGAGAGAATTCACCAGAGACAGAGCAGAGAGCAGAACAGGCAGACTGACAAAATACACTGCTGAGGGGAGCAGCCGGCGTGGCAGGAGAGGTCTGGGCACCATGTGGGACCCTCGCTTGGTGGCCAGGGATTGAACCGGCGCTGCAGAGGCTGCGGGCAGCTTCGCAACCCAGCGCTCAACCGCTGCGCCACTGGGGAGGCCCTGAAGTGATTTTAATCAGAGGAGAAAGAAATTATATTCTGGGGCCTCCCTGGTGGTGCAAGGGGTTAGGACGCAACCTATGAAGCTAACCACAGCCACTGCAAGCACAAGTTTGATTCCCGGCCAGGGAGCAACCCACATGGTGCAGCAGACCCCTCCTGACTCACCCGCTACACCCCTTAGCAGTGTTTTCTGTCTCTGGTGAATCCTCTCACCCTCCCGCGCCTCTGACCTGTACCCCAGCTATGGTATAAATAAAAGATAATCTTTATTAAAAAAAAAATTACATTCCGTAAAATACTTCTATTGGGGGAATTAAGATATTAAATACAGAAAACCAGCTTGTTTAAATCCAAACATTCTTTGAAAGAAAGCTTACGTCACAAAAATAAGGACCTTATAGTTGTAAAAGATTACTTCTCTAGTATTTAAGGATTTGCAATGTTTTTTGCTTTAGGCTGCATGCACAAGTAGAAACAATCATTCTTTTAAGCTATTTTATTTCAAGGGCTTCTGAGAGAAGGCGGATTCCTGATACCAGACCCTGAACCTGAATATAGCAGTCAATTCACATGTACACATGCCAAGATTTTCATTTCTCATCGTCCTGTTGTTTTTTTGTGTTTTCATAAGTCACGCACATAAAAAAGACATAACAAGACCTACTGCAGATGAAAAACAAGGAAAGCCATCAAGTTGCCAAATTCAATAGACTCCAGTCCTCAAGAGACCACAATTCTATATAAACCACTGACACACTTAAGATAAAACCCTTCAATTCTGATGCCCAAAGGCTATGGAGGAAAAGAATCCTTTGATTGTTGCTGTCTATCCATCCACTTGCTGCAGTAATCAAAGCTGGAGTGGAAAACCTTCAAAGAGCCTTATGTTCCTATACTGGCAAATGCTTCTTTGAAGCAGCACGGGACAGATTAGCGTGCCAGGCACCAACTAACATGAAATAAAGAACGTTTTCATTGCCAAAGCAAGTATTCAGGCAGCAATGTGATATCAGTTTCTACATCTTCCAGATAAAGCCTTACTCACCTGCCTTTAGGGACACAACTGGATAGCTCTCACACTCTTTATTAGTGACCACATCACAGTTCCTCATTCAACAGGTACTTGATGAACAGTTACTGTGGGATGTACCAAGGGGTTTACAACTTAATAGAAGTGATCTATGTATGTGAGTTACCAGGGTGCAGGACTGTAAGTGCCATATGATGGTAACAATTACCAAAAAGGAATTTGTATGTTCAGCTTTTATCAGCAAACCCCAAGTTACCTGCTTAGAAAACAGAAGGCACACACACTGCAATTCAGCTTTTGCCTTTACCATCCTTGGTAAAAATCCTCTAAATTAACTATGAAATCCTAAGTGACCAGTGTGCAACACATGAATCTGGATCATTCTGGTCACCTCATAATGGCCCCCTCTTCCCTTTGCTTCAAACAGTGATTCTCTACTTCTGAGTTCCATACTCTCAATCCCCCCTAACCCTATCCTAGAAAGGGTCCCCAACTTCATTTACTCCCATATATACTGCCATAACCCACCATACAAAGTCCATCTTCAGCAGTCTACAACTTAGACACTTAAGAGCCACATATGCAAATGCCTACTAGATTGTTACAAAGACATTCTGAAAGACTCTCAAACACATGTTCAAGCTCGAAGACATCTCTTTCTCCATTTCTCTCAAACCCATTCTTCACCTGTAGTTCCACCAACTACATCATCGCAATCTCATCCCACTCCAATAAACCCAAACTAAAAACCTCAATTTAACTTTTTTTCTAACACACCCTATCTACTTTACCTCAGAATGATCTTCAAAAACATCCTAATCTTACTATTATTGAAATAGCCCCTCACTAGTACTATACATCACAATCTCTACACAAACCCCAAGAATAACATCAGTCACAATATTCCCACATCTCCACCTAGCACACAAATTTATTAATGTTCTAATTATATCACATGACAGTTTCCTTTGCTTGTCTTCTGTCTCCTGGTTTACAAATTATTCAAGGACAAGGCCTCCCTGCTGGTGTGGGGGTTAAAGTCTCAGCATTATAAAGCAACCACCAGCCACTGTGGCATGAGTTCAATCCCTGGCCAGGGAGCTAACCCACATGGCACAGAAGACCTCTCCTGTGTCACCCACTGCTCCCCGCAGCAATGTATTTTAGTAGATCCACCTGTTCTGTTCCCAATCTGCCTCTGCTGTATCCTCTTTTTCTTCTGAATCCTCTTGCCACCCTGAACCTCTGGCCTACACGCCAGCTCTTTTATGCATAAATAAAAATCAATCTTTAAAAAAATAAAATCAATTATTCAAGGACAAAAACCATTTCTCATTTACCTTTTTTTTCACCAGCCTTTAGCTGGTTCTTGGCACATAAATTTTTAGAATGTGTAAGTTACAGATAATAAAAACCTTTGATATTTGAATACTGAAGAACATCCTTCTACTGGTTTTCCCCACCAACTCTAATTTGTATGTGTCCATATACTATTAACATCCACCAATCTGTTAGTAATACTAAGAAGAGATCTACATTAACTACATTAAGAGTTTCAAAATGCTTCAGGACCTGTTTTTTTCTGGCCTTTGTTGTTATGTATTGTGTTCTATTTCAGAGGAATAACAAAACAGACAAAAGGCAAAACTTAGTTTAAAAAAAGACCTCTACTCAGTTTCTAATCTACTCAGCTTATTTCCTTCAGTTCAAAAGGATACTCTATTTAGCTACCGTGTAACAGGGTATCTCTTTTCCGAAGGCTTTTTAACTTTTATCTTTAAAAATTGGGAAACCAAATTTACCTGAAACAGAAATGGACCACTGTCTGAGGTTTTGAAAATCATTTCAGTATTAGCTTATGGTCTCATTATTTATTAATTCAAACAATGCAGAAAGGATGACCTGTAGCAGAATAATGCAATTAATAATTTAGAGGAAAAAAATTAATACTCTTGAGCACTTTAATGACAGATTATCTGTGTAAATTTGATGTTCAGAGGTTATCTCAAAGTACTTGTTTTCCCCCTTTCCCCTGACTATCATATTTTAATAAGCTTACCTTCTAACATTGTCTTGATAGTCACAGATTGTTTGGCAATTTCCACATCAACTTCAAATATCTCCCCATCAGAACTCTGCAACTTAATTGAAGGCATCTAAAAAAAAGTATTAAACTGAATTTGAAATTTAAGAGTTATTAATTAGTACTATACAAAATTCCATCAACTACAATCTGTTGGAAGCCCTCAATCTTAGCTATAAAAGCTTAAGGACCTGTAGAATATACCTCTGTAAGAAACATTAAGGGATTATTCACAGGCTATTCTATAAAATTTCTTCAGAGTAAAACTCTCAGCAACAGAAGCTTTTGAGGCCTGCCCTACTAAATTCACTACTGGTGATGCAAAATGTAACTAAAATGGACTTATTTATTCTCTGCTTGCCTTTCTGCTCTCACTGAATAGTGACAACTCCTATTTGAATAGTTAACTGACACAATCACCTGCGAATCTGAGGTCATTCCAAAACAAAGTACTACTACCTAAAGATAGTAATTCTCACTTAGTGAGACCTAGCAGTGAAAAATAAGTTCAGACCCAAAGAGTAGATCAGGATACATTTATTTGTGTTTGGATAAATGTAAAACCATACACAAGAGAGTAAAACATTTAAAGATAAATTAAGGAATCAATCTAATCCCTTAAACTAAATAAGGACCTTAAATACACTTTAGAGTCTTAATTTTATCTTTCATTCCTGACTGTCCAGGTGTCCAAGTTTGAGATCTTCTGCCAAAATAATTATAGTAATAACCTATAACTTGCTCCAAAAATGTGTTTATTAACTCAGATTAACTGAGTCATTAAGAAAAAGACACCTCTTACATAAAAGTTAATTAAGTAATTAACTTCAATGGAACAGAGACCTAGCAAAAAAAAAAAAATCTAAGGCCAGAAATTTCTTACCATCTTCAGATTTTTTACTGGGGTTTTTGGGGTATGATGCAATGAAGTATGGAGGCACAGCAATACCTAGCTGCAAAGATTAACTTAAGACCTCAATTTTCACCACATGCATAATCCTGTTATGTCACTATTTGAAAGTGTAGAATGTGGCATTTAAAGCATTCACTGCACCCATTTTATGTTCAAATACTTAAGACCCATTAAATCAGTTAAAACATTCACTCAGCTTTTCCCAGAGTATTTCCATCACCCAAACTGAAAGCTATTAGGGAAAGGAAGTGAAAAGGTGAACTGTTTCAAAATCAGCTAATGAAATATCCTGCTCTCAATCATCCTTGGTTTGAGAGAATCAGATTTCACTTTTCAGTTTACAAATATGTCTGCTTCTCCATAATACTTAATGCTTGCCAATAATGCAGTAGTCCTGGCTCAATGGAGAAGGGCCCAGAACAGAGGGCCTTCCCTGTGACAAGGCAACAATGAAAGGTATTTCCAAAGGAAATATTTTAATGTGAGTCCAACTTTTAATTATAAAACACTGTTCTTTTTATATTCCATAGTGCTGGAATGAGTATTACAGAATAAGTCTGGCAGTGCAGCTAATTAAAGTGCTTGTAAACAAGACCATTTCTATTTTCTTAAAAAAAATTTTTGAAAAAAACCAGCAAGATATGCTTAGTCATAGTCAAATTTGTATATTAGGTTACCCTTAAGGGACTTGAGATCTTATTAAATAGCAAGAAGGCAATCAGTTAATTTGTAATTCAATGCACTGTGTAATCCTAGACTGGATACTCAAAGAGAACTTTTTCTAGAGTTAGACAAATGGAATTCCAGACAAAATTTTCAGATAATAATGGATCAAATTTTGATTTGACATGCTTTCAAAACCATTCTTCAGGCTGCTACACTTGGAAATTACACCAAATTTAATTAAGCTCCAGTATTTACAAACTCCTTAGGCTCCCATACACATGAAAATTAAACCACCCTCCATGGACAGCTTGTAGTGGGTTTGATCACATCGCAAAAGAGAAGAAAAAACAACTATTTTAAATGACACAAAAATGGCACGAAAATCTGACATCTCCTTTTAGAGGGCAGGGTGAAAAAGTCTGCATTGCACTGTGACACAGACCCATTCTATTGTTACACTGATGAAAAATTCATGACCCAAAAACCCAAACCTGATGTCGCCATCAAAAAGTGACCCAAAGTTGGGCCTCCCCGGTGGCACAGCGGGTTGAGCTCAGCACTGTGAAGCTGTCTGCAGCCTCTGCAGGCCTGCCAGGGACATTCCCACCTGGCTTGGCAGACCTCTCCTGTCTCGCCCGCTGCTCCCCTCAGAGTGTACTTCGGTCCTTCTGCCTGTTTTGCTCCCTGCTCTGTCTCTGGCGAATTCTCTCACCCTCCCGCGCCTTGCATAAATAAATAAATAATTCTAAAAAAAAAAAAAAAAAGTGACCCAAAGCAGGTGACCATCCTATTCCTTTAAAAGTCAGAAACTTCCACTTAAGTTTTACAGAGTTACAGAGTTTTACAAATAACCAATACGGTGATGGTTATCTGCTATATCTGCTATTGCAATTGTTTCAGCAACTCCAGGCTGTGGCAAAATAATGGAGAAATAGGTTCAGTAGGCGCAGGCGGCTATCTGCAAAGATGGGCCCAACACATTAGCCAGGACCGGCGGCTGACGCCAGACCCAAGGATGGGAGCAAAGGATCCAGCCTCACGGACTACCACTGCCCCCCTACGCTCCCTCCAGACTCCAAAAAACACGCTCACGACGGCCAAGGGGCCTCCATCCTAAGCTCCACTGCCACCCGCGCCCTGGAGCCCCGGGCGCCGGCAGGCTCCACGTCAAGGGAGGCCCGGGCCGCAGGCTGGGCCTTTGCAGCCGCGCTCCAGGCTGCCCGTGCAGAAAGGCCCGATCCGGGCTCGGCTCGCACTCCTGCCCCCGCGCGGGCGCCCACGGGGCGCGGGGAAGACGCGCGGCCAGCAGAGGCCTCGCCGAGTCGAGGGCTGGGACGCGAGAACGCGGGCCTCCCGCGCCTGCCAGAGAACGGGTCGGCAACGGGTTCCACCCGGCCTGAGGCAGGGCCAGGCCCAGGTGGCTCCCGCTCCGGAAGGCTCCAGGCGCAACGCAGCGGCCACCTAACCCACAAACCACTACCCCGCCGGTCCTTCCAGCTCGGCGGGCGGCTACTCACGGTGCTCGGTCTCAAGGAGACGGAGGGCCAGGGGCTGACGAGAGCGGGGCGGCGTCGGCACGGGACAGAGAGCCGGACAACAAGGCCACTACAGCGGCTCGGCGCGGCGGCGGCTTTTATAAGAACGGGCGCAGGCGTCGAGGACCCCGGGGCCCGTGGCGTCACAGACCCCAGCGGGGCTGGCCGCGGAGATCGCCTGACGGGAGGCGGAGGACACAAGGCGAGTCCGGGGCCCCGGCGGGGCCAGGTCAGGTGAGGCGGTGCCGGGCGCTACGGGGCAGGGCGCGGTTTCTTAGTCCCCCTCGAAAGTGCCGCTTGCTCCCCTCAAAGTGGGCACAGGGCGCTGGATGGGTGCTCCGCGCCCTGCGAGGGTCCTTCAGGCAGGAGCTGTCCTAGGCCAAAATAAAGCCCCCAGTGCTGAAAAACCTAGAAACAACTAAAGGGGGGAGGGCGGGGGCGGGGGCGGGGGCGGGGGCGGGGGCGGGGGCGGGGGAGAGAGCGGGGGTGGGAGGGGCTGCGGCTCCCCCTTCAGGACGAGAAAACTGGGGCTCAGAGAAAGAAGGGCAGATGGGCGTGGCCGTCGCCGCCCAGAGACTCTGCTCTGGGCCTGAGTGTCCTCCAGTGAACCTGATGTGAATCAGCTCACCTCCACGGCACCCATGAGGTGAAATAGTGTTGCCTTTTTTCTCCTTTATAGATGCAGGAACAGGTTTAGTTTCAGGGCGTTCAGTCGCAGAGCAAAGATTTGAACGTTACACTTTTTCCCACTATTGACTTCTGAAGAGGCTTCCAAGCCCGAAATAAACACTGTTGTAGGGAAACCCCAAGGCTAAAGAGGAGGCAGCGAGGATCCGTTAATTCAGCAAACACGCATCAAGAAAAAGGGAGAGAGAGAGAGTGTGTGTGTGTGTGTGTGTGTCTGTGTGTGTGTCAGTGTGTGTGTGTGTGTGTGTGTGTCAGGGTCCAGCCTGGACTAAACTCCCCGAAGGCTGTGATGGGGTCCATACCATGGACTCAACTCTAAAAGAAAGGGGCCAATATGAACACCCCGCCCCCCTCAGGGACTTTGCGGCTGCCGAGCTCTGCCCTGCTCTGCTTAGGGAAGATTGCTACCCCTCCCTAGGAGATAAGGTGCCGGGCTCATCTAACCAAAAGGCACGTGATGCTATTCCTGACGCCAGGAGACAAAAGACACTTCCACACAGGGCCCCTAAAGAAATCAGAGGCGTTCAAGTTTTATGGGATGGCACTGGGCAGGGAGGCCAAGTAGCTCCTTGGGTTACCAAGTCTTTGTCTACAAGCTGTAGTATCCAGTGTCTGTTTGGTGCCACAGTTGATGACACGGAGATGAAAGGACCCACAACTCTCATACTTTCCACAAAACAGACCTGCCCTGAGCAACTGAAGCTTCAATTCTCCTAGGTAAGTTCCATTTGAGCGCCTTTGCTCCCCTGCCCATGGCATAGACGGTGGCACCTATAGTCTCTGAACTGTGCCAAATTACACATCTAGCTTGAGATTCCCTAATACAGTGCCTGGCGTTACGTAGGTATGAGTTTTTCTAACATGTATGGGGACCCACCAAGAGATACTTGTTTTTAAAATGCATACTTCACTTATATGTACTGTTAAATGCATAGATTGTATTGAGAAAGATGCACAATAAAATTCATGCCTCAGGAGAGAAACTTGGTGGTTGGGGACCAGAGGTTGGGGGTGATTTTCGCTTTATACCCTTTTTTATGTTTTGGGTTTCGATCCATATGAATGTATTATGTATTCAAAAAATTTTGCTTCAAAAAAAAATTGGTGCCAAGAAAATTGCAAATTCCTGGATCCACTTTCCAACTAATGAATCAGACATCCTGGGATAGGTTTTTCTGCCTTTTAAACACATTTTCTAGGGGATTCTTAAGTGTAGGGTAAATTGAGAAACCTCTGTAATAGGGGTTCAGTAATGAAGCACTGCTGAGGAGTGACTGTCAAAGGTGAGTCATTTAGCTCTGTAATTTCTGAACCAACCTACCTTCTTTCAAACCACCCCCCCCCATCCCGGAAGAATAAGGATGTTTCAGGGTTTTGGGGGACAGGCTGGGGATGACTCATTCCCATTTGTTTTATCCATCATCACCATCCCAGGTCAGAAGGGACAGTTCTCCTCCCTCCCCTTCAGGGATCCTGTGGTGTGGTGTGAGGGCAGGGAGTTTTCTGTTTCCAGTGCTGGCCCTGAAAATGCTGACTTCTTGTCCTTTCTTCAGTCACTCTTCATCATGTAATCAAAACTCTGTGTTCAATAGGGGAAGGAAATAAAACCAAAGAGAAGGGAATTTTCTTTTTAAAATATTTATTTATGCATACAAGAACTGGGGTACAGGCCAGTGGTGCGGGGCCAGGGGGGACGGTGGTGGTGAGAGGATTCACCAGAGACAAAGTGGGGAGCAGAACAGGCAGAATGACTGAAATACACTGCTAAGGGGAGCAGCCGGAGAGCCAGGAGAGGTCTACTGTGCCATGTGGTTAGCTCCCTGGCCGGCTGGGGATTGCTTCACAGTGCTGTGCTTAACCCCTTGCACCACCAGGGAGGCCCAGGAACATTTTCTTTCTTTTTCTTTTTTTTTTTTTTTGCCAGGAACATTTTCTGATTACCGATGTTCCCAACATTCTACCCCAGTCCTTGGATTCAAGCAGTTCAGGTGGGAAAATCTGACTTTTATGGAGAATTCAGTCTCAGAGATGATTTCCTGTTACAGAGTTTCACTATATAAAGTGTTCACAGGAAGATTCCTATGAGGACCAGTATCTAAAGTGGATTTTGGGGGCCTCCCTGGTGGTGCAACGGGTTAAGCACAGCGCTATGAAGCTACCTGCAGCCTCTGCAGCACAAGTTTGATCTGGCTGGCCAGAGAGCTCCCTACATACCGCAGCAGACCTCTCCTGTCTTGCCAGCTGCTCCCCTCAGCAGTGTGTTTCAGTGGATCTGCCTGTTCCGTTCTCCGCTCTGTCTCTGATGAATCCCCTCACCCCCGACACCGCTGGCTTGTACCGCGGTTCTTGTATGCATAAATAAATAAATTTTAGGCCTCCCCAGTGGCACAGCAGGTTGAGTGCAGCACAGCGAAGTTGTCGGCAGCCTCTGCAGCACGAATTCGATTCCTAGCTAGCCAGGGAGATTCCCATATGGCGCAGCAGACCTCTCCTGTTGCCCCGCTACTCCCCTCACCAGTGCTTTCTGTCCGTCTGCCTGTCCTGCTCCCCACTCTATCTCTGGTGAGCCCTCTCACCCTCCCGTGCTTCTGGCCTGTACCCCAGCTCTTGTATAAATAATAAAAAACAAAAGATTTTTAAAAAATAACAAATAAATCTTTAAAAAAAAAAGGATTTTGCTGCCCAGAATTCAGTTTACATTCCCTTTTCTCAGGTTCCCACCCAGGCTCTGGACTCTAGATGTGGTTCCAGCATGTAAACTAGGAAGTAACCCAGTCCCGTGCTCATAGTTGCACTCCACTGTGTCAGCTTTCTCAGTCTTGCTCCTCTAATGGGATGGTAAGCACAGCTACTCCGTTATGTGATCCTAGGTAAGTTTCTCAGCCTCACTTTCCTCTGCTTAGCCCCACTTTCTTCCTTACTGCCAGGCCTTCCACCTAAAATGAGACCAAATTGTTGATCCAGAGAAGAGTGTCAAATGCAGACAAAAAAAGTCAAATTCTTAAATCTTGATTTGCAAATTAGACTTTTGAAACCCCAGGCTTCTAAAGCAAGGGGTTTTTTGTTTGTTTGGTTTGGTTTGGTTTGGTTTGGTTTGGTTTTAGCACAGAAAGCCCTCGAGGTTGAAACACTAAAATATTAAATTTTATACCGGCAACAGCACTGTTGGAAAGAAGGTGTGATGATGCTAGAGGTGGTTTCCCAAAAGGCTGGGGGTCGGAAAACAGAGAAGCGAGCATTGCAGTTAGCTATTGGGTGCATCTCCCACTTCTACCTCCCAAGAGTTTAGGTCCCCCAGAAAGATTTAGGGGCTGTGAGGGTGTAGAGAATCTGCCTTGGCGTGTGAGTAAGGTCCAAAGTCTTCTAAGATGAGAAAGTATGGCAGCGGAGGAGTAGAAATAGTAGCTGGTGTGCCTGGGCAGGTGGGCCAGGAAGCATATCAGTCTGGTGCCTAATGTATAAGGATCCCAAGGAACATCAGACTATGTTCTGACGCCCTAAATCAGCATGGAAGTTGCTCAGAAAGGAGACAGAAGTCCAGGAAACAGCTTTTAGCATGGAATAAAGGACCATTAAAGCAGATTAACCTTAGTAGTCTAAGCCAAAGACCATGGCACAAATGCAGACATCTGTGGGCACAGCAGAAACCAAGAGTGACAGTTCACAACTGGCAGAGGTGAGGATGCCTGCTTTCCTGAGCAGTAGAGGATAGTGAATGATGACTGAGGACATGACAACTTCCATTCTTTCACCTCCCACTCCATGCCATGACCACATAACCTCTGCAAAATGCAGCTGTGACCTTGGATAGAAGAGGGACAAAACCTTCAACTTGACTGAGAGTACCTGAAATGCCTGAGTGATCATACACTCACTTGACTAAATTCAACCAAGAATTGACTAGGTTATATTTCTGCTAGCAAGTGGGCATAGATACTGCAGAAAGTAATTTAAAAAAAATGGCAGGGGGCCTCCCTGGTGACTTAGGAGTTATGGTTTAGCACTACCACCATGACAGCACTAGTTCAATCACCAGCCAGAGAGGTGACCCACATGTTGCAGCAGACTCTCCTGTTTCATTCACTGCTCCCCTCAGCAGTGTATTTCAGTCAATCGACCTGTTCTGTCCCACTTTGGTGAATCTCACCCCCACACTTCTGGCCCACATCCCAGTTCTCCTATGAAAAAAAAATAGCAACATAACTTGATTTTTGGTCAATTTGTTTTAAGCTCTTTTGTCACCAATAAAATCAATATACAAAAAAAGAGAAAGAAATTTAAAAAATAAGAGAGTTATTTTGGCACACCAAGTTTCCCGACCTAAAAGTTTTACAAGGCCACAGGTACGCAGGAATAATGCAGACCTGCTGCTTCCCACTTGCTACTCACTTGTGATCTGGATGGGATATGTTGCTTTCCCTTTCCAGCCTCAGTCTCCTCATCTTTAGAATGGAGCTTATAACAGCACTTACAGGATTTTCATGATAATTATTTTAGTCACCAGAATGGCTAAACTTTAAAGAATGACAATACACACTTAAAAAAATAAGAAAGATGTGAAACAATTTGAACTCTCACATGTTTCTGGTACACTACAGAAATTTTGCAGTATTTCTTAAAGCTAAACATATAAATAGTCAATGGCTCAGCATTCCCAATTCTGGACAAATACCCAACAGAAGTAAGTATTATGTCCACCAGAAGGTATAGTTAAAATTTTTCACAACTTTATTCATAAAAGAAGAAAGGAATAAATAGCAAATCAACTGAAAATGAAAGGATAAACTGTAGTATATTCAGACAGTGGAATACTAAACAGCAATGAAAAAGACTATTAATATAAAAAAAATCTCATGAATGAATCTCACAGACATTATATTGAGCTAAAGCAGCTAGATATGTGTACTTATAAAGACGAAGAAGCAGCAAAAACTAATCTAGGTTAGAGAAAATGGTATAATAGTTACTTTTGGGAGAGCATTGATGAGGGAAACTTCCAGGATAGCAGAAATGCTCTACCTTCATCCAGGTGGTAGTTTCATGAGTGTATGTATATGTATAATATAATAAAACTTTATTATGTTATAATCACACTTGTGTACTGCATGTACGTCATAACTCAATTTTTGAAAAAGGGTGTGTGAAGATGCAGTAGTATATGTTGTTGTATGCACCGGTGTCAATTTCTGAAGGAACTTTGAGCCCCTATAGCTTCTCCTTCACATGGCAGCCCAACCCTTCACAAGTAAGGCTAGAAGAGTAATGGAAGATGTGTGTGTGGTGGGGGAGGGTGTTGCAAGGCCCCTGTGCCCAGGGAGGATTTGTGTGCCCCGGACTAAGAGTTCAATGAATACCTTGAACAAAGCTTCAGAAAGAGCCACTTGTCACCTCTATTGCCTCTACATCAGCCAGTGCAATGCTTCCCCGGGTGGACTATGGACACTCTGGAAGCCGCTCTGGAAGATCTATCCAGAAGTGGCAGCCACACCTAAATCTCCTGACCCATATCCACAGCACCAGCAGAAAACTGTGGGCCCAGCCTGGATTGGAAGATTTTTTCTTAAAGATTTATGTATTTATGCATACAAGAACTGGGGTGCAGGCCAGAGGTGTGGTGGGTAAGAGGATGCACCAGAGACAGAGTGGGGAACAGAACAGGCGGATTGACTGAAATACACAGCTGAGGGGAGCAGTGGGCAAGACAGGAAAGGTCTGCTGAGCCTTGTGGGTAACCTCCCTGGCCAGGGATTGAACTTGTGTTGCAGTGGCTGCAGAAAGCTTCATAGTGCTGCATCTTAACCCCTGCGCCACCAGGGAGGCCCTTGGATTAGAAGATCTTGTCAAGCCAAAGTGTTTCTCTCCCAAAGGCTGAGATGAGTTAAGTAAGCTGCCTTAGGCCACACGGCTGGGAAGTGGGGAGGTGGAATTTGAACCTAGGTCTAGCTGGCTCACCACACGAGTCAGAACTTCCCAGAAGAACGAGGGCTACCCTCTGTTCCACCCTCTCCACGAGTGTATGTTCCACCTATCTGTGAGGATACATGGGTGGCCCCTGTGGGCTCAAAGTGGTCTGCTGGGTGCCGCAAAGGCAGGGCCAGGTTCTGGTCAGCAGATGGTGCCAGAGAGCCAGATAGCTGTACATAGAGAGCGTCTTCAAAGCACCTGCCTCCTACCAGGCTTGCCCTCTCCATCCTGCACCTTCAGTAAGGAGCCCCTCTCTCTGTCTCTGTTTTGGTCTCTGTCTCTCTCTCTCTCAGGGCTATCAAGCTATCAGCAGCCACTGTGGCAATAGTCTGAACCAGAACAGGGAGGTGACCCACATGGCACAGCAGACCTCTTCTGTCCACCTGCTGCTCCCCTCAGCAGTGTATTTCAGTAGATCCACCTGTTTTGTTCCCCATTCTGTCTCTGGTAAATCCTCTCACCCCCTACACCTCTGGCCTACACCCTAGTTCTTGTATGCAGAAATAAATAAAAATAAATCTTAAAAAAAAGAAGCTGCCCTCTCACCTTTCCAGAAGAGTCCTATCAAGAGCCCTGGTGTGGTCATCAGAGGCTGGAGCTCAGTGAAGCTTGATCACACACTCATAGTGTGATCCTGGAAGTAGCCTGCATCCCTTTGTCCATCTGTGCAATTGAATTCACACACACAAGTCCTGGCAGAAGGGCTGTGTAGGCTACACCAAGAGCAGGGCAGTGTAGAGCATTGAGGGCTCGTTTGCAGATGATAAACCATGAACAGGCATAACCCACCCTCTGTCGTTGTTCCCTTCACCCATCTGCCCATGTAGGGACCCAAAGGATATGGCCTCCGGAACGAGCGCGCTGAGGCAAAGACCACTGGAGAGGGCAATCTGTCTGAAAGAGCTGCAGTTCAGCCACCCAAGCAACTGCCCATGGGGCTTGGGGCCAGGCCCTAAGCATTCCAGGAACCTGACTTGGGGAGAATCAGTGAGGTGAAGGTAAGTGTGACATGGGGATGTGTCACAACCCTGAGGAATACCGGCACAGGAAGGACTGTCTGCCAAGGGGCCCCAGAGTGGCAAGGTTTTCCCCAGGAGACTCTGAGTCCAGGTCGGGTCAATGACCCACTGATTGGCCTGGAAATCTCCCAGTGTGGACTGCACCGATCAGTCAAAGAATCCCTAGCACCCTCTCCACTCTCCATGGTGTAGGCAGTGGTAAACAAGGCAAAAAGAGGACGTCTGCCCTCAGAGAGCTTGTGTTTTAGTGGGTTAGATGTCATAAGCATAAATAAAAGTTTGTTAGGTTGGTAAATAGTGTGAAGAAAATAAAAGAGTTGGCCTAGAAAGTGAAGTGGAAGGAGGGAGGAACAGCACTGTATTTAAACAGAAACCCGCTGAAGAAAGCGCCAGCCATGGAAGGGAGCTGGGAAGTGAAGTAGAGCGTGTGCTGACTCAAGAACGAACTTGGTATGTACTAGGAAGAGCAAGGCAGCATCATAGCTTAATGACTGAGGGGAAAAGTGAGGAGCTGAAGATAGGCAGGTGAGAACCAGAACATGAGGAGGTTTGTAGACTGACTTTGCTCTTAGCAATCTCAGGGAATGGAGGGTAAGTGGCAGTGACATGATCTGATTTAGAAAGCTCACTTGCGATGGTGTGGAGGTTGGATTGTAGTAGGGGGAGGAAGGGAAATAGTAAGATCTTTTAGGAGACTTGAACAAGGACCAGGGCAGTGGGGATGAGGAGGAAGAATTTGAAGGTATATAACTCATGGGCTCCATGTACAAGAAACAGAGGTGTGCAGGGTAAGTGCATGAATGGTGCTACTATTTATTGAGAGAAAAGCACACCAAGAGTTAGGGTGGGAGGCCAGAAATTCAGTTTGAGATGTGTGTTGCACATGGGCAGCTGGATATAGGGGAGCTGAGGGGAGAAGCTGGGCTAAAGGATGTAAATTTGTGACTCTTCAGCATACACAGGAGACTAGATGAAATCACAGGAGAACAGAAAAAATGATTTGATACTAAGCGTTGTTCACTGTGATATTTAGAGGACAGGAAAGTTAGCCAAGAAACTTGGGAGGTAGTAGTCAAAAGGGAAGAAGAAAAACAAGCAAATCTAGTGCAATGGCAAACAAGGGAAGAAATTATTTCCAGGAAATTATTTTGGTCAGTTGCTCCATATGCTAAAAACTGCAATTTAATAAAGTCAGAAAACTATTATACTTGGCAATGTGAAAATAACCTTGATAAATCCAATTATTTCCGTGGAATTATGTACTGAGAAGAGAGTATAATATGAGAACAGAGTAGCTAACAGTTCTTTCAAGTTTTGCTAATGAGGAGCCTACAAAGGGGGCACACATTTAAGAGGGGGGTTGTCAGGGGTGGTTGTCAGGTCAAAGTTTGGTTTTGTGGTTGAAGATACTAGTCGTGTTTGCTCCTGGGAATAATTGAATTGAGGTGGTTGAGGTTTAGGTTAAGTTGCAGAAAGGCTGGAGGTGGTGGCAGGTAGGAAGAAATCTTATGTTGTCTGATTGTATTCTGAGGTATTAATAGGCAGGGTCATCAGTTCCAGTTTTGGGCGGGAGGGATTGGCCATTTGAGATGAGACCTTGTGAATCTGTATTTTTTTCCTTTTTGAATCACTCCTTTTTGAAGCCTAAGAAACTCAGAAAGCAGAAGGGTTGTCAGGTAGTAACTGTGGTTGCTTGGCATGAGTATGAGTCCCTACAATCACTTGAATTCTGTAGTCATGTCCCGCTGCTCCAGTGAAGGCATTACGCTCTGGTCAGAAAATTCCAGCCTAGGTAGCAGACCTCTCCAGTCTCACCCACTGCTGCTCTTAGAAGTGTATTTCAATAAATCCGGCTTTTCTGTTCTCCATTCTGTCTTTTATTATTCTTTCACCCCCGTTCCTGTGCCTCTAGTCTATACCCCAGTTCTCCCCCGCAATACCTTAGTCAAATAAAACTGTTTAATAGTTCAGATTATATTCCAGATTTCCTGTATTTTTCAGCTTTGTGTCATTAAACTGGTAAGAGGGAAAAAAAAATAAATAAAGGAAACTTCTAGCCCAGACTACAACAGGTCCAGCAGCTTCCCTGACCTCCAGCTCCCAGTTGTCAGGTCATGGTCAGTGCTGCTCTACAAGCTGTTGTTTTTCTCTTTTAAACTAAATGTCAGAGGACCTCCCTGGTGGCTCAGGGGTTAAAGTCTCAGTGCTAATCAAGCTATTGCCAGCCACTGCAGCATGAGTTTGATCCCAGGCCAGGGAGTGGACCCACATGGCACAGCAGACCTCTCCTGTCTTGCCTGCTATTCCCCTCAGCAGTGTATTTCAGTGAATCTTCCTGTTCTGCTCCCAACTCTGTCTCTGGTGAATCCTCTCACCACCCCCCATACCCCTCTGGCCTACACCCCAGTTCTTATATGCACAAATATAAATAATAAACCTTTAAAAAAAAGTGTCAGAAATGAAAATTGAGGGGCTTCCCTTGTGGCGCAGGGCATTAAGCACAACACTATGAAGCTGTCTGCAGCCTCTGCGGCACGTGTTCGATCCCCAGCCCACCAGGGAGATACCCACATGGCTCAGCAGACCTCTCCTGTCTCGTCCGCTGCTCCCCTCAGCAGGGTATTTCAGTCAGTCTGCCTATTCTGCTCCCCATTCTGTCTCTGGTGAATCCTCTCACCTTCCCGCACACCTCTGGCCTGTCCCCAGTTCTTGTGTATGGAAATAAATCTTAAAAAAAAAAAAATGGAAATTGAAAAAAATGTGATAAACAATGTTTAACAGACTGGCAAGAAGGAATAGCTCCTTTTCATCCTTTAGGTCTCAGCTTAGTCACCTCCTCAATAACCACCGGTCTTATTGGTAGCCCAATCAGTATATTATTAAATTCAGTTAAAATTTATCTAGATTTTTAAAATTAAAAGCTACATCAAAATTTATTATATAACCATTAGACAAAAAGTTGTCCTAATTCACAAAGTTGATAAATTATACAGTGAACAACCTGCATAATAGCATGTACAGGCTCTGGCTAAAAAGGGTACGTTTCTTTTTACCCTATGCCTCCTACCCAACTTTTATTTTTCTTCATAGCACATTATTCCTTTTTGACTTTTTGTCTCTCAGGAACGTAAGCTCCACAAGCACAGATTTGGTCTTATGCATCACTGTATTTATTCCCAGCAGCTAATGACACTTGGCATACAACAGGTGCTCCGTAAGTTGTTCCGTGGAGTTTTAAATCCTTTTCCTTCTGTTTGCCCTACAAAAGGCTGTTATCTTTTCAGTCTCCTGGCCAACATAGTGAAGGGGATAGTGAAGAAACTTCGAAACTGTAGTTACCCAGGACATCTGGATTAGGGGCTCACTTTACCTTTCTGCTTCCTTCACACACAATATACGATGGCTACCAAGGTGTTTGTCCGATGACTCGCACACTATCTGAACCAGCTAGTATACACACTCTGCCAAACCACTCAGCTCAGCCGATGCCGAGGGCTGGCTCACTCATCCCACAAACATTACTCAAACACCATAGCAAAGACTTCTTGCTCCACTTTGTTTGCTATGTGCCCCCAGATGACAGCACTCTGGCTGAGAACTATGCACTTTAAAAAAAAAAAAAAAAGACATTTATTTATGCCAGAGCTGAGGTATAAGCCAGAGTTGCCGGGGGTGAGAGGATCACCAAAGACAGAGCGGGGAGCAGAACAGGCGGATGGACCAAAAGAACTGCTGAGGGGAGCAGCCGGCAAGACAGGTCTGCCACACCATTTGGGTATCTCCCTGGCTGGCTGGGAATCGGACCCGCACTGCAGGTGTGCGCTCAACCCACTGCACCAGGGGGAGGGCCGAACTGTGTAGTCTTGCTAGAACCACATACCCCACCCCATGTCTACTTGCTTTCCCTTTTTCTATTCTTCTTGTCAATTTATTCCTACCTCTGACGACCCCACCTTAGACAAATGTTAACTCTTAGGACTTGGTAAGTCTTGAAAGTCTCTCATAATAAAGAACATAAATAAAGCATAAAGCTTGGAAGGTTGTAAGTTGGCAGGTCCAAAGTGATAGGCTTTTAAATGCAAAGGCTGGTTTTCTGCTGACTCAAGATACCAGATCAAGTATCAGATGGACTTACGACACAAACCTGAGTCAATTCATCTGGGTACCTCCTCACCCATGTCCCCACCAGGAATCCAGACAGTCAAAGCAGAGCCTGGATTCCGCCAAGTTGATAAGCCTGGGTAAGGTTTCTGTGCTTACATTGTGTAGGTACAGGATCCCATATTGGGGTGGACAACCATCCTGATTTGAAAACTGAAAGCTCTGCTTCCTTGGAAACCCTTAAGTTCTAGGTAAACTGTAACAATTGAAGCTGTGCCCCATTTAGACCACACACTTATAACCCGGTAAGTTAACTTCATTTTGTCTTTTGTTTAGCATTTAGCGGGGGCCTAACATACTTCCATTAACTCACCACTGTACAGGTACAATCAAAATTAACCCAAGTTGGGCCTCCCTGGTGGCACAAGGGGTTAAGCACTGCACTATGAAGCGGTCCACAGCCTCTGCAGCACGAGTTCAATCCCTAGCCAGCCAGAGCAACCCATATGGCGCAGCAGATCTCTCCTGTCTCGCCTGCTGCTCTCCTCAGCAGTGTTTCAGTCTGCCTGTTCCTGTTCTCCACTGTCTCTGGTGAATCCTCTCACGCCCCCCACCCCAATCTCTGGCCTGTACCCCAGCTCTTGTATGCATAAATAAATCTTTAAAAAAAAAACAAACCCAAAATTAACCCAAGTTGCTCCCAGAGAGGCAAGTTAATTTACATGATCATGAGGTATGATAAAGCATTCCATCCAAAACATGTTAAACATTTCACCCAAAATACCTTCATGACTGAAGATATCCACAAAACATTAATTGTAGTAACCTCAAAGAAGGCTGGGAAGGGGGGGGGGGCAAGCTTATTTTGTATACAGATCTATTGCTTGACATTACTACCAATATGTATTCAATAATAAAAGTAGAAAAGATTTTTTTTTAAAAATACTAATAACCATATGGATCAGATATGGGCAATGTTTGTGGAATTAAGCCTCCCTACTAGAATGTGTTAACTGGGCACCAGGAGACAAGAAACCAATTTGCTCTTAGCTTTTCATTCTTCTCAAGATGACCACATAAGGTCTTCAGAAAGGTGTGAAGATGGGCTAGGTGGTGAAGGACTAGCTGGAGATTCACTATCTTTGTTGAAGTAGACAGACTGGTCTTCAACAATTTAAAAAAAATCAGTTTATTAGTCTAAAATCCAATGCCATTCCTCAGCTACAATATTCCAGAAATCAACTGGGCTTTCGGGGGGTAAAGGAGGAATTATTTCACCTAGATATAAGACTGGTATGTAAATATGCAGAGTACGGGGGATTGTTAGGGCTGTTGGCTACATCATTATACACGTCCAACCCATAAAATGTACACCAGCAAAAGTGAACCCTTAATGTAAACCTTGGACTCAGGGTAACTTGTCATTACAGGTTCATCAATTTAACAAATGTAGTCTAGGTAGAGGATGTTAAAAGTGCAGAAGGCAGGCTCCCTGGTGGTGCAGGGGGTTAAGTCTCAGCGCTATGAAGCTATGTGCAGGCACTGCTCTTGATTGCATAAATCTTTTTAAAAAAATGCAGAAGGCTATGCATCTGTGAGGGTGGAGGGTGGCATTATTTGTATTTATTTATTCATACAAGAACTGGGGTGTAAGCCTGAGTTGTTGGGGTTGAGAGGATTCACCAGAGACAGTGTGGGGAACAGGCGGATTGACTGAAATACACTGCTGAGGGGTGCAGTGGGCAAGACAGGAGAGGTCTGCTGTGCCACATGGGTAGCTCCCTGGCCAGCCGGGAAGGAACTCATGCTGCAGTGGCTGGCAATAGCTTGATAGTGATGTCTTTAACCTCTGTGACACCGGGGAGGCCCCACCAGCCCTTTACTCTTAAGTTCTAGTGTGGCTATAAGGAGTAGTGAGTTGGGGCTTTCTTCATGGTCTACTTATAGTCACAGATCATTAAAATGATTGTTTTTAAAATGGTATTTTTTAAATCAAGATACAGATTAATCACCCTTCTTTACATATGGTTCTAGGAAACCAAGAATGCTCAAGACCAAATGCATTATGTAACTACTTCTCCTGTCTGCTGTCCTCCAAACCCTTACTGCTGTTGGGAAAGGACTTACCTTAAAAGGAAAGCGGGTCATACCAGCAAGGGCATATTCCACACATCTTTGTAACCTAGCTTTTTCTGAGACATGCTTGGATATACCGAATAATTTTAGTAAGTCAAGCGGTCCACCCTTGACCAGGCTTACGAAACTTTAACTACTTGCCCCTGCCAGCTAGGTACCAATACTACAATGAAGTAATTCTGAAACTACTGGAAAAGTCTAAACCAGACTAGACTACCAAGTATCCTTATGTTCAGAAGCTATCTTGAGAGAGAGGCATGCAACGCTTGACATTTCTAGGAGCTTTCATTAGACTTTTACTTTGGCTTTCCAGTGCCTATAGAACAAGCACTCAACTTGCTTTTCTGTCTCCCCAATTCTAGTCTTTGACTTCTAACAGTGCTCAGTTATCTCTTGGAACACCACAGGTAGTAGTATCATTTTTTTTTTAATTTTTTTTTTCTATAGAGGCATGTTTATTTATTTATTTATTTTATTTGTTTGTTTTTTGTCTATACATGCACTGGGTACAGTCAGAAGCGCGGGAGGGTGAGAGAATTCACCAGAGCCAGAGTGGGGAGCAGAGCAGGCAGAAGGACCGAAGTACACTGCTGAGGGGAGCAGCGGGCGGCAGGAGAGTTCTGCGCACCATGTGGGATCCTCCTCCGGTGGCCGGGGAGCAGCCGGGGATCGAACTGGCGCCGCAGAGGCCGCGGGCAGCTTCGCAACCCAGCGCTCAACCGCTGCGCCACCGGGGAGGCCCATAGGTAGTAGTATCATTAAAACCTAAATGAACTTTCCCAGTGATGTACTCTGGATGGCTGAGACTAGCTAAATTCCTGAGGGCTCTAAGTAGCAAAGTGAGCCACATGAAGTGATTTGTTGTATTAGAAACATTTTAGGCAGAGAAAGTTAAACAGCTCAGCTCCTATTCCAAACCTGTTGCAGATAAAAATTACTTACAATTAAACTGCAACTGTGAGAATTTTTGCTGTTTTAAAAAAGGCCTGGGCCTCCCCTGGTGGCCCAGGCTTCACGCAGCGCTGTGAAGCTGTCTGCAGCCCCTGCAGCAGTGGTTCCATCCCCGCTGGCCAGCGAGGGTCCCACATGGCACGACAGACCTCTCCTGTAGCGCCCGCTGCTCCCCTCAGCAGTGTATTTTGGCAGTCTGCCTGTTGTTCCCTGCTCTATCTCTGGTGAATCCTCTCACCCTCCCACGAATCTGTACCCCCATTCTTATATAAATAAGTAAATCTTTAAAAAAAAAAAAAAAAAAAGACCTTTCCCCAGCATTTAATCACTGAGTGTAATTGTTTCCTCTCTCACCTCCGGGAGGAAATTCTGGTCCAAGTGTGACAAGACACACAAATCTGGGGGGGTTGTCATCTAGTCTACCTACTCCCTGTTATCATTGACCTTTGTATGTTCAACTTACAAGCAAATCTGTAGATGAGAAATACTTATAATCCACATTGCCTTGCTACAAATTTGGCTATCAGTTGACAAATAGAGATTATTTAAAGGACAGTACCGACTACAAGTCAGTACTGACCTCTTTGGCCACAACAGAGTATTATCTGTGCAATAAATACAGATGATAAAAAGCAGAAATAAAATGCACTTATAATCCTAAAACAAGACAAACTATAACTTAAACAGAGGCCATCAGGGATGACCAAAAAAATATATATATATTTCATGAAGTTATTCAATAGAATAACTGCACAAATGGGAAGAGGAAAAGCCCTTTAAAAAAAAAAAGTTGAAATGTATCAAAGAAGATGTGAGAGAAGATTGAGATTCTAATGAAAATTTTAGCTCATAATAAAAATCTCAAAACAACCCAACCTGTTTCTAAACTTTTGGTTAACTTCTAGGTGTACATCACCACGCAAAGTAAGGAATTTCTTACAAAGGACAGGTAAACAAAGAATCACTTTAATGATTTATCAAAACCCACCACCACCAATCACCTACCGGAAAAACTCAAATTTCTTCAATTTGTAGTTGCAATACCAACCTGAGGTTAACAGCTAGCTGTAAATTACAATCACCTGGCAACAAAAATACCTGTCTGGGTCTCCTGCAAATAAGCTAAGTAAGAATCTCTGAGGACATCAAGGTTGAGAACCACGGAAATAACCATTTTCCTATGAGCTAAAGCTAAGTTTTTCTGAACAATCCAATACTGACATGCTATACTTCCATTTAAAACATACCTACTACACCAAGAAAAGAAAAATAGACAGCTGTTTGTTTAGGATAGTTAAACCAACAAACCATCTTACCCTTTCAAAGTTCCAAAGCAAACTCCTGTAAGTCTTCAACATAGAATACTCATAACATGTATTTTAAGTTTACAAAGTTTTTGACCCTTTTAAAGAAACTTCTAAAGAGTTTATTACTGAACATTTATTTTTTTATTCCGATGTCTCTTTGAAATTACTACTTGAGAAATCAACAATGGTGTATTTTAAAGGAATTCACTGTATTTAACAACTCATTTTCTTTACCCACTTCATAGCCAGGTACGTTATTAACACTTTCTATTGGGGTGTCGGAAGTCATTTGTTGTTTGTTTTTTGAACGAAAATACGTCATGACTTTTCCAACAACCTAATAGTTTAGCTGGCCGAAATCCAGCCATTCTCTACAACTAGACAATTAATTTAAACCCTGGCAATTATTCCAGACCCAAGTAATTTTGGCCACAGGTCCTTTTCTGCTCACCAGTATATTTACAGAGTTTGTACCTGGATGACAGTACTACATCTCAATTACAAAACATGCATTCCTGTACTCAATTCTTTATGACAGGACCTGAAAAACAGCTCCTTGGCATCTTAGATCATTTGGACATTGAATTAAAATTACCGCATACTGATAGACTACGTGTTTAAAGGGCATAAAGTCACAAAGCAAAAAAAGTATTTCTTGTGAACACATACAATAAATAAAATGGATAGAAGAAAAATTAAGGGTTTTTTGCTTTGAACGATCAACAACTCAAGCCGTCAAAAATACTATAAATTAGATCAGAAAAGAAATGGATCATATTATACAAGGTGTGTTACATATGTAGTTTCCTTGAACACCTTAGAAAAGAGAAATGTGAAAAATTTTCATCTGTCCCAAATTCAACACAGCACAAAGCAAAGAAACTTTATTACTACACTCATACAAGTGATGATTAAATGTCTTGACGTTTACCCTGTTTAATATGATTAAATATTAGTTTCCACAGAAGAACTGTTTTGACTTCCTAATCTTATTCAAAGGATGCAGGGGAAAAACATATGAACTGGTTCAGTACTGCTACTTCATTTCAAATGTCATTTTTGAGTCTGGGTGAAAAGTACCTTAACACTAAATCATGAGCCAGCAAGTCTTCTATTTGGTTTGACTGGTATCACTTCAGCTCTATACAGGTTCATGCTGTAACAGCTTTCTTTTCTGAGACAAACTTAACTCTAAGATCACATGACAAGTAAAGGATAAATACGGCACGAACTTACCAATCTGTCAATCATCTGAGTCCATGTTACATTTATACATAGCAATATATTCATAATCAGAAACTACACAACTCAGACATTTAGTTTGTTTAAGCTCTATGTGAAAACATGCTTTTTTTTTTATTAAAACAAAAACCTTAAATCTCAAGTTATATTGTTTACAGTCAGGTTTTACTTAAGTAGCACACAGATTTCCTTTCTCATAGACAAGTTAATATGCAGAAAGAACCCATGAAAAGCAAGTGGGCAATTCACAAATTGTGCTATGGGGGCTTCAAATAAGTCCTGAAATTCATCTGAAGAACGTCAAGGAGTTACCAGAGAAATTATGTAGTGACCTTGATTTTTATTTTTGTTTCCTGGAATTCTAGAAATTCTTAGATTTATCAATTGATATATCTTTTAAATAAACAGCACCAGTCTTGCCCATTGATACAATTAAAATTTGACTTTCTCAGGTCTTAGTTCACAAGTTTATTATGAAAAACACTGCAGTGCTCTTGTGCAGTAACATCGTTTTACAGGAGGGGAAAAAACAGTTCTGTTCAAAACAATTCACCAGGTTCCGACAATAACAATGAACAACATGAGGCTGAGATCTGAGAAGGGAAATAAACTGAGTGCAGACTAATCATACAATTAAATTAAATGGTATCCCTGAAAATAAACAAAATAATTTCAAAACCCACAAGTAGAGGGGAGGCCTTGGTACTTATTTTTAAAAATGTTCATTAAGCTCCAATGATTGTTTGCTGCTATCCTTACCTACAGTCATGCTGAGTAAAGCTATAGCTAAATGGAAGTTAAATTGTATTCACGAGGTGTTAATGTTTACATCTTATTATCTGCAGTCTCTCAGAGAAAGCAAAAGTAACTACAAATAGCGCTATGCCAGAAACTGGTTTCTTGACCAACAATGTCGCTTCAGCATGCAATGAACTGGTTCATTCTAAAGTGGTCACGGCTGTTGATGACAAGAGGCTTTGTATTTTTATATGGCACATCTTTTGGTCCGTGTGAAAACAAGTTTTTTGAATGTTAACTATTCTCTGACACTTTGGAGTTACTGTTGCTCTTCCCATTTCCATTAGGTCAATATATGGTTCATGGCAATACTGTACAAGTTTAAAATTTCATTACAGGAAGTAGTCTGGGGTACGACGAGTAACATGTGGCTCGCCTCTGCGGGGAGCTGGGTCAAACTGCAAGCTGAAAAATAAGACATAGTTGTTCATAATTCAAAATATCAAAGTGCTAACAATCAAATCAAGAATAGTCTCCAAACTTACTTTAAAAAAAAAAAAAAATCCAATTTCAGCTGGCCTTAGTGTAAAAGAACCCTAATTAAAGCCCAATCATGTAGGGGCCTCCCTCGTGGTGCAGGGGGATAAGATGCAGCATTATGAAGCAATCCACAGCCACTGCAGCACAAGTTCGATCCCCGCCCAAGGAGGTGACACACACACGGCGTAGCAGATCTCTCCTGTCAAGCCCGTTGCTCCCTTCAGCAGTGTATTTCATTCAGTCTGCCTGTTTTGTTCCCCGCTCTTATCTCTGGTGAATCCTCTACCCTCCCACACCTCTGGCCTGTACCCCAGTTCTTGTATGCATAAATAAATCTTCAAAAAAAATATAAAGCTCAATCATATATTTAACTATAAGGGCCTTCTAGTTGCATTCCTCCCCCCAAAGTGTCAAGGCAACTTCAACCAGTAGAATATACTTTTATACATTGGGTATCCTAGGATCATCTAACAATTGAATTTAAAACACCTAGTATTTCTATAATCTCACCACCAGAACCTATTTTATTAATGCCACAACAGAAATATGGGTTTAAAAGTCAAAACCACCAATTCACATTAAGGTCTACATGTGAAAAGTTTCCACTGATCTGTTTAAGCATATAGGGTCATTACAAAGGAAACTTAAAAATCAGGGCCTTTCTGGTGGCGCAAGGGGTTAAGCACATCACTACGAGGCAATCGACAGCCTTTGCAGCATGAGTTCGCTCCCCGGCTGGCCAGGGAGCTACCCACATGGCACAGCAGACCTCTCCTATCTCGCCCGCTGCTGCAGTGTATTTCAGTCTGCCTGTTCTGTTCCCCACTCTGTCTGGTGAATCCTTTCACACACACACCCACCCACCCCCCAGGCACCTGTGGCCTGTACCCCAGCTCTTGTATGCATAAATAAATCTAAAAAAAAAAAAAAAAAAAAAATCAGAGCCTTCCTGGTAGCGTAGAAGCTAAATCTTAGCGCTATCACCTCTATAGCGTGAGTTCGATCCCAGGTCAGGAAGCTAACCCACATGGCGCAGCAGACCTCTCCTGTCTCCCCCACTTCTCCCCTCAGCAGTGTATTTCAGTAGATCTGCCTGTTTTGCTCCCCACTCTGCCTCTGGTGAATCCGCTAACCCCCGCACCTTTGGCCTACACCCCAGTTCTTCTATGCAAAAGCAAACAAAAAAAATCAAAGTAAACTTAAAAATCAAATTGAAATCAGGATTTAACATGAACTCCTTAAATCTTAAATCTTCATTAAAACTACATATTCAAGTAATGGCAACCAACTATTAAGGTGTAAAACGTATAAGAGTGGGCCTCCCTGCTGGTGCAAAGTCTCAGCACTTCATGCTATCAGTAGCCACCGCAGCATGAGTTTGATCCCTGGCCAGGGGACTGACCCACATAGTGCAGCAGACCTCTCCTGTCTAACCCGCTGCTTCCCTTAGCAGTTTATTTCAATGGCTCTGCCTGTTCTGCTTCCCATTCTGTCTCTGGTGAATCCTCTCATCACTGCTAGCCTACACCCCAGATCTTGCATGCATAAATATTTTAAAAAATTTAATTTAAAAAATAAAAAAAAACTTACAAAGAGTATTTCAGAGTATCATCAAGTTCCATGATTGCAGCTTGGTTACCACAGCGATAACAATAGTTTGGAGCACTGAAAATCGTTACTACATTCCGGTCATGGCACCAGTTATATCCCTGAAAGGAAAAGAAAGCAGATAAAAATCTATTTTACTCCCTATTTAAAATACACAATTAATCGAGACTCTATTTGACAAAGGGGGAAAAAATTAAAAAAAAAAAAAAAAAAAAAAAAGACATCACCTATCACCCAAAAGGCTTTGAAAAATTTTAGTGCTTCTCAACGGTCTAACAATTTTCTGTACTCTGTGAACATTAAAATATACACATATACTTATTATTCCCCAACTTACAAAACTGGATTATAAAAAGAAAACCCCTGAAAAAAAGCCATTAAAAAAACAAAGCAAAACAGAAAACTGCTTCTTATACACCTGGTCTTATATAAATAGCCAAGTATTTTATCAGCTTCTCATACTTTAGTGCCCCTAACAACAATCCAAGGATGGGAATATGGCTATTCCTTGTGGAGGCCGGTAACATAGTCCAGGAGACCAGAACTTTATTCTCTCCTTAGTCACAGATGAAGGTCCCTTATTGACATGCCCAGGTACAAAGTAGATGCCTCTAGGCTCTCAGGCTTAATTCTTCAAAGTCCATCTGAAGTATCAGCTCCTTTGTAAGTACTGTTCAAAAATTTCTCTCCCTATTTTTAGCAATGTCAGCCTTTACTGTTGATACTGAATTAGTTCTAAGTAGTAATCCAAAGTGAATCCTCATTTTCTAAATAGAAGGGTCTATGCTACAAATTAACTCCATTTTTCCTTTAGTTTCTTCTTTCAAATCACCTGTAATCCTCTTAGCCAAACAACACCTTAGTATATTTCTTCCCAATCTCTCCTCCATACACACACACTACATATATGAAATAAACATTATACCCCCTTTTCCATCCTTAAAACCCAAGTGCTTCCCAGTCATGAAGAATTCTCCGAAAACATACTGACTGTGAATCTCAATGTAATCAAAAGATTTTATTTCCAGTGTGCATCTACTGAAAAGGCCAGGCTATAACGGCAACTTCATCAGCATGAATATATGGCTTGTTCTTAATATCATTAATTTAAAACACCCTATTATCTTCCTTCATTTAAGTTTCCTTAAAAAGCAAATCAGGTTTCAAAGAACAGAACGTACCTCCATCACCAGCTGGTGAGCTCTAGACACCAAAGTGAGGCCATTGGCATGATTAAATGTTTCAGAAATATCTTGCCCAAAAGTGTAACCAGCTCCTCGAGGAGATATACCCCAACCACCACGGTCATCTGGATCTGACCACAGCAAATCACACATTGGACCCTGAAAAGCAAGTTAAGTTATAAAGTGCCTCTTGCAAATTTGAGTATCAGAAGTAGCACCCTACATCATACTTTTGAGGTGTCTGTAGAAAACGGTAAGAGGTTTTTATAGTTATGTTACATATCTATGTCAAATAATTACGAATCCATTTCCAGATGTCTTTAAGAGGCACAGCTTACATCAATGAGCCCCAAAAGTACCATGCCCTAAATGTTTAATCTGCCTATACTATGCAAGCTTTATCATTAGGCAGGCTAGTCCAGTAATTAAGGCAGAGGCTCTACAGACAACCACCACCTAAATCTTAAACCCAGTCCTAAAAGCACCGAGATCTTCGTCAGTTTTCTCAATGTTACCTTCTCTGAAGAATGGGGGTAGGCAAGAATGATCACACCACATGGGGTTGTTTTTGGAATTAAATGAGAACACTCGTAATGAACTAAGTTAAAAATTAAATTCCTCTTTTCCTTAAAGTTTTCAGAAAATGTTTTATTAAAACAAAAGTTAATACCTCATGAGGAACTTCTTGTAGGCGATCAAGTGCTCTGATGTGATCCAGTGTATCTATGGATGGTGAGAGGCCACCATGTAGACAGAAGATCTGAAAAGAGTGGTTTACAATGTTAACCTCACCTAAAATAATACTTTTAAATTTCTGGGCTAAGCTATAAGCTGTAGGTGGTTCTATTGGTGTTTCTGTGTGCTGTCAGAACCAGGCTTGTCACGGCAGCATCTTTAGTCTGTTTTAAACCACCAACTACACACCTCAATCAGCTACCCTAAGAAATGTTTCTCTGACCTTACTGTCACCATAGACTGTTTTTTCTCTCAAAGAATTTACTTGAAATTTCTTTTGTACACACCTCTATCTGGAGCACTAAATAGTTAATTACATCTCCTAGACTTGTCCAGAAACGGCCTGAGAAGATAGATGGATATCTTTTATCCCTGTGATACCAACATATAGTTCAGTGCCTGGAACTAAGGTGACACTTCAAAAGGCCCAAAAAAGAACATGATGGTGAAAAAAATAAATCACTGTAACCTAAACATTAAGAAAGCAGATGCTTTAAAACAACCGGGCATGTAAGTTTTAAAAGAGTTACATACCTGCCCATCCACCAAGGCAGTGAGAGGAAGATAGTCAAAAAGATCTGTAAAATATTTCCAAACATTTGCATTTCCATATTTCCTTAAACACTCATCATAGAAACCATATACTTGTGTGATCTGTCTGCTCTCATGATTTCCTCGAAGAATGGTGATACGTTCACGGTAACGAACCTGAAACAAATGGAAAACAACATGAATAGCCGGCTTCTTCAAAAATCAAACAACAACTCTACAGGGAGAAATAGTTCCAATTTTGTTGGAAAAGGTATCTCACACCGGGCCTCCCCTGGAGGAGCTGCTCCGGTTGAGCGCTGGGCTACGAGGCTGCCCGCAGCCTCTGCAGCACCAGTTTGTTCCCCGGCTGCCGGCAAGGGTACCCCCCCTTCTCCCACACACACAAAAAGATATCTCACACCTACACATTGCACACCAAACTGAAACCACATCTACAAACACTGTCTACAGGTATTTGCCAACCTTAATTCTCAACCAAAATCAAACTCCCACTCTACCACTAACTTTACACCAAGCATAGTCCTGTGAAACTCCAAAATGAATTCTTAAAACATTACAATGATTTTTCAGTAAATTTGTAGCATGTAACAATCTTCACAATCCAGTTTTAGCCTTTCCATTATCCTTAAAAAACCCTTCATGCCTATTGCAGTCCTAACACATTTACTTTTGTCTCTTGAAATTTGCCTTTCCAAAAAAATTTTATATAATGGAATCATACAATATGTAAATCTTTTGTGTTGGTCTTTTTCACTTACCAGAATATTTTTGAGGCTTCTCTGTGAACTGGTCAGTAGTTTGGTTCTTCTTTATTGCTGCACCGTAGTCTGCTGTATGGCTATACCACATTTTATTTCTCTGTTCACTGCTAGGACATTTGGATTATTTACAGATTGGGGCTATTATGAATACTGTTGCTATGATCATTTTTGTATGGACATATGCTATGCTTTCATTTTTCGTGGGTAGATTCCCACATTGAGTATAACTGCTAGATCATTGAGTATAACTGCTAGATCATATGGTGTATGCTGATTTTTTTTTTTTTTTTTTTTTTTTGGAGAAACTGCCAAACTGCATTTCAACGTGGCTGGACCACTTCACATTGCCAGCAGCAGTGTATGAAGGCCCCCATCTCTCTACAAAGTCATTAAGACTTGGTAATATCAGCCTATAGATTACAGACATTCTAATGGGTGACTGTGACTTTTTACATTTCTCTGACATGATTTTGAGTCTCTTCCTGTGCTTATTGAACAGTCCTACATCTATTCAAATATTTTGTCCATTTTTGTCTTTTGAGTTTTAATAGTTTTTTTTAAAAAAAATGAGTACATACACTTTTTTGTGATGTAATCTGAAGAAAATCTTAACTTTGATAAAGTAACATGGATAATTCTTTAAGTAGATCTAAATAATCTTTACCTAATTCAAGATTACAGATTTTCTCCTGTTTTATAAGATTTAAGGCTTTAGTTTTTACATTTAGGTCTATGATAAAATGTAGTCCATTTGTATGGTATGAGGCATCCAAGTTCATTTTGCAAATGGAGATCCAGTTGTATCAGCTATATTTTCTTCCCCTCTGCATTAGTGTGCCAGGCTGCCCTAACAATGTACCACAGACTGGGGAGTTTAAACAACTGGTTTTTCCTTACATTTCTAAGGCTCTAAGTGTTGACAGGATTGGTTTCTTCTGAAGACCTCTCTCCCCTCTGTTACCTGTGTCCTATTACCTCCTTACAAGGACACCAAACTGGATTAAGGCCCACATGACTGCATTTTACCTTAATTACCTCCTTAAAAGTTCTATTGCCAAATACAGTTACATTCTAAGGAACCTCGTGGGGTCTGGGACTTCAACTTCTGGATTGGGTGTGTGGTAGGGAGGGGGCATACCCACAATTCAGCCCATAACACCTTTAAACATGAATTCGTACTCATTTCTCCTGGATACAGGTCCAGGTTAGCATGTAAGGTTGCTTTCATCATATCTAGAAATCACTACTGAAACATTCTATCGTTTAATCCAAAATCATTTTACAGATGCAGAACATTATTACCGCCCAAAATGTGTTGTAGTATTTTACAGGATTCAGACAAGAAGCTTCATGAATACATACATTATTTGCCTAAAATTCAGCTCTCGCCAAAACCTAGTCATTGGTTCTAATATTAGAAATCTCTGGCATCATTTTGTCATTCTGCATATTCTTTAATAAGATCATATCCCCAAAAGGTAAAATAAAACCATTTATTTTAAGGGAAAGGCAAAAGCCTGCCATTCTAAAAATCATTTACCATTGTGTTTTAACATCAGATCTCTGTACATTTCCCAAAGCTACAACTGGTACAAAGCAATTTGTTTTGTTTTGTTTTTTAGTCATCTCTACAGCTCTAAATTATCATGTTAAGTTTAATGGTTGCAAACTATTCCACTGAGATAAATCATAATTAGATATTCACTTACCGTTGGATATTTAGAGCAATTCATTATGGTATTAAAAACAATGATGTAATTTATGTCTTCACATAAATAAAGCTCTTTTCCCCTTGAACTTTTCACAGTAAAATTTTGATATAGGATTACTGTGTCAAAGGAAATAAACACCCCAACATCTGATATGCTTCATTCCTTTACAAAACTTCAAAAGGATCTAGAAAGGTAATTTTTTTTTATCACCTTTCCACACGCCGATTTACTGAACTAAATGAAATTTCTAGTTGATGAGTGCTCTTAATATTTTTTAAATGATTGGAGTGTTCTCTTCCTTAGCGAATATAACCTTTTGTTTTTATTCTACACCACCCCCTTATACTCAGAATGAAGACAGACCTATGATTTATAAGACCCAAACCCAAATACCTGCATTCAATAATGTGAAGTTTTACTCTGAAACCTAAAACCTAATATTCATACAGAGAAAATCACAAATTCACCAGGGGGAAAAAAGAACATTCAAGAGGACTGTCTTAACCAGTTCAATATGCCCAAACATATAATTACCTTAAGAGCTACAAGCAGAGTAACTGTTTCAACTGAATAATATCCTCTGTCAACATAATCTCCCATAAACAAGTAATTCGTGTCTGGTGATTTGCCACCAATTCTAAACAGTTCCATGAGATCATGAAATTGCCCATGCACATCTCCACAGACGGTGACTGGACATCGAACCTCTTGCACGTTGGATTCTTTTGTCAGGATTTCTTTAGCCTACAGAAGGAGAAAAAAGTAAACAAATATATGTAGCATTACGACATTAACAAAGATGTTTATTTACACTTAATGTAACTCAAAGGTCAGATTCGGTATAAGAAAAAATTGCATGCAGTTAAGAACCTATTAAAGTAAGAAGGTAAGCTATTGCTGGTTTCTATCCATACCCAGAAAAAAATGTTTTATCAAGATTACCCCATTCCTCTCATCAAAGCAGTTGTAGGGCCTATCTGTTGCCATCTAATTAAATGCTAAAAAGACTTATCATTAGCAGTTATAAGTAAAATCATTGAAAATGGAGCAAGACATTCATGTATATACACTTTCTTAACTTTTCAGTTCTAATTATAATGCTTGTCCCTTCAAGATTCCAGGAAACATCCAGAAACTAATGAGGGTTTCTGAATGTTGCTTGACTTTAGTTTTGGAAGACATTTAAAATTTTGTCTGTATTTTTTATGCTTTTTATGCCAAAACAGACTTCCTGTTTTACACTGTGACTACTCACATGTTTATTGATCATTTACTGTATGCCAGGCAAAGTATCACTGATTTACTCAACCATACGAATGACACTATTATGTCAGGCCCTGTTCACTGGAGTGATAGGTGTTTCCCACAGGAGGGACTGACAACAACAGGACCACCAACAAACAACAAAATATGGATTGTGCTAAGTACTGTAAAAGAAAGGGGGAAGAGAGTAACTGGTAGAGGCCATGTTAAAATTGCACAGTGAACAAGACAGCCCACATAAAAGTAGGCAGTGCAGCAAGAGAAACAGTCACTAAAACAAGCATTACAAAAGAAAAGGCAGGGCCTCCCCGGTGGCGCAGCGGTTGAGCGCTGGGTTGCGAAGCTGCCTGCGGCCTCTGCGGCGCCGGTTCGATCCCCGGCTGCTCCCCGGCCAGCGGAGGAGGATCCCACATGGTGCGCAGACCTCTCCTGCCACCCGCTGCTCCCCTCAGCAGTGTACTTCGGTCCTTCTGCCTGCTCTGCTCCCCACTCTGGCTCTGGTGAATTCTCTCACCCTCCCGCGCTTCTGACTGTGCCCAGTGCATGTGTAAACAGAACAAACAAACAAATATAATAAATAAATAAATGAAAACATGCCTCTATAAAAAAAAAACAAAAAAAAAAAAAACAAAAGAAAAGGCAACGCTGAAACATGCTAGAGTAAGCAGCAACTGGACAGTGTAGGAAAACTGCTCCAGGACGAAAGACTGGGCAGCAGGAGTTAGTTCAGGAAGGGAATGGAAGGCAGCTCCATACAGGCAGATGTAATCATGGGCATAAAGTCCAGGAATTAAGGGAAATGTTAACATAGTTGAAGCTTACCATGAAAGAGTGCAGAACAGGGCAGTGTAGGGTGACCAAAAAGCCTGGTTTTAACACTAAGTCTTGAGTTACACTCAGGCAAACCCTGAGTAATTCAACTGAGATAGGAAATGTAGAGAGAGAATAGGGCACGGGCACAGACAGAAAAACAAGTATATTCACAGTAGTATTAGAACAGTGACTCAATAGCAGAAAACTTGATGAGTGAATTTA
Organism: Talpa europaea; assembly: GCF_964194135.1. Lineage (NCBI taxonomy): Eukaryota > Metazoa > Chordata > Mammalia > Eulipotyphla > Talpidae > Talpa > Talpa europaea. The sequence goes on from NC_140080.1 coordinate 28,581,119, forward strand.
GGATTTCAGAGATAAGGGCATGTATATGAATGAAATGAAATAGAGCTTACAGGCCAACAGCATCCAGTGAACAAATCGCCAAGTCCTGCCTAATCTAAACTATCTCAAATCTACCTATTTCTCTGCTTTTATCTTTTTTGCCATTACCCTGGTCTAAGTGACCATTATCTCATTTGAATTACTATGCTAACCTCCACAATGAGCTACCTATTCCCATTATTACTGTCTTTATCTATTTTCCATATAACAATCAAATTCGCCAGATGGGGCTTTTAAGAACTCACCAAATGGGGTTTCCCTGGTGGCCTAGGGGTTAAGATTCAGCACTATCACCTCTATGGCCTGAGTTCAATCCCCCACAGCAGGGAACTAACCCACATAGGGTGCAGCAGACCTCTCCTGTCTTGCCCACTGCCCTCCTTAGCAGTTCTTTAGTTAACTAACTACCTGTTCTGCCCCCCATTCTGTCAGGTGAATCCTCTCACCTCCTGCACCTTTGGACCACAACCCCAGTTCTATGCATAAATAAATCAATCTTAAAAACAAAACAAAAATATTGAGGTTCTCGATAGATGCCTTCAGGGAAAATGATGGATGTCTCCCAAGACCAACAACAGAAATACAGGCTTGGGAATTGCTACCAAGTTCTCTGGAGAATAAAGGAGTAATAGGTAACAGCTAGCTCTAAGGAAATATGCCCAAGTATCTAGATAAAAGACTGAAACTGCAAGAAGTTCATCATTGAGTAGCAGGAAGCAGCATCCACTCGTATCTGGGAAGGCTCTTAGAGAAGATATATGATTTCCTTAGGGAGAGTCAGCTTTCAGTAAGATAAAAAATTGAAAAAAAAAATTGTTCTGAGAATAGGTTTAAGGCATTTGCTTCATATACCTAATCAACATTTACTGAGTCTCTTCTATAAGTGACCAACATTGCAGAATGGAGTTCTAGAATGTTTAATGAAAAGGGAATATACTGCAATATGGGGGTGAAATTACCACAGAGAATTGTTGCTAGTGAGTAGCACTGTTCATTACCTCTTGAATGACAAAGAAGACAAGTACTAGTTTTTTAAAAATGGTATGTAACCATTCATAGCTCCACATTACATATCACTTGGGAAATGTAAAAAAAAAAAAAAAAAAAAAATCAGAGTTTGATGAGTTGCCTTCAAATATGCTCCCCCCAAAGTGTGGGAATTTTGAAGAGTGGTTTTTAAACTTAGCTGTACCTAAGCTTGTTATGGTGTAGGATGGGGAGAAGAAACTTAAAATTATTGGTGCCTTAGATCTCACACCTAAAGATTCTGACTTAATTGGAAGAGGAGTCTTCTATGTGTAACCAATTTTGTGGAATGGTGTTCTAGAGTGTTTAATGAGAAGGGAATACACTGCAACATGGACGTGAAATTACCACAGAGAATTGTTGCTAGGTGTATAATGATACATTCTTGTAAAAAAAGGTTTTAGCAGCAGATAAAACTGAATGTCTCCCAAGATCACATTCTGTAATCCCTCTGCCCCTTAGGCAAAGTAACTACTAAATAGCATGCTGATGAACATCCTTTAAAAACCTTGTTTACAAATTTTAAGTACATATTACATGCCTACAGACACAAATTTTCCTTGGCATTTTTTCAGCAGCCTGCTTAACAATGCATCTCTAAATTCAGTAATATAAACATACAGATCATGCAGTTTTTTCCTAAGGGATTATAAAACATGGACGAGAAGGGCAATAAAAATACTGCAATGGACACCCAATTATTGGCACTCTTGCATGCATATGCAACTATGTTTCTTGAAATATGCTGTGAAGTATATCTATTATATCTAGCCGCTTGTATTTTTTCATGCTGACACCACCAAATTGTCCTTAAAAATGAAAAGTACACTGTACCTACAAACTGAGGATGTTTAACTTCTAAATCCAGGAGAGTCAAAGCTTTTCCCTTCCTACCAAATTTTAGACCAGGAACAATAATTCACAATTAAATCCAAAAGAAAAGAGTATAATATATCAGATGCAATTAAGCTAACCATTGTGTATACAGCAGACCACTGTATGACCAAATCACTTTTACAGTAGGTACATCCTATTAAAATACAAATCACTTACAATTTAATATTCACATTACTATTGCCTCCAACGTCTGTAGACCATGTGAGTGGGGCATCTGAATAATTTTAGCATGAGTCAACCGAGGTATATTTATAGGTCTGATCTTCTGTCACATGGGTTAACATTTTTGGGGTATAGAAATTTTTTTTTTTAGTCTTTAACCATCCTTTCATACAAGTGGTTGGTGAATTCTGTAAAAACACTGGGCAAAATTGTAAACATGGGTCCTAACAAATGTATCAAAAACAATTTTAATTAAATTGAAACAAGAGATTATAAAAAAAAAGCATGATGACTGAGGTATTAAAGTGAGTGGGTAGAAGAATTTGGTTTTTCCCATCCACTCCATTAGCAAATCTAAATGATTCTGGAGTAAGTTTTACCAATTTAAGTTACAAATTACACAATATCCATGTATTTTTGGGCTTACATTACTGTATTTTCAATGCATGACAACAACCGATCAATATCTAAAGCAGGAATCTACTTAACAAATCCAAATTTACAAAGGATCAGTTTTAAAAATATTCTTGGTTTTTTGGTCTCAATTTATCAGCTCTCAGATGATCACTACACCAAAACACAGTATCCCAGATAACAAAGCCTCAGAGATTTCTGAGGGAAACTGCTCTCTCAAGGAATCAGACCTACAGGTCCCAGAAGCACCTAATAGAATCCATTCTGGTTTACCTAATGGGATCTCTCTAATGAGTCACCTTTAGCGCCTCCACGTCTTCAATCAATCATAAGTTCCAAAGGTGGAAATTCAACTTCATTTCTCTACTTTAACACTCAAAGGAAATGGCAGAACCAGACTCTGACTGGAACTTAATTAACATTAGAGATTTTGTTTTGTTTTGTTTTTAACAACTACTTTGCTCTCTGGCATTTGGACTCCTGTAATTTAAAACCTCATGTCACCTGAATTATATGCAGAAGCAAAACATACCACGCTAACTTTTTTGCTTCCTCTGAAACTATTCCTACCTTCAAATATCTCCACTAATATAATTAACATAGAGGTGGGGGAGGATGCTAAAAATCAAGTTTTAAATAGTGCAATAAGGACCATAATAATTTTTAGTTATTGGAACTGTAATGGTATGGGCAGGAAAAAATGAGTTCAGGGAAAAAACACTTGCTATAAAACTTCTCAGAACAAGGCCAAAAGTATATAGGCTAACTAATTAATGAGCTTATCACAAATAACCATGCTAAGCCTAACCACAATAACAACAGGAAAATACAGATGAATTAGGCCTAAATTACACCTCAGAGATCATTCAAGCCAAAATTTTTCAAGAAAGACAACAAAAACACAGAAACCAAGAAGATTCACCAAGAACATATATATTAATTCCATTAGTGACACACAAAAGCAAAATAATTTCCACTGAGCCCTATAAAAATAATGCATGCAGCACAGCTGTTTATAGATTGGAAAACATGGGGCCTCCCTGGTGGCGCAAGGGATTAAGCACCACACTATGAAGCAATCTACACCTTCTGCAGCAGGAGTTCGATCCCCGGCCGGCCAGGGAGCAACCCACATGGCGCAGCAGACCTCTCCTGTCTTTCCCGCTGCTCCCCTCAGCAGTGTACTTCAGTCTGCCTGTTCTGCTCCCCACTCTGTCTCTGGTAAATCCTCTCACTCCCCTCATCTCTGTCCTGTACCCAACTCTTGTATGCATAAATAAATCTTAAAAAAAAAAAAAGGGAAAAACATTAGAATGCTAATATTGTTTATTTGAATGATGAAACTGTTACTGCTGCAACCCTACCAAACCAACAAAATCTATTTTTTTGTATCCCCTACCAGTTATTTTTCACTCACACAGACTGGTCATTTTGTATCCTGAATTTTCACTAGCTTAATTTCCTACAGCAATATTGTGGTAATTTTAACCTGTTATCCCACTGAACACATCTACACTTGTGTTGTTTAATTATTTCCTTTAAAACAATGTTCAATTATGAGACTGACTAGGGGGCAAAATATTACTGACTTTTTTTTTGGGGGGGAGGGAGTTCATTGGTACTAAAAAACTCAATTATGCCCAGTTTATTAAAAAACTGGATTAGTGGGGCCCCCCTGGTGGCACAGTGGCTGAGCACTGGGTTGCGAAGCTGCCCGCAGCCTCTGCAGCGCCGGTTCAATTCCCAGCCGCCAGCCACCAGGTGAGGGTCCCACATGGTGCACAGACCTCTCCTGCGGCCCGCTGCTCCCCTCAGCAGTGCATTTTGTCAGTCTGTTCTGCTTCCTGCTCTGGCTCTGGTGAATTCTCTCACCCTCTGGCGCCTCTGCCCGTACCCAGTGCTTGTATAAATAAATTAATAAATCTTAAAAAACAAAAACAAAAACAAACAAACAAACAAAAAACTGGGCCTCCCCTTGTGGTGCAGCGGTTAAACGCTGGGTTGCGAGGCTGCCTGCAGCCTCTGCAGCGCCAGTTCGATCCCCGGCCACGGGTGAGGATCCCACAAAAAAAAAAAAAAAAAAAAACTGGATTACTTTTACAGTAAGTGGAAGAATGTATTCATTCCCATCTATTTCAGATATTATCTGATTGAATTTTTCAGCTTGAAGTTCTAATTTTTTTTAAAGATTTATTTATGCATACAAGAACTGGAGTACAGGCCAGAAGTTTGTGTGTGTGTGGGGGAAAGGATTCACCAGAGACAGAATGGGGAACAGAACTGGCAGATTGACTTAAATACACTGCTGAAGGGAGCAGTGGGCAAGTCAGGAGAGGTCTCCTGTGCCATGTGGGTAGCTCCCTGGCTGGCCAGGGATGAACTTGTATTGCAGTGGCTGCAGATGGCTTCAGAGGTTGCATCTTAACCCCTTGTACCACCAGGGAGGCCCCAAAGTTCTAAATTTTTATTAGTTGTTTACAGTGTTATCTCTCATATAAATTGTCCACACATGTACTATGGGTATTCAGAGCTAAATGTTGTTCTAATGTACTTTTCCATTAAAAAATCTGCTGATTATTAATTCCAATGTTTGTTGGAATTTCTGCTCATGTAAACTTGCTAATCATAGTTGAGTACATTTACCAAAATAGCCATAAAGATGAGCTGGAAAAAAATGCAATAATTAAGTTCTATAATTTTGCTGTTTCGTTTAAGCAGAATTGAATACATATGAACACTTTTTAAAATGGCAAAGTAATTAATTTGCAAATCAGAATCATTTTTTCAATATCGTAAGAGGATTTATTTTGCGTCATACAGCTTTTATGAAAGTAAAAGACAGGGTTATTTGATTTTCATAACTGCAAAATAATTAGATTTATGATAAATTTGTATATATGGCTAATTTTTACTCTGATGTGGTATGTAAGGTATTACTAGTCTTGAAAGCAAATGAACCAGGGCCTCCTTGGTGGCACAAGGGGTTAAACTGCAGCAGTATGAAGCTAACAGCATGCCACTCAGGTCAATCCCTGGCTGGCCAGGGAGCTAACCCATGTGGCACAGCAGAACTCTCCTGCCTCGCCCACAGCTCCCCTCAGCAGTGTATTTCAGTCAGTCCACCTGTTCTGTTCCCCACTCTGTCTTTGGTAAATTCTCTCTCCCCATGCACCTATGGCCTATGTGTAAATAAATCTTTAAACAACAACAAGAAGAAGCAAATGAACCAACCTTGAGTTCATTATTTTCAAATATCAACGAACCTCTCTTCATATCACTCATCTTCCACTAGTTATGTAGAACAGATGTCTCTAGTATTTTATGAAACATTTCAACCTTCTTTGTTTAAAATCAGTATGAGTATACTCTTATTATAACCCTTGCTGTAATGTTCTAGGAACCTGCTTTTGCTATTTAGTTTAAAAGCTTAAGGTCTAATAGAAAGAGATAAATAAGGGATGACAGATACTTCTAAAATCATATTTAAAAAATAGGATTTAATGTTTTTCCATCTGTTTGTGCCAAATAACCCTCACCTCTGACCAAAATGAGTAACACTGTTTACTTTAAAGGCATATGTCCCAAGTATGCTTTGATCTTTACTAAATTATCTACACGTATGCATGAATTAAATACTCCCAATCATTCTTGCAGAAGGAAAAAAAGTCCACTAATTAGAGAAATGTTGCTCTCTACAGAGTTTATAAATTCCCACAATCCATTATGAACAAGTCAATGACTCTCACCTCTCTTATCTGTAAAAGGCCACTTGGCATTAGATATTCTTTATTAAGGTCCCTTCCACACTGTAAATCCTAGTTCTCCCTAAAGAACTTGTTAAGCCTTTTTATTAAATAAAAGTCAGAGTCACCAATAGAAATAGAGAATGGACTGTGCTACTTGTTTATAAATTATGGGTGACAGGAAAATAAAACTTGTTCAACCTCCTGAGTAATATGAAATTCTGTTATGAGAGCAAAACAAAAGTAACAAATCCCTTCAGAATAATGCTATAAAGATAAAACTATTAAAAATAATAACTGAGATGAGGGTTTTTGTGATTAACAAATTGATCAATGAATTTTGAGTAAATGAATTGCAAAAACAAAGGCACACTGTCACATATCACTAACATTCCACAACATTTCCAAACCACATTTTGTGTATCATTCTAGCCAGGTTAACTGTATGCCAACACACTGTAGAACAAACATTCTCAACCTTCCTTCAGGCCCCTCAACAACAAAATGGTAAAAATTTCCATCCTAAATGACTGAGACAGAGGTGGGGACAGGCAGTACCAGAGCAACTGGCCAGCTGGTCATGTACACTTTAGAAATTATCCAGATTCAGATACACACATTTCTGTTACTGCCTTGTGCTTGCTTTCCAATCTACTATACCAACATATATGTAGGCAACAGTAACTTAGTATTGTGAAGTTAAGCAGTTAATCCCAATTTGTTCTTTATAGTTCTTTCCATCCCCATTCCCCAGTCATTTATAGAGCCAGATCTCTCTCCACTTTAGCCTCTTAGTACCACTTATGCTCTAGAAGCTGGAAAAAAGCTATTTTAAAAAGCCAAAAACTTTTTCAATCCTTGTTCTCATCCAACTCAGATATCACCTGTGCAGATGAGTGTAGGGTGAGGGTTTTTTTCTCATCAGAAAAATAGTAATGAGAAATTAGTAAAGAAAAAACAAGGGAAAACACGAGAAAAGGGTAAAAGGAGAGAGTGTGTGACTGGGTGTGTATGGGTTCCCTCCACCATTACATATAAATTTTCCGATATCTATTCAGTACCCTCAAAAAAGACCCCTCTCGCCACTATTACCTCAACACAAACCCAATGTCTCCTGGTTTTCCCGGTTTATCTCCTTCAAATTAAGCAAAAAATACCCTAAAGTAACTTGAACAAACTTGGCTTACAATGATAGGGAAAATACTTGCTGCCATATAGGGAGGGACACCACAGACTTGTGGTACAAATGTTATTCCATACACTCCTCCAGTGCCCACTCTTCTTTCTGTAGTATAGTTTCACCTTAGCGATACAGCTAATATTTGCAGGTGCAGAACTCTTAGTTCTGATGGAGGAAACAAAGGAAGAGCTGGGGACCTGTGTGCCTGAATCGGAATGTTCACTTTTCACTGTCTACGCTACCGTGTCAACCCAAAATTAACTGTGTGTCTGCTTCATGCATGGGAGATCATGGAACACAAAAAATGGAAGCTAAGAAAGGCGTCTTACAAGTTGTAATGAACAATATAAATTATAAAAGTCAGTTATGTTTTACTGGAATCATTTAGAGCTTAGTATGTAGGTCATGATTTACACCATCAGAGAAAACACAGAAAATGAACTACGGTTTTCATCCCACTAATGTTATTTGAACAGCAAGTTGGCTATATCAAGACAAGACTCAACCAATGTTTTACATTGGGTTTAAAATCCCCAAGTCTAGGCAATCTCAATTTAGCCTATATAGTCAAGTTACTTTACCTTTCTAAACCTCTGATTTCTATCTGTAATTGAGGACAATAAATGTCCCATAAACTTGTTAAAAGAACTGTGCATGTGAAAGTAGATAATATTCTATATTGTGCTTCCCTCTCACTCAACTGTTTGTGCTCAACATTTAAATTACTTTCATGGAAATGAGCCAAACAACCTTTTAAACACACACAGACTCACACAAATATATTACCCATTCCATGCAGGAGTTTAATCTTGATCAAATAATTTGCAGTTCATCCAACTAGAAGGAAGCAGTCTGCTTTTTTTCATACTCATGTAACAAATGCTAAAACTAAGTAAAGCTTTAGCTACTGCCTTTTATTTATAGTGCTTTAGAGCAATGGAAAACAGCATACCTAGGTAAAGAACTCCTTTGGGAAAAAAAAAAATCTGGCTATCAAACAACATTTTCCACAAGTCTGCTAAGACACCAAAGCCAAATACCATACTTAAGCTACTGCTGAAGGAAAACAACAAAAGATATTTCACTATAGTTAATGCAAAAACAAACATACTATTTACCTCCTCCAATTTGTACATGGAAACATACCAAGCCAGTTATACACATGCAGTAACATTACTGACTATAGGACTGTACAGAGACAAAACTGCATTCACTCACTGCTAAGTCTTTAAACAATCAACAAATTATAACCCCCCCCAAACAACAAGGTATACAGCACACACAACCACTTTAGCTTTGCTATAAATCTTAATCACATCTGGGGGAGGAAGAGCATGACTAGTTGGTAGCATTAAAACCATATTCAACGAAGTGGGGGGAGAGTACACAATTGGACTATGGTGGATTATGAGTGTTTTGGTGGTGGAAGTCCTATGGTAAAGGCACCTGAAAGGGGAAACCCTATACTTCCAAAAATACAAACCATGTAAGCCAACATTACCTCAATAAAAAACACAAATACAATGTAAACATATATATCATCCACCCTTGTCTATAAATACTCACTTGAATTCTCTGCATTTTTATGACAATAGCCTCATGGCACATTTTTATCTTACTGTTTAATTTTAAATATTCCATTCAAATCAGACATCTTCAGGTGGATGAAAGATGGAACATTTACGTTATCATCCCTTCTTAAAATTCAATGAAATTTTCAACTGTTAAGAAAGCTATCTCCAACAAGTGTTTTTTGTTTTTTTTTTTTTTTTTTTTTAAGAAGTGGTGTACAGGCCAGAGTCTCGGGGGGTGAGAATATTCACCAGAGAGAGTGGGGAGCAGAACAAGCAGATGTACCAAAATACACTGCTGAGGGGAGCAGCAGGTGAGACAGGAGAGGTCTTTTACACTATGTGGGTTGCTCCCAGCAGGCTGGGGATCAAATTCGAATCACAAAGGCCGCAGACAGCTTCACAGCCCTGGGCTTAACTCCCTGTGCCACCAGGGAGGCCCCTCTAACAAGTTTCTTTAAATAAATACATACATACATACATACATACATACATACATACATACATACATACAGGGCTTCCCAGGTGGCCCGAGGGGTTAAGCACTGCACTACAAAGCAATCCGAAGCCTCTGCAGCACACACTTCTGATCCCAGGCACGGACCAGGGAGCAACCCACATGGCTAGGCAGGCCTCACCTGTCTCACCGGCTGCTCCCCTCAGCAGTGTATTTCAGTCAGTCTGCCTGTTCTGTTCCACACTCTTAGTGAATCCTCTCACCACCCCCCCACAGCATCTCTGGCCTGTACCCCAGTTCTTGTATGCATAAATAAAATAAATCTTAAAAAAGAAATACAAAAATCTTCTGCCCTCAAGATTTCAAAATATGTAGCTTTCATCAGATGTGCTATTGACTATACAAATATTAACAGTGGAAAGACAACCTTTATCTTACTAGAGAGACTTGAACAAAAGATTATTTCAAGTGATGCAAGCATCCTAACTCATCCCACATACCTAAAAAAGCTGTCTTCAAATTAACTCAGTTTGGACTGCTAATCTGGTTCCAAAAGTGGAAATACTTACAAACTAAAAAACAATGAAGACTGTGTTGATAGCCCCCAAAAGGATCCACTTCTTGAAATCTAACTTCAAATATTTCCATCTATTTGGCTCCAAGATCTAAAATGTGAGCACATTTACCAGATGCATCTACCTTTAGCCATCCCATCTTAGCACCGAACATTATCTTCTATAAAGCCAACACAGATCCTCACTTCCATGGTTGATCTCCTACAGGTTAGCAACTAGATTTCAGACTCCGTGAGAATAAGAATGATTATTTGTTTATAATTTCCCTTACAAGAGTAAGCTATCTTGTATATTCAATAGGTATTTAATATTTAAACAAAGTATTAATGGCTGAAGGAATTAACCAAAGATATGAAGAGACCCTGGAACATCTGTTTTAACTCTTAAATTTTGACAGAAAAACGTGGACCAAATCAAGTGGTTGCCCAAAAGTCAGCCACAACTACTCAGTCTCCCAGAGACTACAGTCCTGACCTCACTCCAGTGGTCTTCCAATTACGTCATCAATACCTCTCATCCAATGTTTTCTGTACAAATGACTAGTCATGTAGCCAACTAACACAAAGTCTTTATACAGAAAATGTACAGAAAGAACCCTAAAGTCAATTAAAGTCACCATCGATATTAAGACCTGACAATACACATCGAAAGTGTATTTCTAAACCTTTAAAATAAATACCAACTTTTTTCGATGCAAGAGAACGAAGGTTCAAGAAGCAACAAGACTCATTCATTACGTGGCTACCATTAAAATTTGGCTCCAAAATAAGATGTCACCTGGTCAACTGGTAGTTTTGTTGAGACTTGGGATAAATAAATCTAAACTTAACTCATTTAAATTGAAATTATTTGAAGTCTTGTTTCTTGAAAAGCTTCCTAAGAGCACATCCATTATGTAGCTCATGAACCTGATTTTCACATCAAACCACAAACGAGTTAGCACAATAGCTCTAAACTAATACAAAATATTCCACAATTCTGAAATGAAATGTTCCAAAGTTAATATCGAGAAGGTAAGTTAAAATATTCATATTGGAAAGCAGCATTTTCTATACTTTAGAAAGCTGTAACTAGTAACTAAATAGGCTAACTATTGCCCCAATTCCTAGCGAAAAACCAGAATTGGGTAAAATATAAAGTTTAGTGTTAGTATTAGCTGGACTAAAACATTCCGTATTCTACCTCTGTGAGATATTACTTAAACACTAAGCAAAATGTGTGTAATACAGTAAGCGCTCAATCAACAGCTACTATTACTTACAGCTACAAAAATACAAGCAAGTAACTCCTTCAACAAAGAGCCAAGAGACAAAATTTGCTGCTCTTACAACTTACGTTCGTTTTAAAATTAATGGCAACATGCCAAATATGTTAAGCTTAGAGAAGGGTTTCACACTATCCAATTTGAGTCAGCATATAAATCACAGATTAAACTGACATTTGATTTTCCATTCAAAAGCTCCTTATGTAGTATGACTCACCAAATTCATTTCGTCCAACTATGAAAAATAAGTTCTACTTCTGCCTTGTAACTTTCATAATCTCCGTAGAAATTAAGGGTTAATTCTGAAATCCTTTAAAAAACACTTTAAAAAGATCTCGCTAAGACTACTCCGGAATAGTAAAGGTTTGTGACCTTTAGCTAGGTCCCAGGATCGGGCCTACCAGCTTGCCTTTGGGGGAATCCTCTGGATAGTTTTTGGACCTAGGAATTAAGCCACGGTACGAGTAACAAGCCTCTCCTCCACCTCACAGTGGAGTCCCAGACCCCACTCCCAGATCGTAGAACCCAAGCCCTCTCACTGCAATCTGAAAACCGTTCCAGAACCTGGCACACCCGGTCTCCGCTCCCCCTGCCACCCGGCCCGGCGCTAAGGCCCGGAGGCTCCGTAGCCCGGAGTCGGGTGAAGGGCGCCATTTTAGGCGGCGGAGGCGGCGACAACCAATCCCCGCGCGCGAGGCAGGGGGCGCCGGGTCGCCCGGGAGCTGCGGCCGGGCCGAGCCGGGCGCCAGTCTGGGAGGTTCGGGGCCCCGGGCCGGCGGCCTCCGCCATGTTGCACCCTCCCCGCGGCCGCTTCCTTCTCGCCGGGCCCGGGCCGCGGCACCTCCCACCGCCCAAGTGGAGCTCACCTTCTCGCAGAGGCTCTTAACCTGGGACTCGGACAGCTGCTTGCACTCGTTCAGCTGCTCGATCCACTGGTCCAGCTCCTTGGTGAACACCTTCTCGTCCATGATGCCACCCGTCCGAACCGGCTGCCGCTCCGCGCTACTCCCGCGCCGCCGCCCGCACACGGGCCACACGCACACGCCGCCACCGGCTCCCGGGGAACGTGGATGGCCACTGGCGGTTGCTCGGCGGTAGTGCTGGCCCGATGGCTCGCCGCGCAATGCTCGGCCGCCGGCCGCTGCCCTCCTCCTCCGCTCGCTCTAGCCCCGGAGCTCGGCTCTCTGTAATGGCGGCCGCCGGCGTGGTGACGTCACGCCCGGCGTCAGGAGGCGGCGGGGTGCAGAGGGGTGGAAGGGCTGGCACTCGAGCTGCGCAGCTGCGGAGTCCACCACGGCGAGCCTCGGCCCCGAGAGGGGCGGAACTCGAGGCCAAAGCGCAGGCGCAGGCGCAGGCGCAAAGTCGCCGACTTGTAACAGGCACCTTCGCTTTTAGGGCGTGGTCTTCCAGGAGG